>NC_142065.1:9805419-10166253 GCF_059756535.1 Pantherophis guttatus
GACGGAGAGGGAGAGGCAGAAAGAGAGAGAGAGACAGAGAGAGAGACAGACAGAGGGAGAGAGAGAGAGACAGAGAGAGAGACAGAGACAGAGAGGGAGAGGCAGAAAGAGAGACAGAGAGAGAGAGTCAGAGAGAGAGACAGACAGAGGGAGAGACAGAGAGACAGAGACAGAGAGAGAAACAGAAAGACAGACACAGAGAGAGAGAGAGACAGAGAGAGACAGAGAGAGAGAGAGAGACAGAGAGAGACAGAGAGACAGAGAGACAGATAGACAGAGAGACAGAGACGGAGAGGGAGAGGCAGAAAGAGAGACAGAGAGAGAGACAGAGGGAGACAGAGACAGACAGAGACAGAGACAGAGAGAGAGGGAGAGGCAGAAAGAGAGACAGAGAGAGAGAGTCAGAGAGAGAGACAGACAGAGGGAGAGAGAGAGAGACAGACAGACAGAGGGAGAGACAGAGAGACAGAGACAGAGAGAGAAACAGAAAGACAGACACAGAGAGAGAGAGACAGAGAGAGACAGAGACAGACAGACAGACAGACAGACAGACAGAGACAGACAGAGACAGAGACAGAGAGAGAGAGAGAGAGAGAGAGAGAGAGAGAGAGAGAGAGAGAGAGAGAGAGAGAGAGAGAGAGAGACAGAGAGAGATTAACCAGTGGAACAATTTGCCTCCAGAAGCTGTGGGTGTTTCATCACTGGAGGTTTTTAAGAAAATCCTGGACAGTCACCTGTCTGAAATAGTATAGGATCTCCTGCTTGAGCAGGGGGCTGGACTAGAAGACCTCCAAGGTCCCTTCCAACTATTCTGTATTGAGAGCTGTCCTATAGATGGGGAGGGGGGGGAATGTTACTTACCTTTTTCTGGCAGGATGAATTTACACATGCAGTACACCCAGAGCAAGGTAAGCAGGCCCGAAAGATAGAAGACGCTTTCCCATCCGTACCAGTCAAGCAGGAGGGAGCCAGCCGCCCCCATCACCAATGTCCTAAAAGGGGGAGAGAAAATTAAGACGGTACACAGAATTGGCAGACCAGAATCTATGTGGGAGGTGGCCAGGCTGAGCCTGAGGGAGGGGTCAAACGCATCATGAGTCTCGAATCCCTTCGTCCCCACAAGACAACTAAGTCCTGCCCACTTTGCATTTCAATGACTCTTATCTGCTGCCATTTTGTTTTGACTATTATCAAGAGCCGTGATGGGGCAGTGGTTAGTATGCACCACTATAAGCTACTTCTGCTGACTGCCGGCTGACTGCACTTCAGCAGTTCAATCCTGACCAGCTCAAAGTTGACTCGGCCTTTCATCCTTCTGAGGCGGGTAAAATGAGGGCCCAAATTGTTGGTGGCAATAAGCTGACTCTGTAAACCACTTAGAGAGGGCTGTAAAAGCAGTGCGAAGTGGTATATAAGTCTCAGTGCTATTGTTATTAGTACAGGTAGTCCTCAAGTTGCAACGGTTCGTTTAGTGACCGTTCAAATTTTACAACGGCCCTGAAAAATGGGATGTCCGTTTTTTCACAGTTATGACCTCTGCATCATCCCCATGGTCATGTGATCAAAATTCAGACGCTTGGCAGCCGGTTCATACTTATGTCCATTTCTGTGTCCCCAAAGTCACGTGATCACCTTTGGCGACCTTCTGATGAGCAAAGTCAGTGGGGAAGCCAGATTCACTTAACCACCGGGTGGCTCACTTATCAATTGCAGTGTGATTCGCTTAACGATTGTGGGAAGAAAAGTGGTAAAATGGGGCAAACAAATGTTTCACTTTACAACATAAATTTTGGGCTCAGTTGTGATTGTAAATCAAGGACCACCTGTATTCTTTTTCAATCCCTTTTCCTTTATTGCTCCGTTCTTTGCTTGAAGATACAGATGCAGATTAACACAGTTGGAAGGGACCTGGTAGGTCATCTAGTCCAACCCCCTGCTCAAGCAGGAGACCCTACACCATTTCTGACAGATGGCTGTCCAGTCCCTTCTTGAAAGCCTCCAGTGATGGAGCTCCCACAACTTCTGAAGGCAACTTCTGTTCCATTGGTTGATTGCTCTCACTGTCAGAAAATTTCTCCTTATTTCTAGGTTGAATTTCTCCTTGAACAGTTTCCATCCGTTGTTCCTTGTCTGGCCTTCAGGTGCCTTGGAGAATAGCTTGACCCCTTCCTCTCTGTGGCAGCCCCTCAAATATTGGAAGACGGCTATCGTGTCTCCCCTAGTCCTTCTTTTCATCAAACTAGACATACCCAGTTCCTGCAACCGTTCATCATATGTTTTAGCCTCCAGTCCCCTCATCATTCTTGTTGCTCTTCTCTGCACTATTTCTGGTGTCTCCATATCTTTTTTATAGTGTGTGAGAAACTCACCCAAACTGAGATCCAGTTCCAACCGTGCTGTAGGTCAATGCTCGTTCACTCTCCTGTACCTTCTGGGAAAGCAGACTAGCCAAGGCAGGAAAATAAACCCCTAATAAAGTGGACAGAGAAATAGGAAACAAAAAGACAGAAAGAAATCCCATTAAGGTATTCCTCAACTTACACGATTCATATGAGCCACGGTGGCGCAGTGGTTAGAATGCAGTACTGCAGGCTACTTCTGCTGACTGCCGGCTGCCTGCAATTTGGCAGTTTGAATCTCACTGGCTCAAGATTGACTCAACCTTCCATCCTTCTGAGGTCGATAAAATGAGGACCTGGATTTTTGGGGGCAATAGGCTGACTCTGTAAACCACTTAGGGCTGTAAAGCACTGTAAAGCGGTATATAAGTCTAAGTGTTATTGTTATTTAGTGACCTTTCGAAGTTACAATGGCACCGAGGAAAATGGCTGTTGACTTTTTTTTTTTTATTTGATTTATATGCCGCCCTTCTCCGAACACTCAGGGCGGCTTACAATGCGCTAAGTAATAGCCTTCATCCTTTTGTATATTTATACAAAGTCAGCTTATTGCCCCCACAAACTGGGTCCTCAATTTACCTACCTTAGAAAGGATGGAAGGCTGAGTCAACCTTGAGCCTGGTGAGATTTGAACTTGCAGTAATTGCAGGCAGCTGGTGCTACTTAACAGCGCTTTAGTCTGCTGCGCCACCAAGGTTGACGAGGAGAAAAAGCTATCCATGGTCCATCACTACCAACCCATTGAGATGACCCCCTTGGAGAAAAGACAGCAGAGTTAAGATCCAAACTTGGTCGGGTTAACAGGTTTTGTTTTTTTTTAATTTGATTTATATGCCGCCCTTCTCCGGAGACTCAGGGCGGCTTACAATGCGTTAAGCAATAGCCTTCATACTTTTGTATATTTTATACAAAGTCAGCTTATTGCCCCCACAACTGGGTCCTCAATTTACCTACCTTAGAAAGGATGGAAGGCTGAGTCAACCTTGAGCCTGGCGAGATTCGAACCTGCAGTAATTGCAGGCAGCTGGTCTTAATAACAGGGTGCTTTAGACCACTGTACTACCAAGGCTTCTTTTCACATTCATCCCACGGTCACGCAATCAAAATTCAGATGCTTGGCAACTGGCTCGTATTTATGACTGTTGCAGTGTCCCAGGGTCCCATAATCACCGCCGTGGTGGAGTGGTTAGAAGACAATATTGCAGGCTAACTCTGCCCATTGTTGGGAGTTCGATCCTGACCGGCTCAAAGTTGACTCAGCCTTCCATCCTTCCACAGTCGGTAAAATGAGGACCCAGATCGTTGGGGTCAAGAGGCCAACTCTGTAAACCGCTTAGGGAGGGCTGTAAAGCACTGGGAAGCGGTATATAGGTCTAAGTCAGGGGTCTGCAACCTGCGGCTCTGGAGCCGCATGTGGCTCTTTCATCCCTCTGCTGCAGCTCCGTCGCTCAAAATATGTGTCACAACTGCCAATGTGCGACACCCGCCAGCACATGATTTATTGAGCTTTTCGACCCATCTTTTTTTTTTTTTTTTTGGAGTTCAAAATGTTTTTGTTGCATGCAGAAATTTAAAAAAATGTTTTCTCTATAGCAGTTTATTGATTTCATAAATGCAACACACTATAGTTTTTTTATACATAGCATAAAGATTTTAAAAAAATGATATATGCAGTGTTATCTTCATTTTAGATGTCAAAAGGGTTTTGTGGCTCCCGGTGTTTTCTTTTCTGTGGGAAACGGGTCCAAATGGCTCTTTGAGTGTGTAAGGTTGCCAACCCCTGGTCTAAGTGCTCTTGCTATTATTGCTCTGAAATGAAAGGCTCCCCCCACCTCTAGGAACTAAAATAATAAGAAGAGACATATTTTTTTAATAACTAATTATTTTAAGTGCTATTGCTATGGCTATCAATTTTTGCCACCTTCTGACAAGCAAAGTCGATGGGGAAAGTCAGATTCCCTTAATAGCTTAACAACCGTGGTGATTCACTTAACAACTACAGCAAGAAAGTTGTAAAATGGAACAAAACCCACTTAACAAGTATCTCACTTAGCAACAGAAATTATGGGCTCAGTTGTGGTTGTAAATCGAGGACTACCTGGATGTCAGCACTTCAACCTGCATTTACTCTAGTAAAATCAACCTGACACTGTATCCTATTCCTGTGGCAGCAAACTTCTACAGTAGCAAAGCTTGCCATTAAAAATGTTGTGTTATCCTTACGAGTGTGAAATAGCACTAGCAGTAGCACTTATAAACTGGTTTTACAGCCCTCTCTAAGCGGTTTATAGAGTCAGCCTATGACCCTCAACAATCTGGGTCCTCATAATAATAATAAAGTCCCTGTTATTCCAATTTCTCAGGTGAGTCAAGAGTTTGGCAACAGACTGTCTCACCTTGCAATAGTCCCATAAGGAAGCGAGTAAAGGTCATCAGAGTCAGCTGGGCGGAGCTTGAGGAAATGAGGAGGGGCGTGATGGCAGTGATGGATCCCCAGGCCGAGGCCGAGAGGAGAAGGACTTTCTCTCCACCTATCCTGGAAAACAATTAGGAACGTTGATCAGCAAGAGCGTTTTCTGCACCCCAAAATTGCTTGTTGACCCCTTCCTTCAAGGCAGGGGGTCTCCCGAACTTGGCCACTTGAAGACTTGTAGACTTCAACTCCCAGAATTCCACGGCAGGCTAGGGAGGGAATGCTGGGAGTTGAAGTCCAGAAGCCTCAAAGTTGCCACGTTTGGGGACCCTGTGGTTTAGTGCAAGAAGCAGAGGTTGAAAACCGGAACTGGGGCAATGACGCAAGGTGTGTGCAGAGCTGAAGAAGCTTCTTGGATGAGAAGCGAAACGCCTTCAAAGAAAAAGCAGAAAGTCCCGTTGCCTCTTGAAAAAAAAGCACCTTTGGGACAACCATGACCTGGATGACTGAGAATCTCCATAGACAAGGTACATGATCCAAAATCCTTGCAGAAGGAACAAATGTTTCCTTGGCCTGCCGTGGTTTAAGCACGGGATTAAATCCGGGGGTGGGTTCTACTTATCTTTACTACCGGTTCACAAAGTAATCGGACTGTCACAGGCCCCCAACATGAGTTAACGTCGAGCTGACCACGCTCCCTGCCCCCCCCCCCAAGGTCAAACACAACCCTGATGCAGCCCTCAATAAAAATCGAGTTCGACACCCCTGATTTAATGTAATATTGTCCATACCGGTCACTCAAGTGGCCTCCAACAACTTGGGTCAGGCAGTAACCCCAAAAGAAGCTGCTCAAGACAATTCCGGATTGTTTCTTGTCCCAGTCAAAGCGAGAGCTCATGGTGACCACACAGATGGGCATGAGGACCCTGGCGCAGTAAAGCAGGCAGGTTCCCAGCAGGAGCATCGTGGTCCATAATCGGGATTCAGGCCTGTTAATATCAGGAGAGAGAGAATATTAGCGTGTTATGTATTTAGGTACCACGGTCAAATAGTCCAGTCCTTAAAAAAAACCCTCCATCCTGTAGAACAGGGGTGTCAAACTCAAGGCCCGTGGCCAGATTCGGCCTGCGGGGTACTTACATCTGGCCAGTGGGGCTGCCCTAGAAATAGCAAAGGACTGACTGCGGTGCCTCTGTCAGTGAAAACGGAGCTCGGGAGGGCTATGCGCAGTCCTCCCAGGCTCCGTTTTCAGCTGTGACTGCCTCCTGCCACTGTCTGCCAGAGCTCAGGGATGTGGCCGGAGGCCGTCGCGGCTGAAAATGGAGCTCGGGAAGCCGTTTTCACTGGCAGAGCACTGGGGCCACCACAAACACCCACGACACGAGTGATGTCAAGCTGGCCATGCCCACCCTGGCCACGCCCACCCAGGCCCCCTGAGGTCAGACACAACCCTGATGCACCCCCCTGTTGTGACCCAGGCCCAAGTAGCTATTATCAGACGCAATCAGTTCTAAACAAACAGTTTTTATTAGAACAGCTGAGAATTAACTCATTCTCAGCATAGTCCAAACTAATTCAAAACAAATTCTTCATAACACAATTCTTCAGCCTTATCACCAACCTTGGTCTACTGTGGCAAACTGCCAAAGGCTTTTCTTGGCAAAAGTTCAGAAGCAGAAGGCGACAACAAGAAATAAATGCAGCAAGACAAGAAACAAATTTATCAACGTTGTTTTCTGACAAAGAGCCCAAGAGCCGTTCCTGGTCTTTTAAGCCTTATGGGACGGGCCAATTATCTCTTGGCCTTACTCCTGAGTTGTCCTTTTTACTTTAGCTGCTCTTGCCTTCTGGCAGCTCTTCTCATGCGTGCACTAGGAACAGGCTCCTCCTGTTCCTCTGCCTCTCTGCCGTCAGCCTCTGGAGGCTCCGGAGTCCGCACATCACTCCTAGATGGCCCTGGTCCCATCTCTGCCTTTGACGCAGAGCCCTCATCTGGGCCTTCCCCAGCCTCCAGGACTGGCCCATGTTCTTCCTCAGCCTCCTCACTGTCCGACTCCGCTGCCAGCTCCACAGGCTGCTGGCGGACCACAATACCCTCAATGAAATAGAGTTTGACACCCCTGCTGTAGAAGGACAGGCAAGGGGCGGAATTTGGGGTGGAGTCAGGAGAGGAATCAGCCTAGAATCATTATGTTCCCACAAGTAATCTAAGTCCAACTCCTCTTGAATTCCGTTAACTCGTATCTTGCATCAATTTTGTGCTGACCACGAGTTGACTAGTCTTTTGTCTATAGACATGAGCAATAATAATATTATTAAAAATTAATAAATATTAATAATATTAGCTGGAACTTAATGTGTGGTGGGACCAACGTCGACTCTCTCTGAACATTGCTTCCAAAAGCCATATCATGGCTATCTTCCATTTTAAAGAGAAAATTAGAAAACTCGGCTACAAGTGGTAAAATAGACTTATCATACTTTTTTTTTTAAAAAAAAGTGTATGTTTATGTATGTAAAATCCTTCTTTTTCTAAAATCAACTAGAATTTTAAAAAATGATGAATACCAAAAGGCTGCCCATCCCTAGATTAGAGGGATCCCGTAACCCAACCTGTAAATCACATTTAATAAGAAAATAAAGAGTTCAGAGGATTATGAGCTGTTTGCGAACAAGTGACTAATTTTACGACCCAAATCCTCTCTTTAAGCACCCCTGAACTCCAACTTCCTTCTAAGTAGACCCACTTAGTAAATGTCACTTAATTGCCAACCTATAATTAAGTTAGTGTCACCATCGGGAACCACAGAGGCCTAATCTGAAAAGCGGGTGGGCAGAGAAACAACCTAAATTTGCAGTACCTTGGCTTTTTTCAGAACTCATCTTTTTATTCCTTTTATTGTTTTATTGAGTTTTGAACAAACAGCAGTGAAACTCAGCCAATACGTTTTATAGGGTTAACTCTGCTTGCAATTCAAATATTTGCTTCCTCCTTGCAGTGTTGAAAGAAGGCATAATCCACCACAAGGCACTACCTAAGCCCTATATTTAGAATTGAATAGAATAACAAGAGTTGGACGCGACCTTGTAAGTCATCTAGTCCAACCCCACCCCCAAGCAGGAGACCCTACACCATTTCCTCCAGTCTCTTCTTGAAAGCTTCCAGGGATGAAGCTCCCACAACTTGCAAAGGCAACTTCTGTTCCATTGGTTGATTGTTCTCACTGTCAGAAAACTTCTCCTTATTTCCAGGTTGAATCTCTCCTTGATCAGTTTCCATCCATTATTCCTTGTCTGGCCTTCAGGTGCTTTGAAAAAATAGCTTGACCCTCTCCTCTCTCTGGCAGCCTCTCAACTATTGGAACACTGGGGGAGGAGCGGGGAGGAGAGGGGAGGGGGAGGAAGAGGAGGAGGAGAAGAAGAAGGAAGAGGAGGAGGAGGAGGAGGAGGAGGAGGAGGAGGAGGAGGAGGAGGAGGAGGAGGAGAAGAAAAAAGAAGAAGAAGAAGAAGGAGAAGGAGAAGGAGAAGGAGAAGGAGAAGGAGAAGGAGAAGGAGAAGGAGAAGGAGAAGGAGGAGTAATGAGAGAGGAGTGGTGTTGCAAATTAGTACAGTAATGATCTGAGGACATAGAATAATACAGGTGGAAGGGACCTTTGAAGTCTTCTAGTCCAACCACCTGCACAAGCAGACCTTATACCATTTTTGACAGATGGCAGTCCAGTCTCTTCTTGAAAGCCTCCAGTGATGAAGCTCCCACAACTTCTGAAGGCAACTTCTGTTTCATCAGTTGATTGTTCTCACTGTCAGAAAACTTCTCCTTATTTCTCAGTTGAATCTCTCCGTGATCAGTTTCCATCCATTATTCCTTGTCTGGCCTTCAGGTGCTTTGGAAAATAGCTTGACCCCCTTCCTCCTCTCTGTGGCAGCCCCTCAAGTATTGGAAGATGGCTATCATGTCTCCCCTGGTCCTTCTTTTCACTAGACTAGCCAGGCCCAGTTCCTGCAACCATTCCTGCAATTTAGGACAGTCCAGATGTCGCTAATACTACAGGTAGTACTTGTCTTAAAACAATTCTTTAAGTAATCGTTCAAAGTTACAACGGCACTGAAAAAAGTGACTTAGCACCGTTTTTCACACTTACAACCATTGCAACACCCCCATGGTCACGTGATCAAAATTCAGATGCTTGGCAACTGATTTCAGATTAACAGAGTTGGAAGGGACCTTGCAGGTCATCTAGTCCAACCCCCTGCCCAAGCGGGAGACCCTACATCTGCCTCTACCTAGGATCAAACTCACAACCTCCTGATTGTGAGGCAAGAGCTCCACCTCTAGGCCCCAGAGCCAGATTTCATATTCGTGATGGTTACACTGTCCCGGGGGTCACAAGATCCCCTTTTTGCGACCTTCTGATATGCCAGGTTCACTTAACCACCATATAACTAGTTTAACACACTGCACCAATTCACTTAACAACTGTGGCAAGAAAGGTCGTAAAATGGGGCAAAACTCACTGAACAAATGTCTCGCTTAGCAACAGAAATGTTGGGCTCAATTGTGGTCGTAAGGCGAGGACTAAACCTGTACAGGAAAGACTTTGATTCAACTCTACTCTAAATTCCAACTCTTAAATGATAGAATGCAAAACGTACTAACCCATATTTTTTTCCCTTGAGTTTTGAACAACGGTTACCGCACTGAAACTTGGCAAATACGTTTTATAGGATTAAACCTGCTTGCAATTCAAACAATTAGCTTCCTCCTTGCACTGTCAAAAGAATGCGTAATCCATCACACAACAGTGTTTCACAACCTTGACAACTTTAAGCTGTGTGGACTTCAACTCCCAGAATTCCCCAGCCTTACTTACACAACCTAAGGCAGCCCAGATGTTGCTATGCTACAACTCTCATCATCCATCCCCACTGGCCCTAGCTAAGGAAGATGGGATCTGGAGTTCAGAGGCTCCCAGTTTTACCCATTCCTAGCCTGGGGAGGGAAAAAAAAAAAGGATTGAGGATTTCCCCAAGCTGATGCCTTCCGGCCATTTTATGCATTCCAAGCCAACATGGCTGCCACCGTGCAAGCAAGGAATTCTGGGAGATTTAGAACAAAACAGCTGCGAAGCACAGCTGGGAAGGCCTAGATCAGTGATGGCTAACCTTTTTGCCGTCGCGTGCCAAAAGCAGGGGGAGTGTGGAGGGATCACGCACACACGTGTGCCCACACCCATAATTCAAGAGGCTTTCTTGGAGTCTGGGGAGGGCAAAAATGGCCTTCCCACCCGCCGGAGGCCGGAAACGGCCAGTTTCCCAACTTCTGGTGGGCCCAGAAGGCCCGAATATCAGCTGGCTGGCGCATGCATGCGTGCATGCCCACAGATATGGCTCTAAGTGCCACCTGTGGCACGCGTGCCATAGGTTCGCCATCACGGGCCTGGATAGTCATAAAAAGACCAAACATGCCTGCAATCGCCTCTCACAACCTTATAAAGTTAACAACATGTCCCCTTTTATTCTCTTCCTACAACCTCTTTTGCTTAGAAACATCCAGGCTAAAGTTTCCAAAAACCAATTCACCATTTGGTGCCATTTGGATGCCATTTTGATGCACATTTCAAATCCTCTGAGTTCCATTCATTCTTCCCCAACTTGGGCACATGGGTGGTCTTAGTTCCCAGAATTCCCTAGGCCCTTCCTGGCTGCTGCTAAGTATTCTGGGACTTGAAGTCCACACTGCTGGAAAGCAACCTGGCCACGAAAGGCTGGCTGATCTACTTAGATTTTCCTCCAAAAAAACTTAAAAGTAAATCTGATGTTTGTCCGTTATGATAGCAGCCACGTTGGCACAACCCACATAGCCCAACTCGGAGTTAAATAGAATCAAACCTCTAACCAAGAAAAAAGACACCGGGCAACACGGGAAATCATGGCTGGCTGTAGTTTCCCAGGTCGTGTGTGTGTGTGTGTGTGTGTGTGTGTGTGTGTCCGTCTGCTATCCCAGCATTCTTTGAGGCAGCTGGCTTTTCCTGCTCCTTGCCTGGAGGCCTGTTGGTTGCAGACAGGCAAAAATGGAATTTTAATGCCTTGGGGTGACCCAGGTTTTTTTTTTTTAATTTGATTTATATGCCGCCCTTCTCCGGAGACTCAGGGCGGCTTACAGTGCGTTAAGCAATAGCCTTCATCCTTTTGTATATTTATACAAAGTCAGCTTATTGCCCCCACAAACTGGGTCCTCATTTCACCTACCTTAGAAAGGATGGAAGGCTGAGTCAACCTTGAGCCTGGTAAGATTCGAACCTGCAGAAATTGCAGGCAGCTGTGTTAATTACAGGGTGCATTAAACCACTGTACTACCAAGGCTCAAAGTTAGGGTGAAGCTCAGGAATTGCACCTCAGAAAGAAGGACAGACCATCCTTTGCTCCTTCCAGGCTTTGAGGGAAGGAGGGAGGGAGGAAGGAGACATAAGGCAAGACAAGGCAAGATACAGTAAGGAAGGGGAAGGGGAAGGGGAAGGGGAGGCAAGGCAAGGCAAGGCAAGGCAAGGCAAGGCAAGGCAAGGCAAGGCAAGGAAAGGCAAGGAAAGGAAAGGAAAGGAAAGGAAAGGAAAGGGGGAATAAGTAAGAAGGAAGGAAGGAAGGAAGGAAGGAAGGAAGGAAGGAAGGAGACATGGGGCAAGACAAGGCAAAATACAGTAAGGAAAGGGGAAGGGGAGGAAAGGAAAGGAAAGTGGGAGTAAATAACAAGGAAGGAAGGAAAGAAGAAAGAAAAAAGAAAGAGACATGAGGCAAGACAAGATACAGTAAAGAAAGGGGGAGGGGAGGGGAGGAGAGGAGAGGAGAGGAGAGGAAAGGAAAGGAAAGGAAAGGAAAGGAAAGGGGGAGTAAGTAACAAGGAATGAAGGAAGGAAGGAAGGAAGGAGACATAAGGCAAGGCAAGGTAAGATAAAGCAAGGTAAGGAAAGGAAAGGGGGAGTAAATAACAAGGAAGGAAAGAAGGAAAGAAGAAAGAAGAAGACATGAGGCAAGACAAGACAAGATACAGTAAAGAAAGGGGGAGGGGAGGAAAGGAAAGGAAAGGAAAGGGAAGGGGGAGTAAGTAACAAGGAATGAAGGAAGGAAGGAAGGAGACATAAGGCAAGGTAAGATAAAGCAAGGTAAGAAAAGGAAAAGAAAAGAAAAAGTAAGTAAGAAGGGAGGGAGGGAGGAAGGGAGGGAGGAGGGAAGGAAGGAGAGAGGGGAGGAGGGGGCTGAGAGGGAGGGAAACAAGGAAGGAAGGAAGGAAGGAAGGAAGGAAGGAAAGGAAGGAAGGAAGGAAGGATGGAAGGAAAGCAAGCAGATATACCATCGCAGGATAATAGTTTAGCTTAGTGGCCACTCCTGGCCCCCACCCACCCACCCACCCTGCCATTTTCCTGGAGGACTAATCAATGTGTTATGTTATTGACTGCACTTCCAACCAGTATTCTCCTTGTTTAACTTCCCTGCCCACAACAACAACAACTCTGTGAGGTGGGTTGGGCTGAAAGAGAGAGCATGGCTTAAATTCATCTGAGGGCATCCAAGTTGGGATTCATATCCAGTATTTATTTTTTTTGTAATGCGGACTAACAAAGGAATCACTATAGCACACTGCCCTCCCAGCCAAAACAACAGCCCTCAGGCTGAACACCTACAGAGATTCTCAGTCATCCAGGTCATGGTTGTCCAAAAGGGGCTTTTTCAAAAGGCAACTGGACTTTCTTCGTTTTTCTTTGAAGACGTTTTGCTTCTCATCCAAGAAGCAGCTTCGGTCAAAACCGAAGATGCTTCTTGGACGAGAAATGAAACGTATTTAAATGAAAAACAATAACACCCCAGAAAATCCAATTACCTTTTGAAAAAGCACCTTTGGGATGGCCATTAAGCTGGACTGGGAAGGTATGTTCTACAGCTGCCGGTTCTGACCACTTCTGGAGAACCGGTAGCAGAAATTCTGAGTAGTTTGGAGAACCGGTAACTACCACCTCTGACTGGCCCCGCTCCCATCTATTCTCTGCCTCCCGAGTCCCAGCTGATCGGGAGGAAATGGGGATTTTGCAGTAACCTTCCCCTGGAATGGGGAGGGAATGGGGATTTTACAATATCCTTCCCCTGGAGTGGGGAGGGAATGGGGATTTTACAGTATCTTTCCCCTGCACGCCCACCAAGCCATGCCCATCAAGCCACACCCAGAGAACCGGTAGTAAAACATTTTGAAACCCACCACTGTGCCAAAGCTGAGCCTGAGTGGCGTAGGAGGCTACGGCCTCCTAAGGCAGCATTTAACATCCAGCTGCCTGCAATTACTGCGAGTTCAATTCTTACCAGGCTCAAGGTTGACTCAGCCTTCCATCCTTTCTAAGGTGGGTAAATTGAGGACCCAGTTGTGGGGGCAATAAGCTGACTTTGTATAAATATACAAAAGTATGAAGGCTATTGCTTAACGCATTGTAAGCCGCCCTGAGTCTCCGGAGAAGGGCGGCATATAAATCAAATTTAAAAAAAAAAAAACCAGGAACAGACTCTGGGTTCATCTGAGCCATGTTCTGGGCTGGGACAACATGATTTAACCTCTCCCATAAACGAGGTCAGCAGGTCTACTAAAACCTGTTACCTTTGTGGCTGCAGGTGTACTTGTGTTGTTGTTGTTTTTTAACGGATCAATGCACATAGACAAGTTCATTTTTTAAAAAAGTAAAATAAAATGAGGGAGGCGTTCACAAAACTACCTTGTATAAATTCCTGCATCTTCCTCCTCCTTCTAGAACAAAAGCACCTTTTCCTGTTTGTCTTGCTGCCTTCAAAGCAAACAGGCTATAATCTTTAACTAAGCAGTAGAAAAATCCCATGGGGGGCCCCAAATGATTAACCAAACCACGGACCCAGGTTCAATTCTGATTTTATCCCTGCTGCCTTGGAGACAAGGCAAAATAAGGGCATGAAAAAGACACTAAACTTGTATCAAACTCTGTGATTTTGTTTAAGTGGTGTGTGTGTGTGTGTAAAAGAGGAAGGAGAGAGGGAGGGAAGGAGAGGGAGGGAAGAGGGAGAGAGGGAGGAAAGGAGAGAGAGAGGGAGAGAGAGAGAGGGAGGGAAGAGAGAGGAAGCGGGGGGAGAGGGAGGGAAAAAGAGAGGGAGGGAGGGAAGAGAGGGGAAGGGTGGGAGAGAGGGAGGTAGAAAGAGAGAGAGGGAGGTAGAAAGAGAGGGAGGGAGAGAGAGAGTGGGAGGGAAGAGTGGAAGGGAGGGAGAGAGGGAGGCAGAAAGAAAGAGAGGGAAGAGAGAGGAAGGGAGGGAGAGAGGAAGGGAGGCAGAAAGAGAGAGGAAGGGAGGAAGGGAGAGAGAGAGAGGAAGGGAGGGAGGGAGGGAGAAAGAAGGAGAGAAAGTGGGAGGAAAGAGAGAGGAAGGGAGGGAGAGAGAGAGGGAGGGAGAAAGAGAGGGGGAGGGAGAGAGAGAGGGAGGGAGGGAAAGAGGGAAGAGAGAGGGAGGGAGGGAGAGAGGGAGGGAGGGAGAAAGAGAGGGAGGGAGAAAAAGAGGGAGGAAGGGAGAGAGAGGGAAGGAGGAAGGGAGGGAGAGAGAGAGAGACATCCAGAAGAAAATTTCCTCCCTCTGTCTTTGATTTTGATTCATCATTGCAAAATCCAACTCAGATACTCTACATGTCACTGAACTGCTTTTATTGAATGTCCACAAAACAGTTGGGAAACAGACGTGAACCAACAAACGTCCACGTTTTCCAGCTGCTCAAGCAAGAGTTCACGGCTGAGGCTAAGAAACAACTGCCAAATTGGTTTCTAGGTAGTAAGGAAGGAAATAAACTTGAAGATAATCCGCGGTCACTCAGTCGATGCAGGCTAATTAAGGCCGTCATAGTTGCATTAACACTCACGGATTTTCAGTTTGTCAACTGATGTAATTGTTTGCGATAGGAAGTTTTATTTAGAGACTTCCACGTTTGCACCTAATTGTGGCTGAAACATTTTCTGCAGTGTTCTCATGATGTTGCCTTTTTCTCATTCCCTAGCCAGCCTCCAGAAGAGATCCTTAGCTATACTGGGTTCAAGAAGTCTTTCCTCCTTTATTCCAATGCAAATTTTGCCATGGATACAATCTGATGCAGTCCTTAGACTAGACTAGACTAGACTAGACTAGACTAGACTAGACTAGACTAGACTAGACTAGACTAGACTAGACTAGACTAGACTAGAATAGAATAGAATAGAATAGAATAGAATAGAATAGAATAGAATAGAATAGAATAGAATAACAGAGATGGAAGGGACCTTGGAGGTCTTCTAATCCAACCCCCTGTTTAGGCAGGAAACCCTACACCACTTCGGACAAATGGTTATCCATCATCTTCTTAAAAACTTCCAGTGTTGGAGCATTCACAACTTCTAGAGGCAAGTTGTTCCACTGATTCATTGTTCTCACTGTCAGGAAATTTCTCCTTAGTTCTAGATTGCTTCTTTCTTTGATTATTTTCCATTCGTTGCTTCTTGGCCTGCCCTCAGGTGCTTTGGAGAATAGCTTGACTCCCTCTTCTTTGTGGCAGCCCCTGAGATATTGGAACACTGCTATCATGTCACCCCCTAGTCCTCCTTTTCATAAGACTAGACATACCCAGATCCTGCAACCGTTCTCTGTATGTCTTAGCCTCCAGTCCCCTAATCATCTTTGTTGCTCTTCTCTGCACTCTTTCTAGAGTCTCAACATCTAAGTCCAATATTTTCTCAAGCTGGAGAACTTGTGGACTTCAATTCCCAGAATTCCTCAGCCAGCAGAGTGTTCGGGTTCAACGGACATTTGCACGCTATTTATTTATAGGGCATCAGTTCTCAAAGCGTGGTCCTTGAGACCCTTTCAAGGGCTCCGTGAAGTTAAATAAAATACATGTTTTTAAATTTTCTAATTTTAATTTCTCATACAGTATAGATTGATAGGCAGAAGTCACATCAACCAAAGCTTCTGGAGTCCTCAATCAATTTTTGAGGTTGAGATTGGACAACCATTTGTCTGAAATGGCATAAGGTTTCCTGCCTGAGCAGGGGGTTGGACTAGAAGACCTCCAAAGTCCCTTCCAACTCTGTTATTCTGTTCTGTTCTGTTCTGTTCTTTGTGGCAGCTCCTCAAATCTATCATGTCACCCCTAGTCCTTCTTTTCATTAAACTAGATATGCCCAATTCCTGCAACTATTCTTCATATGCTTTAGCCTCCAGTCCAGAGGTGGGTTTCAGCAGGTTCTGACCAGTTCTGGAGAACCGGTAGCAGAAATTTTGAGTAGTTCAGAGAACCGGTAGTAAAAATTCTGACTGGCCCTGCCCCCATCCATTCTCTGCCTCCCAAGTCCCAGCTGATTGGGTGGAAATGGGGATTTTGCAGTATCCTTCCCCTAGAGTGGGGAGGGAATGGAGATTTTACAGTATGCTTCCCCTGCCACGCCCACCAAGCCATGCCATGCCATGCCACGCCCACCAGCCACACCCACAGAACCGGTAGTAAAAAAAATTGAAACCCACCACCGCCCCTAATTATCTTTGTTCCTCTTCTCTATCTGGCCATGCTAGTTACAGCTGGGTGGCATCTGGCAAATTTTAGCTGTTTTGATAAGCTAAAGAAGTTCAGATCTATTTGGAGGAGAACTCACCAGGAAACCCTCAGGCCGTATGTTAAATTAGGAAGCTAAGAAGAATATTACTGGAAAAGAGTAATAGCGAATCCTTTCTATATTATTACTAACAAAACTACATGGAAACTCCATTGAAATCAAGCAAAGCTCCGGAACAGGAATGTCCACGGGTCACATGCAGCCCTAATGCAGCCTCACCAGATCATAAATGTCTAACATTATTATTATGTGATTTATACACATTAACCATATTATATATTTTAGATGTGCCCCAAGACAATTCTCTTCGCTCCATGCGGCCCAGGCAAGCCAAAAGTTTGGACACCCAAGAAAGTTTATAATGCTATCCAAGTATCGGTATCTACGTGGGTAGACTGGTAGTCCTCGACTTATGACCACAACTGGGATTGGAATTTCCATCATCATTCTGGGGGGTGAGGGGGTGGGGGGGTGTATCATAAAGCGAGTCATTACATGACCGGACCTTATTTTACAACTCTTTTTTTTTTACTGGGGTTGATAAGCCAATCGCCACAGTCTTTAAGACAATCACATAGTCGTTTAACAATAGTCATTTAGAGGGGTGGGCTGCTGGGGCTTTGCAGGGGTTCGGGAGAACCTCTAGCTAAGATTCTGTGCAGTTTGAAGAACCCCCAAATCCCACTCCTGGCTGGCCCCTCCCATCCTGCCCAGGGGTGAGTTCTAAATTTTTTTACTACCGGTTCTGGGGGCATGGCTTATTTTGTGGGTGTGGCTTGGAGGTCATGTGACTAGGTGGGCGTGGCTAGCTGGTCAGAGTCATTTCTGGAAGGTCCTTGCACTTACGACCAGTCCTCGAACTTACGACCCGACTCATTTGTTTGCTTTTAACACTGATCAGCTGTAGGACGGCCCTTTGAAGCCCCGCGGCAAGAGTTTAAACAGTTTTTTTCCCTCTAGTCATCAGCTGGGACTCAGGAGGCAGCAATAGATTGGGGGTGGGATCAAATAAAAGGTAAGAATAACGTGGGGGCGTGGGGGGGAGAACCGGTTCGGTGACGAAGTCACCGCTACCGGCTCGGCCGAACCAGACCGAACCGGGAGGAACCCACCACAGATCCTGCCCCACCCCTCCCAGGAGTTCCCACGCGGCCTGTTTTGGATGCAGGTAAGTGCAGGTTGCGCCTGGAGGTTTGGGAAGGGCGAAAAAAGGACCTACCAGAAGTTCAGAAAGGCCAGAAATGGGCCCATTTCTGGCCTCCAGAGAGCCTCCGGAGCCTGAGGAGGCCATTTTTGCCCTCTTGGAGGCTCAAGGAAAGCTTCCAGAGCTCAGGGAGGGCAAAAAATGCCCCCCACCCCCTGTGGTGCAGGAGGCCACGCCCACCATGGCCACGCCCACCCAGCAACCAGGCAGAGAACCCCTTGCTAAAATTTTTGAAGCCCATCCCTGAACGGGAGCCACTTCCAAACTTCCCAGATTCTTATGATTGTGGGTGTGGCGTGAAGGTCATGTGAAGACGGGTCATAATGTGAGGACGGATCATAAATCACTTTGAGGTTGTAATTAAAGAGTTGCAAGTGGAGAACAATGTCTATAAGTTTTGACTCATTCATTCATTCAATTTCTATAGCCACCCATCTCAAACAAACAATTGTAGACAGCTATAGAAATTGAATACAGAAATAAATACATATTTGTATTTATTATTTTATTGTACCATGATAAGTGGGCATTATTGTTTATTCTTTTGTATCTTAGTTCGGTAAGCTCATCAGATTCCCAATCGATCTTGCAATGGTTTGTCGCTTGTGGGCAGTCTTAAATTCCTAGCTTTCATCTCTTCTACTTTTGGAGTCTTGGTATCAATTTGACCACGAGGTCCTTCTTGGTCTAAACTAGGACACAGGTAGTTCTTGACTTGTGACCTTTCAAAGTTATGGCAGACCCCAAAAGAGGTACTTACAACTCGGAGTTAAAGTTCCAACAGCCTCCCAGAAGAGCCGGCTGGGAAATTCTGGGAGTTGAAGTCCACGCATCTTAAAGTTGCCATGGCTGAGAAACACTGTAACGTCACTTGTCAGGACTCCAAGGGGAGGTCACCCATTTGGATCTAGTCTAATCCAGCGGCCCCAAACCTTTTGGGCACCAGGCACCGGTTCCATCGAGAGGTTTTTCCACGGATCGGAAGGGGCGTGTTTTCGTATGCTGCCTGCATCCCACTTTTGTGGCCTGCCAGCGGCCAGCGGATCTGGTAGCAGATTCGGACAGTGAGGAGGTTGGGGAGGAACATGGGGCAGTCCTGGAGTCTGGGGAAGGCTCTGACAAGTGCTTTGCATCGGAGGTAGAGATGGGGCCAGGGCTGTCTGACAGTTGTCACCTGCCTTCGGAGTCAAACATCAGTGAGGCAGAAGAACAGCTGGATCCTGTTCCCAGTATGAGAATGTGCAGAGCTGCCAGTAGAAGGGAACAGCTAAGGAACAAGGGTCGACTCAGGAGTAAAGCCACAGGTAGACGATGAATGGCCCCTCCCATAGGGACTAAACAGGAGCGAACCGGAGGAGACAATTAGTTCAATTCATTAGAGTGACGATCTGTTCCTAACTTCTTGCCAAGTATTGTCTGCGTTTGGAAGATATCAGCCTCATAGCTCTCCAAGCCTGATAAAGATCTGTAGTTGTGAAATCTCTGGAAAGACTGTTAGCCGGGACTTTGCTTGAGAGGAATTCCCTTTAAACTAAATAAAAGGGGTTTTATCGGGGTGAGGAGTCGGCTTCATGCTTTTGGGAAGTTTAGATCAGAACACCCAGAGATGGGACTTTGCTTGTTTACGTGGCCCGGTTTCTGGCATGCTGTAGCTCGGTGCCAGTTCACGGACCGGGGATTGAGGACCCCTGATCTAAAGACATTTAGCTACACTTCTGATTTTTTTCCATGCAGGTTGTCAACTCTGAATCGAACCTGGCTGAAGCCATCTTTGGCTGCTTCACAGTTGCCACATACTATTGGGGGGGAGGATGAGGAGGAAATAGCTAGACCATCTCATAGACAAAACAAAGAGCTCTCCCTTGGGAACCAAGGTCATGCCAACAGGTGGCAGTAGGAGGAGGAGCAGAAGTGATCGAGAGAGCTCTCCAACTGCTTTAATTGGACGATGGGATCTGTGACACCTGACCTGGGGAGGGAAACTTTTGTTCTTTTAATTATATGGCAACCGCGGGAAACTTTTGGAGTTGGTTTCCACTGGCTGTGCTGATATGATGTGTCCAATAAACATGTTCTCTGAGAAACGTTCAGAATTTTTTGGAATTCTGATTTCTTTGGTTGCGTTACTCGGAATGCTGACATGGGGTTGGATTAGGTTTGCCTTTTTTTTTTTTTTTACATATATTTACAGAAGCGACAATACTCAGCAGTGATTTCCCAAACGTATGAATGAAGTTAGTGTTCTGCTAGGAGGAAAGGGGAATTTTTGAAGTCTTTAGAGATACGGTACTTTACGGAGTATAAGACGCACTTTTTCCCTCCCATAAAAGAGAGTGGAAATGTTGGTGCATTTTATACATTTTATTTGCCTCCTAAAGCCCCGCCCCGCATGTCCCGTTATTGTAAAAAACGGGCCCGTTTTCCCATTAACGCGGCGCGCTGAGGCTTTGGGAGGCCCGCAGAGTGCTCTTGGGGGGCTGGGGAGGGCAAAAACTTTTTTTTTCTTGCTTCAAAATCTTGGTACCTCTTATACACCGGTGCGTTTTATAGTCTGAAAAATATGGTATGTTTAAATTGCTTTCTGGGATATGGTGTGGGTCCATCATGACGAACGGATGGCATGTGTGCCAAAGGTGTCACACAGAGCCCTCTCTTTGGGCACACGAGCCATCGCCCCAGCTCAGCTCTGCCGCGCATGCATTCATGCCTCCTACCGGCCAGCTGGTCTTCAGGTCTCTGCCGCGCATGCGTGGGGGCGGGGCACATGAGGGGGTGCCACGCGCGGATGCAGGGGGCAGGGCCATTCAGGGTGGCGCGTATGCATGTGTAGGGGTGACGGGGCGCATGCAGGGAGGAGCGCTTTGGGCACTCGGTCCGGAAAAGGTTAGCCATCACTGGTGTAGCTAGTCCTCTATTTACGACCACAGTCAAGCCAAAATTTCCATTGCTATGCAAGGCAGTGATTAAGCTGTGCCCCATATTGTGACCTTTCTGCTGTGGTTGTTGAGCAAATCACTACAGCTCTTAAGTCAATCACGGGGTCAGTAAAATAATCTGGTTTCCTTCGTTGCTGGTCAGAAGCTCCCCAGGAAGGTTGCAAATGGCAATCAAGTGAGCCCAGCACATTGCAACCATTGTAAAGCCATAAAGGTTGCCAAGCATTCGAAGTTTGATCAACTAACTATGGGCGTCTATGGAAATTCTCAGTCATCCTGGTTGTCCCAAAGGTGTTTTTTTTCAAGAGGCAACTGGACTTCCTTTGTTTTTCCTTGAAGACTTTTCACTTCTCATCCAAAAAGCTTCCTCAGTTCTGAAGAAGAAGCTGAACTGAAGGAGGACTGAAGAAGCTTCTTGGAAAGTCCAGTTGCCTTTTGGAAAAAGCACCTTTGGGCAGGGGTGAAATGTAAAATTTGTTACTACCGGTTCTGTGGGCGTGGCTTGGTGGTGGTGGGTGAGGTAATGTGACTGGGTGGGCGTGGCCAATTTTTCTTTTTTTTTTTAACATTTCAAAGCATTTTTTCTAATGCTTTGAAAAGCCTCTGCCGATCAGGCAACTCAGCTGGGATCGTCAGAGACTTTTCAAAGCGTTTTTTTTACCACCTCTTCGGCCAAGAGGTTGCAGAAAAAAATGCTTTGAAAAGCCTCTGCCGATCCCAGATGAGCCGCGCGATCATCAGAGGCTTTTTTTTTTTTAACTTTTAAAAGCATTTTTTCATCGGAAGAGGTTGTAGAAAAAATGCTTTAAAAAAAAAAAGCCTCTGATGATCGTGTGGCTCAGCTGGGCATGGTGGGGGCGCGCAGGGATCTTTGCTACTGGTTCTCTGAACCACCCGCCGCCATCGCTACTGGATCGGGCGATCCGGTCCGAACCGGGAGCATTTCACCCCTGCCTTTGGGTTATGTTTCTGTGGGGATGCTGCAATGGTCCTAAGTATGAGAAGTGATCATAAATCACTTTTTTCAGTGCCCTTGTAATTTTGAACGGTTATTAAATGAAGGTTGTAAGTCGAGGACTACTTGTCTGTAAGTTATTTGTTATTGTGTTTTCCAGAATATTATTTGGATTCTCACAGGTGTCTACTGTCCTTGGGAGGTCCTGTACATACTACAGGTAGTCCTTGACTTATGACCACAATTGAGCCCAACATTTCTATTGTAAGGTGACACATTTGTTAAGTGAGTTTTTTGCCCCATTTTATGACCTTTCTTACCCCCAGCCGTTAAGTGAATCACTGCAGTGGGTAATTTAGTCACCCGGTTGTTAAGTGAATCTGGCTTCCCTATTGACTTTGCTTGTCAGAGAGTCGCAAAAGGGGATCACATCACACACACACACAGGACTGCAACCGTCATAAATATGAACCAGTTCCCACGTGTCTGAATTTTGTCCACATGATCAAAGGGATGCAACGAAGGTCCTAACTGTGAAAAGTGGTCATGTCACATTGGCCAGTGCCATTGTAACTTTGAACAGTCACTAAATGAATTGTTGTAAGTGTTAATACCACTTTATAATGCCTTGGTAAGGCCACACTTGGAATACTGCATTCAGTTTTGATCGCCACGATGTGAAAAAGATGTGGAGACTCTAGAAATAGTGCAGAGAAGAGCAACAAAGACAATATGGGGACTGGAGGCTAAAACATATGAAGAAGGCTTGCAGGAAATGGGTATGTCTAGTTTAACGAAAAGAAGGACTAGGGGAGACATAATAGCAGTCTTCCAATATCTCAGGGGCTGCCACAAAGAAGAAGGAGTCAAGCTATTCTCCAAAGCACCTGAAGGCAGACAAGAAGTAATGGGTGGAAACTAATCAAGGAGAGAAGCAACTTAGAACTAAGGAGAAATTTCCTGCCAGTTAGAACAATTAATCAATGGAGCAACTTGCCTGCAGAAGTTGTGAATTCTCTAACACTGGAAGTTTTTAAGAAGACGTTGGATAGCCATTTGTCTGAAGTGGTGTAGAGTTTCCTGTCTAAGCAGGGGGTTGGACTAGAAGACCTCCAAGATCCCTCCCAACTCTGTTATTCTATTTTAAGGACTATTTGTCCTTAAAATTAATCAACCCTGCTTACATTTTCTAGATCAGCTCAGCTAGGATGAACACTCTTACAAAGGCAGTCCTCGACTTACAAACCATTTGCGTCGCTTTTCAACCAGCCTTTCAAACCCAACCAAGGTTCTCCGCTGTCGGAATGGACAGGCAGACGGCCACCAGTGTCTGGGGGCTCCAAAAAGCTGCCCAAAGCTAAAGAGGACCACGCCGATTCTCACCTGGACCAAAAGACATTCCCCATTTCTCCATCTTTTTTCAGGGCTTCCTGCTGGGGGCATCTGGCGGCTGGCAGCTGATGACGCTCCTTGTGATGTTGGGAGGCCAGCAGGTTGGCCCCCAAATCCTGCACTCCATTGTTGCTGATGCTCAAGGCCATCCAACAGCTTAGTTACCAAGGGGTGTGTGTGTCTCTCTGTGTGTGTGGAAATCCACAAATGAACAAAGCACCAAGTGGGGGAAAAAAAGAGAGTCAGAAGCTCCCATCTACCAGGAACTGGGGGAGGCGGGGGGGGGGGGGGGGGGCAGGGGGAGAGAAAGTTGAGAAGGCAGATCCTTCCAAAGCAGACAGGAGGAGAAAAAGTTTTCTAACTTGCCCCACTGAAGTCTTCACCAGCTCCTCTTCTTCTTCCCAGACAAGAGATGGGGCTTCCAAAGTTGGACCAAAGTTGGTGAGGGTTGAAAAGCAGCAACCGGAGGCGGAGGAGGTGGATGGGTGTCGGTTGATTTGGGGAAAGGAGAGGAGAGTGGGGGGGGGGGGTCCGTCCTCTCCACGACGCCTAATCCCCAGGTTCGCACCGGAGACAAAATTCAGGAAAGCATCACCCTCGCCCCTCCGTCCTCGGTTTGGAAAGGAAAAAAAAACCCGAGAGAGAGAGAGAGAAAAACGGTCCACGTGTCAATTTTGCCTCTTCCTGCTCGGGCCCCCTTCCAGGAAGTCTCGTAAACTGGGCTCCCGGTGTTTAAAAGAAACGTCAAACTCGGGTTTGTTTGAAGACGATCAACCCGGGGATCTCCCCAGCCGGCTTGGATCGACCTGCGGCAAAGCGTAAGAAGAAACTCGCTTGGCAGCCGCCAGAGCCAAAAGGGCAACTTGGGACTGGAGGCGTCATCGCTTCCTCGCTGTGTGTGTGTGTGTGTGTGTGTGTGTGTGTGTGTGTGTATGAGTGTGTGTGTGTGTGTGTGTTTGTGTGTTTAGAGGAGGGGGGGGCTCCCCTTCGCCGTTAGGGGCGGGTCGTTCGAGAGCAGCGGCAGCCCATTCATTCAGCGGCGGGAGGCTGCTGCGCGCTCCGTTCTTTCTCCGCTCCGTCGTAGAGCTGGAGGCGCGCGGGCATTTAACAGTTTCGCAGAGTTTGGAAGGGACCTTGGAGGTCATCCAGTAGTCCAACCAAGCAGGAGACCGGCTTTATACCGTTTCTGACAGATTGGCAGTCCGGCCTCTTCTTAAAAAGAAGAGCCTTGGTGGTGCAGCGGACTAAAGTGCTGTTAAAGTAGCACTTAGCTGCCAGCTGCCTGCAATTACCGCGAGTTCAAATCTCACCAGGCTCAAGGTTGACTCAGCCTTCCATCCTTCCGAGGTAGGTAAAATGAGGACCCGGATTGTGGGGGCAATAAGCTGACTTTGTATTACAATGTGCTATTGCTTAGCACATTGTAAGCCGCCCTGAGTCTCCGGAGAAGGGTGGCATATAAATTGAAGCAATAAATAAATAAATTAAACAATAAATAAATTAAAAGCTTCCAGGGATTGAATTTGCCACCACGTCTGAAGGCAACTTCTGGTCCATGGATGGATTGTTCTGTTAGAAAATTGACTCCCTTATTTCTAGGTTGAATTGATCAGTTTCCATCCATTATTCCTTGTGCTTTGGAAAAGTAGCTTAAACCACCCACCCCAGCCCCTCAAATATTGAAACACTGGGGGAGAGGGAGGGGAAGGAGGAGGAGGAGGAGGAAGAGGAGGAGGAGGAGGAGAGCAGCAAATTAGTAGAGTAATGATCTAAGGACATATAAAGGGCCTGGTGGCTCAGCAGACTGATAGCATTGTGATTAACACCAGCTGTCTGCAATTACTGTAAGTTCGAATCTCACCAGGCTCAAAGTTGACTCAGCCTTCCATCCTTTCTAAGGTAGGTAAATTGAGGACCCAGATTGTGGGGGCAATAAGCTGACTTTGTATAAATATACAAAAGGATGAAGGCTATTGCTGAGCGCATTGTAAGCCGCCCTGAGTCTCCGGAGAAAGGCGGCATATAAATAAATAAATAAATAAATAAATAAATAAAGCATTGTAAGCCGCCCTGAGTCTCCGGAGAAGGGCGGCATATAAATCAAATTATAAAAAAAAAAAAGCAGATGACCTTATACCATTTTTGACAGATGGCAATCCAGTCTCTTCTTGAAAGCTTCCAGTGATGAAGCTCCCACAACTTCTGAAGGCAACTTCTGTTCCATCGGTTGACTCTTCTGTCAGAAAATGTCTTATTTCTAGGCTGAATCTCTCCTTGATCAGTTTCCATCCATTGTTCCTTGTCTGGCTTTCAGGTGCTTTGGAAAATAGCTTGACCCCTCTCCTCTCTGTGGCAGCCCCTCAAATATTGGAAGACTGCTATCGTGTCTCCCCTGGACCTTCTCTGCACTAAACTAGCCATGCCCAGTTCCTGTAACCCTTCTTCGTATGTTTTAGCCTCCAGGCCCCTAATCATCCTGGTTGCTCTTCTCTGCCCTTTTTCTAGAGTCTCAACATCTTTTTTTATAGTGTGGTGACCAAAACTGGGTGCAGTATTCTAGGTGTGCTCTTACTTAGGCTTTATAGAGTGGTATTAGTACCTCCCTTGATCTTGATTCTCAGACGCTGCAGGAAATTAGACGTGGCGCAGGGGTTTTTCTTCTCCCAATCCACAATTCACCATTTCATGTGGATTCTCAGCCACTCAGAGGATGATCTTCCCAGGCTCTAAGGAGATTCTCATTCATCCAGGTCACGGTTTGTGTCCCAAAGGTTTTTTTTTTTTTAAAGGGCAACTGGACTTTGAGGGGGGTTTTTTTGCTTGAAGACATTTCGCTTCTCATCCCAGAAGCTTCTCCGGTTCTCTGGAGAATTCTGAAAAAGTGAAGCAGCTTCTTGGATGAGAAGCGAAACGGCTTCAAAGCAAAAACAGTCCAGTTGCCTTTTGAAAAAAAGCACCTTCGGGATTCCTGGTTCTACTGTGCACCAGCTGGATTTGCAATCCAGTATGTGATTGAACCCCAACATCGTCCTAAAAGTGAGCTGATTGTGGGCTCGGATGGTGTCCTGCTGGACCACTGGAGGATTTAAAATGATGATCTGTTCCCAGAAAGTGGGGTGGAAAGAGGTGGGCCCTCACTTCACCAATTGACATACCTTGCTAATAAAAGAATATTTGTAGGTCAGGGTTGATTTGAGGGGTTCTTGGTGCTCTCTGAGCTTTTTTTTTTTCCTGCAGACGTTTCATTACCCAACTAGATAACATCATCAGTGCTAGTCCTAGATGTTACCTAGTTTGGGTAAGGTCTGCAAGAAAACAAGTAAACCGAGAGAACATCAGGACCCCCTGACATACCTTGATTTTGAGATGACAGGTAATCCTCAAATTACAACAATTGGTTTAATGTCTGTTCAAAGTTACAATGGCACTGAAAAAATGACTTATATCTGTTTTCACTTAACAACCATTGCATCATCTCCATGGTCCCATGATCAGAATTCAGCCACTTGCAAACTGACTCATATTTATGCCGGCTGCAGTGTCCCTGAGTCATGTGATCACATTTTGTGACCTTCTGACAAGCAAAGTCAACACGGAAGCCAGATCCACTTAATAACTGTGTTACTAAGTTAACAACTGCAATAATCCGCTTAAAAACTGGCAAGAAAGGTCATAAAGTCATAAAATGGAGTAAAATTCAGGTAACAACTCTCACGCTTAACAACTGAAATTTTGGGTTCAGTTATGATCGTAAGTCGAGGACTACTTGTGCATTCATACCTAAGCATTGTGGCAAAATAAAAAAAAATAAGCAAATAGGCTTCTGTTGTTTTGTTTGCCAGCAAAAAACAGGCCACTAGCAATTGGAGGCAGCAAGCAAGCATAGTGGCGATAGGTGTACCATTGGAAGGTTAGAATCAGAATAGAGCTGGAAGGGACCTTGGAGGTCTTCTAGTCCAGCCCCGTCAAGCAGGAGATCCTATATTATTTCAGTCAAATGCCCAGTCTCTTTTTAAAAACCTCCAGTGATGAAACACCCACAATGTCTGAAGGCAAGTTGTTCCATTGGTTAATTGTCCTCGCTGTTATGAAGTTTCTCCTTAATTCCAGGTTGCTTCTCTCCTTGATTAATTTCTATCCATTGTTTCTTGTCCTGCCCTCTGGTGCACCATTGAAAGACCAGATTGAGGCTAGAGGATTGTGTGTGTGTGTGTGTGTGTGTGTGTGTGTGTGTGTGTATCAATGTAATTCCTAGGAATTGGCAACCACTTGACAGCACAATCAAAGTGATGGAGTCAATCAAAGGTTTGACACAAAAATATTACCTGCGGTTTTCAAATCGGGATGAACCTAGAATGCAAGCATGACAAGTGAATAAACATCGAAGGTATTCTTCTGTCCTAATGCCATCTAAATGTCCCCGACAGGCCCTAGTACAGAAAATACAATGCAATGGCTGAAATGGAGCCAAGCCACCGATACGATGCCAATCTAATCAACTGGTGACTTTCTAATCGTGGCCACAGTTTGTTAACCAAAAACCTGATAGCTTGCATTCCACTGCAAAAGTTGTTTTTTTTTTCCAAATGCTAACCTTGAAGGTCACAAAAGTTAAAATCTCCGCCATTACGAAATAGTAATAATTTAGAGAGTTTATTTTTCCTGTGGGAAAAAACACCACCAAACTTTATTGAACTGCTTAAGATCATTGCATTAATCTAGGAATACAGCAGGTGGCTGAGCTCATGGTAGTAAGGCCTCTGTCCATTTCCTCAGGCCCAACAGGTTCAAATTGTTCTCAGGTATCGGGGCAAGACTCCTCCTTAGGTTATCTCCACCAGACGTGCCACGAGCTGGGATCCATCTGAAAACAAATCTGAATGGTTTTGTCCAACAAATGCCGATCAAATTCCTTCACATGCTCCCCTTATTCCAGGGGTCTGCAACCTTAAACACTCAAACAGCCATTTGGATCCATTTCCCATAGAAAAGAAAACACCAGGAGCCACAAAACCCTTCCGTGCCTGACTATTTCTTGAGCGGCCACAAAACTAGCATACAATATTTAGTTGAATTAAACATTGTTTTCTTCTGAAAGTTTTCTTGGATTTATCCTATGGTTGGCCTACCGGAGGTTGAAAAGCTCAATAAATCATGTGCTGGCGGGTGTCACACATTGGCGGTTGTGACACATATTTTGAGTGACGGAGCCACAGCAGAGGGGTGAAAGAGCCACATGCAGCTCCGGAGCCGCAGGTTGCTGACCCCTGCCTTATTCCATTACCTTTAAGACATGTTTTTGTCTTCTTTTCATTCCTTCCAACAATGTTCCTACTAAACATAGCACCTTCTCCAAAAACTGCACAAATCAGCATCATTTTTATGTTACAGGTAGTCCTCGACTTACAACAGTCCACTTTGGGACAGTTCGAAGTTACCATGGCATTGAAAAAAAGTGACTTATGGTTGTTTTTCACACTCACAACCGTTGCAGCATCCCCACAGTCACGTGATCAAAATTCAGATGCTTGGCAACTGACTAATTATGACAGTTGCATCCAGGGGTTATGTGATATGACTTTCTGCCAAGCAAAGTCAATGGGGAAGCCTGACTCACTTAACAAATGTACTACTAATTTACCAACTGCAGTGATTCACTTAACAACTGTGGGAAGAAAAGCTGTAAAATGGCTTAGCAACAGAAATTCTGGGCACAATTGTGGTCATAAATTGAGGGCTACCTGTATTTATATAGGTTGCTGTGAAGGTTGCACCTACCTTCCAAGCTTAGAGTAGCCAGAACAATCCGTTTTGAATCCGAGATGTTTTGTACACACCTCCCAAAAATACACACAATGTATATATATAACAATGTCTTCGCTACATGGATTGCAAAATTTAGGAGTGATTACCACACGTCTATTCTCTGAAACATTATTTCTACAAAGAGGTTCATAAAAAGAAACTAGAAGAAAAACCAAATGGGAAACGTATTGATCAAAGTTGTATTTAATGCTAAGCAGTTAAGAGTGGTGATCTAACATTATGGAGATAAATTGCAACCATTTTTCACAGCCACTAAGTAAGACATTTCTCATGTGTATGACAAAAAATTCATTTTATGTAGTGAGGGCTGTGGGGTTTTATTTTTGTGAATAATATTTTCATAAGTTATATTTTACACCCTCCCCATCTGAGAATAATTCAAATTGATTATATTATAATTTGTATATGCAAACTATTTTATATACATGTGAATATAAAGATCCCTAAAAGTACCACGGGGACTACACCTTTCCACGCTCTGTAAAATGCATAGCTTTCTTTCATACCATTTTAAATATTTTTTCTCTAAAGTTACCCCAAGAAACCTTTACAGATTAAAGCTGCTTCAGTGTGAGATGTTTTAATAACAAAAACCAAATTAAGTAAACTGTCATAGTTATATCACATATTTGGCTCTTAAAACACTCTATATTCCAGTTATTATGCAACCATGGCTTCAACAGAATGCTTGAACATAAAGGAGACCTCTTAAACACAGGATATCTGGTAGAGAGACCAGCTGTTGGTCAGGACTACACTGAAAGCTGATGTTTTAAACCAGGGGTCTCCAAACTTGGGCACTTTAAGACTTGCAAACTTCCACTCCCATAATTCCTCAGCCAGCCACTCTGGCTGGGGAATTCTGGGAGTTGGAAGTCCATAAGTCTTAAAAGTAGCCAAGTTTGGAAACCCCTGTTTTATACTTTCTACATTTCCAGAAGAGGGTAGATAAATTGGTCGTATCGGAAGAAAGCCTAGACATTTTGACTTTCAACGTAGCTGTGCTTAATTAAAAGAACTTATCAGACCAAGTTGAGTTGTTAGGAAACATTCCCGAAGAATATAAAATAACACAGGACACTAAAATCCCATGTTGAGTGATCTCCCAAAATGTTAAGTAATTTTCGGTCTGAGATTTCTCTCCGATAGGCTGTACAAGCATCAGTGCAAAATACAAGTGCCATCTTATCTTCGAACTACTGTTAACACTAGTCTACCCGTGGGCCTTATCCAGAATGCAGCTGCATACAAATACATATCCCTCCGTTGTGTCACTCTCAATTGTTTCTATGAGGAATATAGAGAAGCTTCTGGTAGTTTATTACACCAAGCAATGACCGTAACAAAACCTTGCTGAAAACCAAACCTTTGCGTTCTGTAGCTTGCTCATTTACTCACCAAGAGCACTAGTACTACTAGGCTACACCTAAATGGACTACTCTCGGGGTTGTTTTTTTCACCTTTCAGCAGAAAATGTATAAAATGAGCAGAGTGCAATAAGATTAGTAACAGCTTGGCAATTGGAGATATCTAGGCTTCAGCAACCTTGGAGATAACTGAGTTAGTTGCAGGATGGTAATCTTGAAACTGGCCAGTTTAACATTTATTGCTACCAGCCAGAAAGGGGGACAATATTTTTAAACCAGCCTTGCATTGCCATTAACCAGCCATAAAGGAAACTGCAATGCAGCAACTAAGTAAGAAATAACTCATGGAATTACAGGGGCTTTAACAAGGGCAGACATAAATCCTAACCATGATAACAATACTCCCAACCATAAAGAGGGGAGCTCCAGGGAGGAGAGTTGTAAAATCAAAGTACTAATTACCCAAGATAAGAAAGAAACTGTTAAAATAATTCCATCATTTAAAAATTATGGCCCCCAAATATTTATACTATTCCACTGTGTTTACACATTAAGCTATTTCTTCTTACCGGGAATGGCTAACATTATTTCCATTTCCATATTGTCCTTAAATATATTACAGGCTTTAAGGCTGTAATTGTCACCCCAAGCAGTATAAGGACTGTGACTGGCATTAAGAAATAGAACCACAAAGAAACTCTGGGGAAAGAACGCCTACCTATAATGTGATTATGTCTTTCTTCAGAGGCTATTTTGGTCATTCTTGAAAACTACAAAAGAAAATGCTTTTATTTTTAGCAACGCTTCTGAGAGAACTAGGCCCATCATGAACATAACATTCAGCCCCATATAAATAAGTCACCAAGGTGTGAAAAGCAAGGGCAGTTATCTTCAATTACAGCTTACAAGCTTTCTATACTATAGTCTATGCAGTAAACAACACTGGCAGGAGGCTTACAAAATGATCACTTTAACCAATCGCTAGCTTATAAATAGGGAATGCATATTTGGCTATAAATTAACACAGAAATAAGTCCATGTTTCAAGTGAAAAACAGGTGAAGTTTAACTGGAGAGTCGCCAAGAGCTTTAACATCAATTCGTTGGCTACCAAAATATGCTTCAGTGGCCAGACGCTGCAAACCTTCAGCACAGTATTTAAAAAAGAACCTTGGTATTTGGCTAAAAAAAGGACGACAGTGCATAGCCTAAGTAGGATGGACAGAGTGATGTAATGCTTTTCCAATGCTTATTTTCTGCATTTTAAAAGGGACCCCTTCCCTTTACGTATGCTTGCCAAGGAAAGAAACAAAACAAAACACACAACCAAATTGCAAAAGTCCTGAACTGTAGTAAAAATATTTCAGTCACAGACTGATTAAAAATGTATAATCACTGTGCAGGTGTGAGATTTAGTGTCCATCTGCACATTTTACTTGGGTTCCTCAATTGTCCCCTTGCTGAGATCTGTCATTTTAGGATATTTTACTTTCTTCTGGTCCAGCTCATTTTGAGCCCACAGTAGTAGCTTCAATAATTTAGCCAGTTTGGGGGTTGACTCACGATTTTCATAATCTAACACAGCTTGGTTTACTTCGCTCCACACCTAGAGAAAGAGACAAGTAACTTAGATTAGTAACGTATTCCCGTGAAGCAAGAGAGTTAGTTGAGTTTTGCCCCATTTTACAAGCTTCCTTGCCGGATTTGTTAAGTGAATCACTGCAGCTGTTAAGTGAGTCTGGCTTCCTCACTTTGCTTGTCAGATTGCATTTCCCCCACAACAACTCCTCTGTGAGGTGGGTTGGGTTGAGAATGTATGATTGGCCCAAAGTCACCCAGCCGGCGTTCGTACCTAAGGCAGAACTAGAACTCGTGGTTTCTAGTCTGGTGCCTTAACCATTAGACTACACTAAAAGTTTATTTTACAATTGTATGCTGTTCCATTTGGGCAGATACCATGAAACTTACCATGGCAAGAACCTCTATTATGATGAGGGGTCCTTGCTGTGAGCTTGCTTGTTTTCATGCAGACGTTTCATTACCCAACTAGGTAACATCATCAGTGCTAATCAAGTGTCGACTAGAACAGATGATGTTACCTAGTTGGGTAATGAAACATCTGCACGAAAACAAGCAAGCTCACAGAGCACCAAGGACCCCTTATGTCATCCCTGAGCTACAAATATTCTCTTTTATTAGAATCTCTACTATTGTTATAGCTATCTACAGTACTAGAAAAGTAGGCAGTAATTTCTTCTTTATAGTCATTACTCCCTGGCATATTTACTTCACCACTCAAGTTGAATCCTCACCACTGATTAATTAAAATAACAGTTAAGCAATTTAGCTGATTGAGCAAGCACGTAAAAGAAAACCTTAATCGACTAAAAAAAAGACATAAAGCCACCTATTCTCCACAACACACTTAAGAGATAAAATGTAAATGCACCAGCAGTTAAGAGTTCTGCAATCTTTTAATGTTAGTTCCATAGCTAGTAATTACTTTCTGTCGCTGCATCATGTTGAGCAAATCTCCAAAAGGGGATTCCTCCGGATTATCAAAAGCAAGGAGAGCCAGGGTACGTTCCATCTCTGTCAGGCATTCCCGACTCTCTTCTCCTTGTTCTGCTAATTGAGTCTGAGCAAACTCCAGAGCAGCTTCAGTTTCCCTCTGCCGAATCAGTTCAATTAAATGTTGCTGCTGCACAGATCAAAGAAAAAAAAAAACCAATAGGAATTTAAAACACAGTTTCTCTCCTATATTGTTAATGTTCTCTGTATGTTCTAATTTTAGTACATGTGCTGCCAAAGTGAGCACTTTTCTATCCTATATTGCAAAGCATTGTTTGAATATTTGGCTTTGATCAAACTCTTTAAATTAAAAAAAAAATCTAACGGTCAGAAGCAAAGCCATGCAATTTAGCTTTTCAAGCTTTTCTTGTGTCAATAAAAGAATAATGTGGACACTTGTCCTAGACCTCTCTAATGTGCTTCTATCATTCAAATATTGCCTTTTCAGGCTTTTAATGATCATCTAAAGAACTGCACAGGATAGTGCACTTAAATGCTTTTAAGAGTAACTGGAACATGGATAGCAAACCCTCCCCAATTCCAAGTTCAAACTGATTCAGATTAATTTCAAGGCTAATATGTACATAATATTGTTACAGGATTAGAGCATCTAGACCAGGAGTGTCAAACTCAGTGTCATTGAGGGCCACATCAGGGTTGTGTTTGACCTGGGGGGGGGGGGGGGGCTGGCAGGTGTGGCCAGCCCGAAGTCACTCGTGTCAGGGGTGCCTGTGGTGGCCTGAGCACCCTGCCAGGCTCCCAAGCTCCATTTCCGCCTGTGATGGCCTCCTGCGACCCTCTGCCAGCGAAAACAGACCTCTGTTTTCACAGGCAGAGGCACCACAGGCTGGTCCTTTTCTGTTTCCAGGCAGCCCCGTGGGCCAGATCTAAGCACCCTGCACGCTGAATCCGGCCCACAGGCCTTGAATTTGACATCCCTGATCTAGACATTTCTATTGTTCATGTTTTATCAGAATTATATTTTCACAAGGCCAAAGGGCATTCAAAATGTCTATCTTACAAATTAAAATAAATTACAAATTGTTATTGTAGTTCTTAAATAACCAATAAATTTATTGTTTAAATATATTAACTATAATCCCTGCATCTTTAAATCTGTCAGCTTACCTGCAAATGGAAGTAAAGGTACCGGTTTGTGTCTAATAACTCTGGATGAAGGCTATTGATCAGTGCAATGGCTTCCTGAATCTGACCTTTGAGGATCATCTCCCGAATTTTTATTCTTTCATCCAGGGTCTCTAGATCAACACTAGGCTCAATTCCAGATTCCATTCGAAACTTCTCAGCAGCCTCTTTAAAACCTTCTGAAATGAAATGGAAGAAGAAACTGGTTATGAAAAGGGAGGGGGGAAGAGTCATCTACAAGGCTTTCGGCATTGAATGACATTTGGCGTTTTTGTTTTTACAGTAAAAAGAGAGCTGAAGTTTCCAACTGCAAAAGAGGGCAAAAAAGATTAAAAGATATAATTCTCTTATTAAAGCCCCTTATCAAAACTAACTTCCTTGGTGGTCAGTTCTTGAAGAACTTTCTGAAAAAAGTAGTAGCTATGTAGGACTCCTTCCTTGTTTCTTCCTTTTTCCTCTTTTTTTCTACTTGTCTTTTTGCTCGTAAGCTTGTAGGAACATACTATATTGTTAAAACCTAAGAAACTTTTTCACAGTTTATATAATAATATGGCAAATAATTACAGATTGTAGAGTGGGTAGCAGCTGTGTTTTTGGTTCTCCCCAGACTCTTCTAGCATAGTACCATCAATAATGAATATAAACAAGTGCTGGAAATGTTCTTAAATACCATTCTTAAATTAAGAGGCAATCGAAAATCTAGTAATTGTTACCTGTAACAAGATAGTTCATAATTAAGCGATTCATGTCAGCTCTTTGGATGTGTAAATTATTGAGTTTTTCCATCCACTCATCTTTTGTAATTTCATCGGGTTTTTCTGCATAACTCATTTTTGTCCTTCACTAGAAAGAGAGGATGAGATTTTTATCCATCTGAGCACTGACCTTGGCTAGATGAAACAAGAATAATTTAAAAATATAGTGAACCCTGAATTTACCAATTTAAGTACAAGAGACTGCATGTAGTAGTCCACATTTCCATGAAAACAATGTTATTTTGCAGAAGATATGCTTTGCGATATTTGCAGAACGGGTACTTCATTACTCAAGTGATGTAAATTACTGTGCTGACATACTTTCTGAATGATGAACACACAACCCCGAATGGTCAAGTAGAATGAGATTTCATTGTAGCTAATCATTTAGCATCAGTAAAAAAAAAGTGGTATCAAAAAGTAAAGTTTAATTTGCAGTCATAAGATTAAATGCAGCTCTCTAACTCTGATGAAAGACTTGCATTTTATAGTGGTGCTCTCTGCTGTCAAATGGAAATTCGATAAGCATGCTAGATGACATGAAACTATCATTTTGACTTTAACAATTTCTTCAAATTCTTCATTATTTTCGGCTAGCAAGCTGCTGTTGTTTGCCATTCTCAAGATGGTTTATGTTCTAGCTGCCTATTTGGACTCGAGCTGTCATTTTATCCAATCTTACCATTCTTCTACTCCTTGAATAAGCTGAACAAATAATAGGGAAAAAATATGCATCTTTGACTCACTCTCTTTCCTATTCTGTACCTCTTTGTTTCTCCTTACAATGGCTTCTTCTCATGATAAAGAATCCTCAGAAGAATATGCGAGTGTTCTGGTATATACCCATTAACCTAGATTCTGGTACGTTTAACACAAAAGCCTTGCTGTAGTCAATAATGCAAAAGAAAATCCCACTTGCTGTCTTTGTATTCCATCTTAGGTTATCTATTTGACCTTGTAGCCTACTGCCTTTTCTGAAAGTTGCTACTCCTTATGGCTCTACTCTAAGATTTTAAGTAATATTTTGACTTGTGTGAGATTTAACAATCTTACACACTGTTTTATATATTTTTTGTTTGGTATAGGCTTATTTTCCAACCTCCACGCCATATAATCTTATTCCGTATTTGTTGACACGGAACCGTTAGCCTTTCACCCTCAACTTTAAACAACAGGCATTTCAGCAGCACCTGGTATTTATCAGCTGGTCCACTGCATTTTGCACTTTGTTTTCTATTGCAGTTAACTGTTGTGTACAGTCACTCTAAGTGTTTTTGTTTTTCTATAAGCTACAAGGAGTTGGCTCTTCCCCCAGGCACGGGGTTATGGTGTGAATGCTTAGCAAATATAGAATGAAACTGTTTGGTGGAAGCATTGTTATACAGGGCACCACAGGGCATTGTCATTATATATTGCTTTTTAAATCTTATTTTGTTTTACTGTTCTTGCTTACGGAACCACCCTGGATTATTGTATATAAAATGCATGGCCCTAAATTTTTTTAAATGAGTAAATCCTCTATCTATAATGTATCTTCCCATCTTCTTTAAATATCCTTTGCTTGTATCCCAGGCTTACTAAACTATTCATGCCTTAGCCGTAAATTTTTCTGCAATTTCTCTGTTCTTAAACTACCTCTCACTTTTGCACTATATTCCCCTACTTGCTCACAATCTTGACCGAGGTATATAGAGCTATATTCAGACATGATTGACACTGAAAATGCTACGTTTATATAATTTATCCTTACTGTGGGACCAAGCTTTCTTGTCTGTTAAAATTTCTTCTGAAAGTCACTTGGATCTTTTGTTGTTACAAATTTGGGAATTATTTTCCCACTTCAATTTTCATAACATTTCTCCACATCTCTTATCTCTCTCCATTGTTCAAGTTTCTTTCATATATAAGGTAAGCATACTGCATGTGTAGGAAGTAATATTCTCACTGTGTATCTTCCAGAACAAATCTTGCTGCCATAGCTACTCTTTTTAATTTACTAAATTCCTATCAATTATACAGATAAAATACCAACAACTTTTAGTCTGTTTCTGGAAATGTCTGTCTTATTCCATTGCACTTCTTCCTCCTGTATTTGTTACCTATGTGATCAAGCCAATTACAGTCATGGGCACTCAGTGCCATTCATGCACACAATCTGCATTTTCAAAACTTGAAGCAAGCATCAGCAATAAATACTTCTCTTTATAAAACTCTATTAATCCATTTTCTGGATTATTGTATTTATTCAATGCAAATATTCCAGTCCTTTCAGGATCCTTTATTTTTTTTAAATACCTGCATTACATTCACCCAATAAAAATATTGTACTGTATTGTTAGGACTGTATAGTTTTTAGCCCTATTTGCCGAAGAATTCGTCAGTTTTCTACCTCATATGATCGTGGAAATCATGATATTCACTGTAAAACCACAAATTCTACTATCTATGGATAGACACTTGTCTGAAATAGTATAGGGTCTTCTGCTTGAGCAGGGGGTTGAACTAGAACAGGGGTCGGCAACCTTAAACACTCAAAGAGCCACAAAGGTCCTAACTGGAAGCCCCCATTCAATTCTGGAGCCGACCAGAAGTCTGGTTCCCCCATCTGGTTCCCCCATCATAGTCTCCTACTAGCGCGGCGTCCTTTTTCCTCTGCTGACCGGAAGCCCGGTTCCCCCACCATAGAATCTCTTCCTACTGCGTCATCCTTTTTCCTCTACCTGTCCGAACCGAAAGCCTTATCAATTGTGGAGCCGACCAGCAACAGGGAGCCGCAGCAGAGGGATGAAAGAGCCACATGCGGCTCCAGAGCCGTGGGTTGCTGACCCCTGGACTAGAAGAACTCCAAGATCTCTTCTAGCTCTATTCCAATTGATTGATCTGCTGTTATGTTATAGCCAACCATATACTTAAGCAATGTTTTTTGAGTAATATTGCTATCTATTCCTTTACATAATCTCACATACTCATCTGATTTAAAGTGGCCCATTCCATAACACTGGTCATATATTCCTTAAAATATACAATTTAATATACAATTTTCATGCAACAATTTCAAGTTCTCTCATTCCATACTTCAATCTTATACATACTTGTAAAACAAGAAATTCCTCTTTCAATATTGGTACTACGATGGGCAGGCTTCCTTATGGCTTAGTTCTCCTTCAGAGTTACTATCATTCTTAACCAGACACTAAGATGTCTTCTGATCTGGGGTTTATTAAATGGTTATTTAAAGCAGGGTCTCCAACCTTGGCGACTTTAAACCTGGCAGACTTCAACTCCCAGAATTCCCTAGCCAGCAAAGCTGGCTGGGGAATTCTGGGAGTTGAAGTCCTCCAAGCTTAAACTTGCCAAGGTTGGAGACCCCTGATCTAAAGCTATCTTCAGATTTCAGACATGTCCAGAAAGTTTTATTTGAAATAAGTCCCAAAGGGAGTACAGAAATGGACATCAGGTTTGAACTGTGCAGTACTTTAAACCACTAGAATGGTCTGTTCGCCCTAAAATGATCACACTACTAGCACCTAAGATTGATCCCTGCAAAAATCTTTCCCAGCCATAGCTGCCACTCACTCTTCCATCAGGAGCCATGAGTCCAAAAGGATTCTCAAATTGTGTACTAGTTCGGTCTGGGGAAATAGAACTTGATTGAGCACTAAAGATGAAGTGCTAAATTCATGAATCAAAGCCACTTTGTCTTGCCAGGATCGATCCCGTTTCTCCCCGGCCAGACACTAAACATCTCCAGGCACTAAGGTCAGCACCCCAGCAGCATCACTTGGGATTCCAATGATAATTGACTCCATAACACCAGAACATCCCTAAGCCATTATGGATGCTCATATAGATTGTGCATACTCATGTTAAAAGCGATGTGGGAACTGCTGAGCCTGAGGAATTCCAGAAAGCAAAAGGCCATGGGTTTGACCTGCCTTTCCCTATCAACACTGACTGGAATGGGCTGCAGAGAAAGAAGAACTACTGCAAAACAGAGTTTTTCATACTCCAATACTAAATTGGTCCAAAAATGATGATCAGTGGTGCAGGAAGTCATCAAGAGATGAACAGCCAGAACTGCACCACCCTTATTCTACCAGAAATCACCCACAAATGTAATCAATGCTGCCTCAGTAGAATATCCCGGCCTAAAAAGTGACTCAAAATGGTCCAGATATGTTTCCTCTATACCCCCTTTGAGTTGCAGCCCAACTATCTTCTACATGCTCTTCCTCCTCCCCCCCACCTCCCAAAAGGAAGCTGGGGACTGGGCAGAAATTGGGCCAGTATTATTGTATCCAGTGAAGGGGGGTGGGTGAGGATGGGTGTACCATCACCTCTTTCACTATGCCTTTGTTCAAGGATGAATTTGCTACTATTCAAATTCAACTACAGGTGGCCTTGCCAGCCAGAAGGGTTATGAATTTTATATATAGGAGGCAATGCTAATAGCATTAAGAACCTGCCCACTTCCTTAAGATTCACATGCTCTAACATTATAATTGGTTTAATCAGGGAGTTATATTTATTTGCTTTCCAACACAATATATGCCATAACTTGCCAACAATATTGTTCATTCCCCAAAATATGTGGCCAAATAGAAGTGACAAAATGGGAACCTCATAACTTTTCAGGATAAATTTAAGACGGCAATTCTCTAACATAGGAATGTCGAAGACAGATCCAAAAATGCTGAATGACCATTCATCAAAATATATAATTCTATCTGCAATTATTTAAACATGAATAAAGGCAAAAGTAGAAGCTCTGGGGTGTTTACTTCAGTAATTCTTATGCCATACAGCATAATAATACTCATCTATCTTGTTGGAATCTTATCTTTGAGCTGCAGTTGAAAAGTTAGGAAATGCTGACTATCTTAAAGACATGTACTGAGGTGAAATAGCAGAGTACAATTTTGACTTTCTGGTTCACAGCTCATCTCTTAACAATCTCTAAGCACACAGTAATTAAGCAAATTGCCGTGACTAAATATGCCCCAAGTTTATCTGCATACTCAGAATCTCTTGTTCTCCTCTCTTTAAAAGAGATATATATTACTATAACTAAAAACCACTTTTCAAACTGCCCCAGCTTGAAAAAAAATGACTTGAAAAATGGTAAAGGAAGCCTAAGTGAAAAAGGATATTTTACTTTAGAAAGTGAAGCTTGGGAATTTACTAGAATTGCAAACAATGTAAACTCTAGAACTTTAGCTTATTTAACTTTTTCTCAAATAGCATATATAGCTAATAGAATTCACCAACATAAGCATTTCTGTAGTTTTTCTAGCAGCAATAAGGAAGTGACTTATCATTGCTTTTTCCCCACAATTGTTTTTTACTTTTACATTCAGCCTACAACCCTGGCATTTCTTGATGGTCTCCCATCCCTCACTTAGGCCCAACTCTGCTTTTTTTCTTAGCTGAGGCAAGATGAGTCAGGTGCTGCCACCTGCTGAATCATGATAATCATGATTTGTACTTAAGTAGCTCTTCAAAAAGAACATCCATGAGTTAGTAGAAATGGCCCTATCAATAGCCTGCAAGTATAAGAAAAGTTAAGTGGTTGACATCTAATTAGAACCAAAGAAATGGGAAATCTTAAGAAACATATTGTGCCACCCAGAGTCATCTTGTAGGGGAGATGGGTGGAATAAAAAAATAATAAAATACCCACCAGCACCATCTTTACAAGACTCTACCATTATTTACGGCACGAATTTGTTTGCAATTTTAATTGTTAGACTGAGAGCTTGGTGTCTCACATAAATCCTCCATAAACCATTAAGTTCCAAAATGATTTATTATATTCTATGAAGGACCAGGCAACACCCAGCCAACATCTTCCAGAAAGGGAAGGAACTCTTAATTCAATTACAGCTTCATCAACTCACAACCGCAACCGAGTCCAAAATTTAGACATTTGTTAAGTGAGTTTGGCCCCGCTTTACAACTTTTCTTGCCACAGTTCTTAAGTGTTGTTAAATTCGTAACCCAGTCGTTAAGTGAATCTGGGTTTCCCCCATTGATTTTGCTTGTCGGAAGGTCACAGGAGTGATCACACAACCCCAAGACATACAACCGCCATAAATGTGAGTCAGTTGCCGAGCATCTGAATGTAAATCAGGTGGCTACGGGAGGGAATGCTGTGACGGTCTTTAAGTGTGAAAAACGGTCGTAAGTCACTTTTTCAGTCCTGTTGTTAACTTTAAACGGACTGTTGTTAAAGACTACCTGTATCACTTGAAGGACCTAATATTGGGGGGGGGGGGAGGAATACAGAACAACAGAGTTGGAAGGGACCTTGGAGGTCTTCTAATCCAACCCCCTGCTCAATTGGACCCTGTACCCTGAACGGTCACTAAGCGAACTGTTGCAAGTCGAGGCACCACCTGTATAAGGCCGGGGAAAAAAGCCATTTTCTACGCTTATGTATCCGAGTGACAGAAATAACTACCCATTTCCCCCTTATTTTTAAGGAAAGTTTGACGGAGTTTAAGCGAAGGAAGGCAGACTCTCTTCCCCTTGGGTCGAAAGAGGAGAGCTCGGGCGCTCAGTTTGGGGCGCTGGAGCTCGGTCCTCGAGGCTTAAGGCCTAAGCTCCCTTTCCTCCCGGAGTGTGTGTGTGTGTGTGTGTGTGTGTGTTGGGGGGGGGGGAGTTGTCAGCTTTAAAGCCCAGAGCCGTCGCGGGAAAAAGAGCGGGAAAGGCGCCTCGGGAAGCGGCGTCGCTTGAGGAGTTGTGTGTGTGTGTGTGGGGGGGGTGTTTGCCGGGAGGGTGTGTGGAGAAGGTAGGCCGGCAAGCGGGCAGGGCCTCCGAGCCGCCTCAGGTTGGGGCTTCCTGTCTCTCCGCGCTCGCTGCAGGCCCAGGAGGGGGCGGGCCCCTCCGCGCGGCCAAGCGAGCCTCTCACAGGCGCCGAGCGGGCCCCAAGATGGCTCCTTCCCCTCAGCCGCCGCCGCCGCCGCGGCTCCCTCGCCAGAATGAACCTTTCCGCCGCCGCCATTTCCGCCACTCACTCACTCACTCACTCACCCACCGAAGCGAGCGAGCCAGTCAGCCGCCTCGTCCTCCGCCTCCGCCGCCGCCGGGACCTCGATGCCAGCCAGCCAGGCCCCCTTCACCCGCTCCGCCCCCCCCCCTTTTCCCCCTTTATTTCTTCTCTCTCTCTCTCTCTCTCTCTCTCTCTCTCTCGCCCGCGCGCTCTCACCCCGTCAGGCCGCGCCTCTCGCGAGAACACCGCCGCCAATCGCGCCGAGGAAAGGTCGAAGGATGGGGGAGGAGGAGGGCATAGAGACGGGAATGAAGGAAAGGGACCGGAAGTGCGAGGCTGGAAGCGCCGGAGAGGGAAAGAGGAAATGGTTGCCCGGAGAAACGCGAGGACGAAGCGAGGGGTTTTGGACTCTACTGCGAGAGTGGCGTCTTACGTAGCCTCGGCCCCGAGCAAGAGCTCTGAAGTCGTAGTTTATTCCCTCTGGGCGAGCCTCCGTGTGGTTGGTGTCTGGTTCCTGAAGTTGACACACACTGTAATCACAGTTTGTTTAATGGTGGTTGACACACATACACAAATCACAGTTGGGGGTTGACACTCTGAATCACACTTACTGTTCACAGTTTATTTACTGATGGTTGACGCACTGAATCACAGTTTGTTTAATGGTTGGCCCACTGAATCACTGTTTAATAGTGGTTGACGTACTCTGAATCAGTTTGTTTAATGGTGGTTGACACACTGAATCACAGTTTGTTTAATGGTGGTTGACTCATGGAATCACTGATGGTGATTGACACACAATCTGTTTAATGGTGGTTGACACTCCAAATCACTGTTTAATGGTGCTTGACATACTCCGAATCTGTTTAATGGTGGTTGACACACTGAATCACTGTTTAATGGTGCTTGACATACTCCGAATCTGTTTAATGGTGGTTGACACACTGAATCACTGTTTAATGGTGGTTGACTCATGGAATCACTGATGGTGGTTGAACACTGAATCTGTTTAATGGTGGTTGACACGTTAAATCACAGTTTGTTTAATGGTTGACACACTGAATCACTGTTTAATGGTGGTTGACTCATGGAATCACTGATGGTGGTTGAACACTGAATCTGTTTAATGGTGGTTGACACGCTAAATCACAGTTTGTTTAATGGTTGACACACTGAATCACTGTTTAATGGTTGACACTGAATCACTGTTTAATGGTTGACACAATCAGTTTGTTTAATGATGGTTGACAGTGTTTAATGGTGGTTGACACTGAATCACTGTTTAATGGTGGTTGACACTCACAGTTTGTGTAATTGTGGTTGACACTTCGAATCACCGTTTGTTTAATGGTGGTTTACTGCATGAACTACAGTGGGCTGGCTATTTATTTATTTAAAAGATGTATACAGCTGCCCAATTCACAGTGATATGAAACATTCAAAACATTGAAACGTGAAAGCCGGCTGGCCCAATCACCAGGAGACAAGTGAGTTCCAGTCCCGCCTTAAGCAGGAAAGTTGCTAGGTGACCCTGGGCCAGGCCCACTCTCTTGGCCCAACCCACCTCACAGGATTGTTGTTGGGAAAATAGGGGACTAGGAGGAGGAAGGTGTGTTGGATATGTTTGCTGCCTTGAGTTACGAAGTAATAAAGGTAGGATAAAAATCTAGTAAGTAAAATAAATACAAATCCACAGTTTAAACCCCTCCCCTTGTTGTATGCCAAGCCACAAACAGGTAAACTATTTTACTTCTGGGGCTAATCCAGCCTACTGTACTAAAACAGTTTTTCCTCATCTGATGACTGTTTTTGATTACCTCTCCATTACTCCCAACACCACAGTACAGATGTAGTTCTGGCGACTGTTTTTTCCTTGGGATGTAAATAGCAGGGGTGTCAAACTTGTGGCCTGCGGGCTAGATGCATCATGCGCTGGCCACGCCCACCCTCATCTTAGTGAAGGAGAAAAAAGTGATACATCATGTGACGAAAACGTGACGCCGTGAGTTTGACACCCCTGATGTAAACTATTTTAGAGATTTATTTATTTATTAATTCAATTTATATGCCGCCTTTCTCCGGAGACTCAGAGAATCTTACAAAGATTCTGGTATCTTTCATTGTTTCTTTACACATCCTGTACCAGTGATGGCTCACTTTTTGCCATTGCGTGTCAAAAGCGTGGGAAGCCCACACCCACAATTCTATGCCCCCCACCCTCCGCACATGTGCGCGCAACCCCCCTGCTTTTGGCACACAATGGCCCAGTGGGCCCAGTAGGCCCGTTTTTCACCCTCCCCAGGCTCCAGAGGCTTTCTCGGAGCCTGGGGAGGGCAAAAATAGCCTTTCCCACCCCCCCCGGAGGCCAAAACGGCCCGTTTGCCAACTCCTGTGGGACTGGAAGGCCCGTTTTTCGCTCTCCCCAGGCTCCAGAGTCTTTCTAGGAGCCTGGAGAGAGTGAAAAACAGTTTCCCCCCCCAAGACCCTCCGGAGGCCAGAAACAGCCTGTTTCCCGACCTCTGGTGGGCCCAGAAGGCCTGAAAATCAGCTGGCTGGCGTGCTCACCGATATGGCTCTGTGTGCCACCTGTGACATGAGTGCCATAGGTTCGCCATCACGGCCCTGTACTAAACCTTTTGTTTAAACATTAATTGTCCAAACTGTACTTTTTAGGGTTCATAACACATAAAACTATTAAGTTCTACTTTACAACTATGGTGGCTGAGTTTATCAAATTCAGTAAGCTCCAAGCAAACCAACTTTCTTTGTTACAGCAAAATGACTGAATCCAAGTCATGATGGTGAGATTCTAGTTGTGGCCACTTGAAATTGTGTTATATTGTGACTAGGTATCCTTTGATTTAAAAGAAACTTCTTTTTTTAACATCGACCTGCTGAGGGAAGGGAGCACACTGTGCTTCTCTTAAGGAGCCTGAGTGGCGTAGGAGGCTAATGCCTCCTACTAAGGCAGTATTTAACATCCAGCTGCCTGCAATTACTGCGAGTTCAATTCTCACCAGGCTCAAGGTCGACTCAGCCTTCCATCCTTTCTAAGATAGGTAAATTGAGGACCCAGTTTGTGGGGGCAATAAGCTGACTTTGTATAAAATATACAAAAGTATGAAGGCTATTGCTTAATGCATTGTAAGCTGCCCTGAGTCTCCGGAGAAGGGCGGCATATAAAAATAAATAAATAAATAAAAAGTAAATTGACTTAATCTTTAAACAATCTGTTCATCCATTCTGAATCTCTTACCATTTAAATCCCAGTGATGCATGCAACTCCAATAGTCTTTGCAAGTAAAAGAATCATTTCCCCATGGACTTTGTTGCATATCAGAAACTCCAACCAGAACAGAAAGATATTTCTCAAATAAACAAAACCACCCAGAGTCCCCCCCCCAAAGCCTTTATTGTCATTGTACATCATGCATACAACTAAATTGGTTTAGTCCTCTACTGGTGCAATCCATGGAAGAATACAAGACAACATGAATAACATAAAGAATAATCCTTATACAAATAGGGGAAAAAACTAGTCATGCGTTTCCATATGTACGTCATATTCTGTGCAACTTGTATATTACTCTGGTGTATGATCTTATATCATGGTATATACATATTATACACTACACTGGCGCCATTGAGGGACCCTTGAAAATAATACAGCTTGTTCGATGCATGGTAGTCTATGCTAAAATCTTGGGTGGCAGATGTTGTAGTAGAATTTCAACACCTGCAGCATCTTTCAGAGAGATGAAGGAAATTGAATGAATAAATAGTCATATTCCATATATATTAGGTTTGGTCGGTCATTTAGAGTGACTGTCCAACATACTTCATCAGTCAAATTCCAGTCAGCTGGAAAGCCCTGCTCACCTAATGTTTTGCAGAGGTAGCTGCAACAGCATTATGTTAGAGGTGTTTAATTGGGGGAAGCTGATCCAAATTTTTAAAATAGTAATCCTTTTACGTATTGCTTTTGGTTAGGATAAGGATGCTCAACCTTTGGAATCTTATCAGCTTTAAGTCTGCCCTAGAGGTATCTAGAATGTAAGTCCAAATTGTAGTCTTAATATATTATTGAATACATAAGGAAATACATTACATCACTAGGGAGTGATCAGTTATTAAATGCCATTGTGTTGGGTGTGACTTTTCATAACTATGTATCCTTCATTTCAACCCATCCCTGGTGCCAATGCACAGCTTTTAAAAGGGCAGTCTAATGATCTCCTTCATAGTATATATTGTTTTGCCAACCTATGCCATCATCCTATGCCATTATCGCATGACCAAAGCAAATGAGTTTGTTGATTGTTCTTCAGTGCCTCCAGAAATTTTATTTAATCTAGGAATAATCAATTTTTTTTCTTTCTGAAGTCCAGTTAGTCATCATCTTCAAATCCATAATTTAAAGGCTTCTTTCTCTTTGCTCTTGCTCGTCGTCCAATTTGGTTTTAATTTTATTACATGTAAATGAAATATAAAATAGAACATTTTTTAAAAAAATTCTGACATCCACTAATTCTGAAATTCAATGGTTGCATATCCCTCAAGGGCCAAAAGTAGCTCTCACCTAGGGTAGCTCTCACCTCGGATTAGGAGATGGGGCTAGAAAATGTTGAGAAAAATAGATTTTGCCTATTTGGGCCAAATGTCTATGGAGATTAACTGTCATCTAGCTCATGGTTATCCCAAAGGTATGTTGGAAGAAATATCCTTCTGGGTTCAGTTCCAAGTGGGGAAAAAGACACTGGATTCATGGAAGTTGCTTGGAAATAAAGTTTATTGATGAACAGTATCACATGGCTTGGAGATCTTTGGTGAAAAAAGGGAAGAGATGCTGAGAGTCCCTGGGTTTTATACCCTCTCTGGCTTTGAACTTCCTGGGGCACAGGAAGAGTATCCTGATTGGTTGCTGTCAGAGGTCATAGCTAGCTTTTTAGGTTGTCTGTGTGCTAAGTTTGGTTGAATCTTGTTGGGTGATGCAATGAAGGGCAATTAAATGGCTCTGCCTGAAGGAGGTAGATCTTTGTTATGTAAAATAGACTGTCCCAGGCCTTAATGGGCCATTAATAAATGGGGGGGGGGCTGAGTTTCTTTTAGGGGAAATATTCCGCCTTTTTAATATTTCCTAAAATATTTCATTTTCTGGGAGAGGAGTGGGTTTTAACTTCCTACAGGTGCTTTTTCCAAAAGGCAACTGGACTTGCTGTGTTTTTTTCTCTTGAAGATGTTTCACTTCTCATCCAAGAAGCACCTTCATTTTCTCAGCTGAAAGTACTTTTTGGATGAGAAGCAAAACGTCTTCAAGAGAAAAAGTACACAAAGTCCAGTCGCCTTTGGGAAAAAGCACTTCTGGAGCTATCTTGAGCAAGTTTGCTTAAGTCTCCCATAACTGGGTTGCAAAACTCTGGACCACTAGATGGCAGCAAAGAGATATAAAAATATCTACCTAGTCCTAGAGTACTGTTATTTGCTGCCTTCTAAAGGTTGTTGGAAACTCTGCAGGCCAAATTTGATAGAGTGTATATGTATATGTACACTTTGAGTCAATATTGACTTCTGGTGACTGCCTGGACAAGTCCTTGCAGTTTCTTGTTAAGATTTTAGAAGTGGTTTGTGATTGCATTCTAACAAGGGCTGAGAGAGCGGGATTGGCCCAAGGTAACCCAGCTGGTTTTGTGCCCGAGGCGGGATTAGAACTCACAATGTTCGGGCTTCCTGATTTGATTTATAGGATCTGAAGAGAAGCTTAGACAATGTTTATTTTGCATATTCCAGTTTGTAGCTCTAGTTTGTAGTTTTATTTAGTAAGTTTTATTTAGTTTGGGTTGCTGACCTTTAATAATTTGAATTTGAATGATTGGAAAGCAGTGGGAAAGACACAACAAATTCATTTCATAATCCATAAAACGTATTCCAAGTTGATCAATGATGTTTAATATTTTTTTTTGTTGACTTTTAACAGTATTGGGCAAACCAGCGTTGTGGTGTCTAAACAGATAAAATCCATCTCTCTAATCCTAAAATTAACAAACTTCAGACTAGTAATTAACTTCAGAATAGTAATCATAGTACTCTTCAACACATGATAAGTTACATGTGGCAGAAGACAGAATTATAGCAAAGAAATACAGGTAATCCTTGACCAGTGGTGAAATCCAATTTTTTTTACTACCGGTTCTGTGGGTGTGGCTTGGTGGGCGTGGCAGGGGAAGGATACTGCAAAATCCCCATTCCCTCCCCACTCCTGGGGGAAGGATATTGCAAAATCTCCATTCCCACCCCACTCTGGGGCCAGCCAGAGGTGGTATTTGCCAGTTCTCCGAACTACTCAAAATTTCCGCTACCGGTTCTCCAGAACCTGTCAGAACCTGCTGGATTTCACCCCTGGTCCTTGACTTACTACAAGTCATTTAGTGACTGTTCAAAGTTACGTCCCTGAAAAAAGTGACTTATGACCATTTTTCACACTTAACAACCGTTGTAGCATCCCCATGGTCATGTGATCAAAATCCAGACAGCTGATAACAGACTCATGTTTATGATGCTTGCAGTGTCCCAGGGTCACGTGATCCCCTTTAGGGGAAATATTCTGCCCTTTTTAATATTTCCTAAAATATCTCATATTAGGAGAAGGGTGGGTGCTAACTTCCTACACTACAACCTGCATCTGGTACTTGAAAAACTGTCATCAGAGCTGTTGTAACATCTTTTTAACTACCAGAATGAAAAATGCTCACTGAATTTAAAATGTTAAGAAAATAATATTTGCCAGAATCAAATGAAACAAAACAATTTGAAAAAGTTTATGATATTTATGTAGGTATGTATTTATATACATTATATTAAAGTAACCAAATATCTTTACAATATGTCAGGTCCCAGATATTTCTACAGGGATGCTGGCATTTTGTGGGGAGGAAGGGGCAGGGGTGAAATCCAACAGGTTCTGGAGAACTGGTAGCGGAAATTTTGAGTAGTTCGGCGAACTGGCAAATACCACCTCTGGCTGGTCCCAGAGTGGGGTGGGAATGGGGATTTTGCAGTATTCCCCTGCCACGCCCACCAAGCCACACCACGCCCACCAAGCCACACCCACAGAACCAGTAGTAAAAAAAATTTGGATTTCACCACTGGGAACGGGGGGGGGGGGAGGAATGGAGTGGTCTGTAAATGAAGTTTCTGTTTCTGTTTCTTGCATTACTGTGTTAATCTCTATGTGAAGTTTCTCTGCAATGATGTAGTGTGGGAGGGGTTTGATTAGCATTGCTTTAAACAGCTGGTTTTAAGTGAGAAGCTCCAGTTGTTGCCTAGATTTCTCCTTATCTCAAACCTTCCAATAAAAGCTCCCTTTGAAACCCCTGCAGTTTCAAGAGTCCTGCTTTCTTGGGAAGATTGGAGAGGCAAGACCTTACACAAGCCCCCAAGCCATGTCACCTCTAATGTTTGGAAATTGAAAGTTGAAAAATTTGACACGCCCCCAGATGGTACTGAACCTCTGCTTTTACCGGAAGTAAACAACCAGATGTGCAAGGCTTGTGTTGATAGCTTTGTTGTTAGTTGCGAAGTTGTGTCTGACCCATCGTGACCCCATGGACAACGCTCCTCCAGGCCTTCCTGTCCTCTGCCATCCTCTGTAGTTCATTTAAGCTCACGCCGACTGCTTCAGTGACTCCATCCAGCCACCTCGTTCTCTGCTGTCCCCTTCTTCTTTTGCCCTCAGTCGTTCCCAGCATTAGGCTCTTCTCCAGGGAGTCCTTCCTTCTCATTCGGTGGCCAAAGTATTTGAGTTTCATCTTCAGGATCTGGCCTTCTAAAGAGCAGTCAGGGTTGATCTCCTCTAACTGACCGGTTGGATCGCCTTGCAGTCCAAGGGACTTGCAGGAGTCTTCTCCAACACCCTAGTTCACATTGTTGGAAGAAATATCCTTCTGAGTTCAGCTCCAAGTGGGGAAAAAGACACTGGAAACATGTAGATTGCTTGGAAAGATGGTTTAATGGTGGACAGGATCACACGGTTTGAGTTCCTGAACAGAAAAGGGTCGAGATGCTGAGCGTGCCGTGGTTTTATGCCCTCTCTGAGCTTTGAACTTCCTGGGGCACAGGAAGAGCATCCTGATTGGTTGTCAGACTCCCACGGGATGGGGGGGGGGTCTTAGCTAGCCTTGTTGGCTGATGTAATCTTCCCAGGTGCCATGTGGTGAGTTTCTGTTGCTAGACGGGTCCTATTGTGTTGCAGATGATGGTCCATTGACAAAGGTGGTGGGGAGGCAGGAAGGTGGGAGCTGCTTTGTCTTTAAAACATGTTTCTCCATTTCTCATCCAGGGAAATATATTCTGTCTTTTTAATATTTCCTAAAATATTTCATTCTTCTAGGAAAAGGGTAGGTGCTAACTTCCTACAAAAGTTAATAGCTTACTGTATCATTAAAGCATCCTCAACAGTAGGCTGAGCTTATAAGAAGAATTATTCAGTTTACTATTCCTTCCTAAATCAGAAACCTATATAAATGGTCCTTAACACCAAATGGATTTGTTGATGAGTATTAATTGGCCTTCTTCCAACTCCATGTGATTTGGGTTCCTCCTGTAATGGCAATGTGGAAGATCCATTACAAGGAGTTTAATGACACATTTTGGTTTCCCCTTCCTATTAAGAAAAGTCTAACATTCAGAGCTAATTCTGAAGCAGCCTGCTTGGTGGTTGTTTTTTTTTACTGCTGTTTATTGAATTAAAAAACGGGAGGAGGAATCTCCATGTAGCTTCAACCTTTTCTCACTGTGTGACTCTCAAAACTCCTATGGGAAGTACACCCCAAAAGGACAGTGCCAGAAACCTCACAGCACCAGAAACCTCAGAAAACAATGCCAAGAGACTCAAGCCAGCCCTCCCCGCTTTAAGAAAACTCCATGCAAAAGCACCAGGTGAAAGGAAAAACTCAGAATGGCTGTTACAAAAGGAACACTTAAGTAGAGCCATTAAGATAAGGGGAATCAGGCTAAACTCTCCAAGGTAAACTGATGCTACCCTTTTTCTGCTTCCCTGACAGGATTAACTCCTAGGACAGGCAAAACAAAAGATTTGGGACCAAGATTAACCCAGGGCAATCCAAAACCCATCAAAACCCATCAAGCTGCAGGAGCTTCAAAGGGGAATTAAGCATAAAAGGCTCAGAGTCACACTTCCAAGTTTGCTTGCAAGCCAGGAACTCTCCAGCTGTGTCACTACTTTTCTTGCCTTCCTGAACTGAAGGATCCTTTTTCTGGCAGCTGGCTTCCATGTCTATTTCTTCTCACCTTCCCAGCTGGGAAATGAACACAGGAAATTTTCTTCCAGCACTCCCATCCCAGAGTCACCCAGTGAAGGTCAGATCCTGCAGTCTCCCGACTATAGCAACTGCAGTGATTCACTTAACAGCTGCATTGATTCAGTTAATCATCATGGCAAAAAAAGTGTCGTAATATTAGGTCCGACTTAACAGCCATCCTGCTTAACAACGGAAATTCCGGGTCCCAATTGAGGATTGCCTCTACAGGTAGTCCTCGACTTACAACAGTTCATTTAATGACCATTCAAAATTGCAACGGCACTGAAAAAAGTGACTTCTGACCGTTTTTCACACTTACGACCGTTGCAGCATCCCTGGGCTGTGTGTGTCACATGATCAAAATTCAGATGCTTGGCAACTGTTTCATATTTATGACGGTTGCAGTGTCCTGGGGGAGGGGGTGTCACGTGATCCCCTTTTGCAATCTGACAAAGTCAATGGGGAAGCACACATTCACTTAACAACTGGGTTACCAACTTAAGAAATGCAATGATTCACTTAACAACTGTGGCAAGAAAAGTCGTAAACTGGGGCAATGAAGTCACAATGTTTCTGCCCAAAGGCGCAAAACTTTTGGAATTTACTAAAGAACTGGCTGGAAGAAATTTTGTCAACAAATATAGAAGTCAAACCGGAATTTTTCTTACTGGGAATTATAGAAAGAAAATATAAGAAAGATACAAATTATTTATTACTGCATATACTCACAGCGGCACGAATAGCCTTCGCTCAAAAATGGAAAGCGAAAGATATTCCGACTGAAGAGGAAATATTCCTGAATTTTTTTAATTGCTCAGAAATGGACAGACGCACTTTGGAACTCAAGGATAAAAGCGAAACTAAGTACTACAAAATCTGGGAACAATTTTATGATTGGATAGATAACAAGAGGGTAGCCAAGACAAATGTATCATGTTAGAACAAAAATATAGATGTTATTATAGATAAATAAAGCCCTACATGGCTCAGGGCCCGGTTATCTTCGAGACCGCCTTCTACCGCATAGCTTCCAGCGACCTGTAAGATCCCACAGAGTTGGTCTCCTCCGGGTCCCGTCAGCTAAATAGTGCCGGCTGGCGGGCCTGCGGGGGAGGGCCTTCTCTGTGGCTGCCCCAGCTCTCTGGAACCAGTTACCTCCTGAGATCCGGACCATCCCCACCCTATTGGCCTTCCGAAAAGCGGTGAAGACCTGGCTTTTCCGGCAGGCCTGGGGCCATTGATCTCGCTGTTGCGATCTGGCGAGATCCGGCCATGAATGGGGTGAATGGGTTTTAATTGTTTTTAATGTTTTAATTTTTAATGTTTATATATATGGTTTTTAAATGCATTGTAAACTGCCTTGAGTTTTCGGAGAAAGGCGGCATACAAGGTTTTTTTTTTTTTTTTTTGATTTATATGCCGCCCTTCTCCGAAGACTCAGGGCGGCTTACAATGTGCTCAGCAATAGCCTTCATCCTTTTGTATATTTTATACAGTCAGCTTATTGCCCCCACAAACTGGGTCCTCATTTCACCTACCTTAGAAAGGATGGAAGGCTGAGTCAACCTTGAGCCTTGGCGAGATTCGAACCCTGCAGTAATTGCAGGCAGCTGGTCTTAATAACCAGCTTAATAACAGGGTGCCTTAAACCCCTGTACTACCAAGGCTCTTGAACAAATAATAAATAATAAATATATGTTTAAGAGATAAATAAATATACAGAAATAAGGGGAAAAGTATTAATATCATGTTTAAATAATGAACAAAGCTTAAGAACTATATGTTTATATGAGTACTAATATTATTGTAAAGTGACAGAAGATGTTTGGAACCAGTGATGTCATATCTATGTCCAATGTTTTTTTTAATTTTGTATTATTAATAAAAACTTTTTTTAAAAAAGAACTCACAATGTTTCACTTTGCAACCTAAATGTTGGGCTCAATTGTGGTCGTAACTCGAGGCCTACCCGTATTAAATCCAATGAATCATGTGCAGGAAGCACTCTAAAACATTAGAAATGGATATAAATTGCTGTCTTTTCATTGTGTTTCACCTTGCGCTAAATCATATCTCTCTCTCTCTCTCTCTCTCTCTCTAGAAATGCAAAGACATGCTGGTGAGTTCAGATGTTGCTTTGGCGTAGCTTCTTCAGAAGCTCTTCCAAGAAAAAAAGGTCAGTTATTGCAAAATCAAGAGTCAAGCTACAGAATGTTTAAATCCTGTGTGAGGGTTCCAAGTAATAAATCCATAGCAAAGCAAGACTCCGAGCCAGTTGAACTCCGCAAAGTATACTTTGATTGGAAATATCGTATTGGCACATATCAGGTGAAAACCGACTCTGAAAACTCCCGTGGTTTTCACCTTATTAAAAGTAAAAGATTTTCTCCTTTCTCAAAACAAATCAGTCACATGGTCCAATCACTGTGCAGTCCGACAACCGGGTGGCATCCCGCCGCCTTCCTCCGACCAGGTGTGAGAATGCCGTTGGTTCCCAAGAGAAAGTATTTTGTTTGGGCTACTGTTGGAAGAAATGTCCTTCTGGGTTCAGTTCCAAGTGGAGAGAAAGACACTGGAAACATGGAGACTGTTTGGAAAGATGGTTTAATGGTAGACAGGACCACATGGTTTTGAGGTCCTGGGCAGAAAAGGCAATCACAAGCTTCGAGATGTTGGGTGAAGGAAAAAAAGGAGAAAAGGGGCAGAGATGCTGAGAGTCCCTTGGTTTTATACCCTCTTGGGCCCCACCTTAGTGTTTCCTGTTTCTGTATAAGAAGTGTATCCTGATTGGTTGTCAGGCTCCCAGTGGGCGGGGGTCTTGGCTAACTTTGTAGGTTGTCTCCCAGGCTTGCTTGAGCCTGGCTCAGGCCTTAATGGCCCATTGACAAAGGTGGGGGGAGTGAATGAACTGGCTCCAGGCCTTAATGGCCCATTGACAGGCCCAAAGGCCCATTGACATGGCCCAAAGGTGGGGGGCAGGGATCTGCAGGGAGCTGCTTTGTCTTTAAAACATGTTTCTCCATTTCTCATCCTGGGAAATATCATATTGTTGGAAGAAATATCCTTCTGGGTTCAGCTCCAAATGGGGAAAAAGACACTGGAAACATGGAGACTGCTTGGAAAGATGGTTTAATGGTGGACAGGATCACATGGCTTGAGTTCCTGAACAGAAAAGGGGCGAGATACAGCGAGTCCCCGGGTTTTATGCCCTCTCTGGCTTTGAACTTCCTGGGGCTCCGAAAGAGTATCCTGATTGGTTGTCAGACTCCCAGGGGGTGGGGGTCTTAGCTAGCCTTGCTGGCTGATGTAATCTTCCCAGGTGCCATGTGGTGAGTTTCTGTCCTAGATGGGTCCTATTGTGTTGCAGATTATGGCCCATTAACAAAGGTGGGTGGGGGGGGAGGCAGGAAGCTGCTTGTCTTTTAAAAGATGTTTCTCCATTTCTCATCCAGGGAAATATAATATTCTGCCTTTTTAATATTTCCTAAAATATTTCATTCTTCTAGGAGAGGGATGGGTGCTAACTTCCTACACTACAACATCTCCTCTATCTAAAATCCCTGCTCCCTGACTCTCAGCTCCAGCGTGGCAACACTGAAGCGGACAAAATGGCTTCGGTCAAGCCAGCTTCAGGGTTGACTTGACACCCTGATTGATTCCCCAGCCCTGACGTGATGAAAAGTACATTTTGCTGCCCATTTCTCAGCCTTGGATGTCCAGAGCATCGACCGGGTGTTTTGATAACTTGTCTGGCCTTACTCCCCTTTTAATTTTGTGGGCTTGCACCTTATGGATGGCGATTTTTTCCTTCAGAAATATTGAAAGGCTCGGATAGTGCAGGTAGTCCTCAACTTACAACGGTTCATTTCGGTGAGAGTTCAAAGTTACTAAAAAAAAGTGACTGACGACCATTTTTCACACTTACGACCATTGCAGCATCGCCATGATCACACGATCAAAATTCAGACGCATGGCAACTTGTTCATATTTATGACAGTTGCAGTGTCCCCGGGGTCAGCCTTTGCCAAACTCTGCCAAGCAAAGTCAACGGGGAAATCCAGATTGACTTAACGACCATGCTACTGATTTTAACACATGCAATGATTCATTTAACAACTGCGGCAAGGAAAGACATAAAATGGGGCAAAACTCGCTTATCAGACGTTTCACTGAGCAACCTAAATTTTGGGCTCAATGGTGGTCGTAACTCGAGGACTACCTCCACAGACTCCGTTGCAACAGCAAGCTTCCACATTCTCTTCCCCTTGCAAGTCAGATTTTGTATTGTTTTCAAAGGCATCAGGAGCAGAACTCAATTGCATTCTGATTTGCGTTTGGGATAAAAAACTGCTTTATATTTAAAGGTGCTTTTTTTTTGTTTTTTTCCCCCCCAAGAGGAAACTGGACTTTCTTATTTTTCTGAGGATGTTTCGCTTCTCATCCCAGAAGCTTCTTCAGCTCTAAGCTTAGATGAGAAGCAAAATTCTAATAAAGAATTCTATTTTTTTTTTAAAAGGTCCTCAAAGAAAAACAAGAAAGTCCAGTTGCCTCTTGGAAAAAAAAACATCTTTGGGACAACCCATGACCTGGATGATTGAGAATCTCCATAGACATATAGTTTTTATGTTTTAGAATTTAGATTTAGAGGAAAGATTTGATTTGCGGATTCAAGCACACGGCTCTTGTGCTTGAATCTACAGTGCGCATTGAAAAGGGGGCGGTAAGCATAAGCGCGGCTGTTCCCTGCCTCCCACCAGCACTTTCTTCTCCAACCACAAGGGGCGCCTCCCCACTCGGCGGAGCACGCTCTCCTTTTTCTAATACCCCCCCAATCGGCCGCGCCTTCCCTCCCTTTCCCCCTAAGGAAAGAAGCGCATCTCTATGGTTGGCGCCGAACCAGTCCTCCCAAGTGCCAGTGTGTCCGCGGGAAAGAGCGGCCATCCCTTTCGTCAGCCCCCTGGCGAGCGCTTGGGCGGCCTTATCGGGCGGCGGCCATTTTGGCGACGGGTTCAGCAGCCGCCTCAGCGCGGGCGGAGCAACAAGTTCCCCGCCCGGCGCTGCCGAGAGCGAGCCGCGAGGAGGAGGAGGAGGAGGAAATGGCGGCGACGGCGGCGACCGCCGCTCTCAGCTGAGGCGGCGAGGCCGAGGAGAGGCAGCGACCCCCGGTTCTCCCCCCCACCCCCTCAGCGTCTCTGCGCGGCCCATTCCCCTCCTCTCCGGTGAGTGAGGCAAGCGGGCGAGGCCGGGGCCTGCTTGGAAAACGGGAGGAACGGGCGGGGAAGGTGCGGGAAGCGGCCTCTCTGCGCTCCCCGGCGGTGACCCCACAATCGCTTAACGTCAAAAGGGGCTTCGTGACGTGGCGGCACCCCCGCCGCCTTTCTCCGGCCGGCGCCTCCGTCGTTGTCGCCGTCGCCGTCGTCCTTCTCCTCAGAGAGGAGGCTCTCGGCCTCGCTTCTCCTGGATGGGACGAGGAAGGGAGGCTTCCCAGGCCTGGCGGGGAGGTGAGCGCGAAGGGAGGACTCGCCTGGCCCCAGCAGACCGTCGTTGGGGCTCCGGCCTTCTTTTTCTTCCTCAGCCCGTTTTTTTTGGGTGGGGGAAGGAAAGGAGGGATTTGGGACTCGCGTTTTTCTCCTCACACCATTGGAGTCGAGGTGGTGGTGGGAGCCGTTGAAAAGTTTAAATATTTTTAACGGGGTGGGGGGTGGGAAGGGTTTAAAACGGGGTTCCCCAACGTCGTCAGTATTGACACCCCCCCAAAAAAAAACACAAGGATCGATTAGACTGTCCAAGGAAGTCGTCGTCACGTTTTTGGGGGTTTTTTGTGTGTGTTATCATTCGTAGTACTGATTAGTTCAAAGTCCTATTGGATTATTTGGGGTTTTCAATCAAATTTCACTGAAGGTTTGATGAGGTGAATTTGAGGAGCCCTGGGTTTAAAAACAAGGGACCTTTAGCGGCACTTTCGTTTGTGGGCGTTTTTCAACGGGGGGACGGTGGGGGGGCTCTGGGTATTTTATTTGGACTTGCTTTCACACATCGCAATTGTCTTAACATGTCTCTGCTCAGAACCCTGGTTGACTTCAGTCTGCAGGAAGCCCCGCAAAGGAAGGGAGTTTCGGTTTTTGTTTTTTTTAAAAGGCCTTTTGAGTTGCAAGCATTCAGACAGCCACCAGATGGCAGCAGAGTGCTCCCGATATTTCTGTGTCCCAACGCTGCCCTCTAGTGGTTGCCTCAGTGTTTGTATCCCAAGTAGGACAGAACTAGGCTTCTTCCAGACAAAAGTTCACTCTCAGATCAAACCCAAAAGATACCCAAAAGGCATTAAGAAATAATAAGCTTTGTTGGCCAATGGAGATTTCAAATTCTATGTTCTCAGCTCAGCAGCTATAGATTTTAATGAGGTTTATACAGTTTGACTGGCAGTGCACCTATAGGATTGCGCTTATCAAGAAACTAACTGACTTTATTTTCTTGATGTTTCATGTAATTCTTGTTAGACCTATGAGACTTGCTAGACATCAGTAGCTCCCTCCCAATAGCACCTGCTTTGTTTGGTTTTGCTGGCTGCTGGCTGAAACCTATTTTTTTTTACTAGCTAAGCTATGTTTCCATCTGCTCACCCAGTAATTAATTTTTGAGGAGGGAGATTGAAAATGAATATAGCATAAGTGGTTTCTCCTCAGTATTTCTTTTCTGTGTATTTATGGATTGATGAAGTTAAACTTCTTAATTGGATACAAATTATAATATTAAAAAGAACTTTATGAAGGATGTGGAAATATATATTCAATGTGTAGAAAAATGGGGAGGGGGAGAAAATGTGTGAGTTGCTTCTGTAATACTAAAATCCTTCATTCATCTACTCTCCTTACATCTAAGCACAAATAATTTATAAATGATAATAATATATTAGTAATATTTAGTACAGTTTAATTCCTGTTCCATGTTTCCTAATATGTTTATGGATAAATTTCTCAGGAATTTCATAGATTAATTGAAGATTGAATAATTTGTGATTCCTATTGTTTTGCAAAGATAATATAGACATTAGCTGTAATATATGTGGATAGTAAAATGTTCGCCAGGAGTGGATGTAGCTCAATATTAGACACGTAAGAAAAACATGGCATTTATATTCTGTTTATCTAATAAAATCTTGTGATATAGTTTGACAGTTACAGACACATTGAACACTGACATTTTCTTTGTCTCAGTTTGAAAGCAATGTTATCTCTTAGGAGATAACTCATAAGATAAATTTAGGAAAGATTGTTAGCCTTTTCATGATTTATTTATTTTGCAATAATTGTAAACCATCCCCATCAAAAAGACATTATGAAGGAAAACAAAATAATAACCCACTCGATAATAACAATTTTAAAATAATTAGCAATATTGCATTCAGATGGCTGCCTAAGTTTGCTGAAATAAAACAGTTTTAAGGAGCCAGGCATGTGTATAGGGATAGTATATGTAATTTAAGAATGTCTTATCCCTTTCTTGATGTTTGAACTGGATGGAAGAATCATGCTTAGCAAAGCAGCCCCTCCCCTTTTCTCTCTCTCTCGCACATATAGACATGGGTAGGTAAGTGGCATGATACATAGAGCTTTCTAGGTGATCACTAGCACTTTGAATTTGTCTTAGAGCTTGGAAGCCAACCAGCTTCTCATGAAATTAACTTAAAATGCAGCTGCATAGGATAGATAGCAGTAGCCAGTTCTGAGGTGATTTAGGGGGCTAAGGGGGAAATAGAATGCTTTGGATTCCCCCCTCCTATTGCTAGTGAAAGTTTGGAGGCTTCCCTAACATTGTTGCAGAAAGGTTTTGGATCAGCCACAATATTATGTTGCAGGGGTCAAAAGTGGTCTGAGATTGTGTTGGGAATCTGGACTTTGTAATATCCTACCAGCCAACCTTCATTGACATTGAAAAATTAGGTAGGGTTGTGCCTACCTAATACAGGGAATACAGGACTGTAGTTTGATTTCAAATTTCATGTTAATGAAATCACCAGAGCTGAATTTACTTTGAAGGAAAGTATAACTCAGTCATACAGCAGTTGCCTCCCCCATCCCTGTTTAGGATTGCTCTGACTATTTTTCTGTAAAGCAAATTGATGAGAATTACTTGCTTAACTCTTCCTGAAAACTTTATAATATACTAATGGGTTTAGGAAAATAGCAAGTTTGTTGAAGATTCGTGAATTCCAAAATGTAATTACTTGCATAAAATCTCATCTACCTTTTGCTTTTGTAACATACTTGTTTCCATTTGACAATTGCCGTCCTTGGTACATGATATGGTATGATGGGTCAGTATGAAAATAGAATTTCATGATGGGTCAGTATGAAAATAGATTTTCATAACACAGCAAATTTTACACATCTTGAAATGTTAGCTTATAAATTGTTCCAAAGTATGCAGAAGGCATTTAATTATTGATGCTCTAATAAATAGTAGGGGTATAAAATCTTAACTTTTATGTTTCATATCTAGTTTTGAAATTAATCATTTTTAAATAAACTTTAATATGTACGGATTTCTTTTCCTTCACCCAAAGTCTGTCATCCATGTAGCTAACACTGTCGCAATAATAGACATTAGTAATATGAGTATTAGCACTAGCTATATTTATATACTAATATTGACTTTTTATAGTTTGAATTGCTAGTTCTCAGACACATTTGTTTGTAAACACTGTAGTTTTAACAATCTAGCAGAAGAACGTGATAAAGTATTCTCAGAAAAATGATGAAAATATGATGATGGGTGCAGTTTAATAGAAGAGAAACAAATATTGTATGCACAGACTGACTTACTTAACATTGTGCTTTATGAATTAATCAACAAGCATGTATTTGACATAGTTGGAGTATAATTGAAATTAATCCTGCTATTAAAACATATCTAAAAAGCTATAAACTTTTTTCACTCAAATAAATTCCTAAACAATTATTATTCTTTCTGCAGACTATGTACAGATTTCACATAATCTCTTACCTTTAATTGATAAAATTAAAGAGTTATATGTGACTATGCACAATTCTTAAATCTGAACAATGACATTTTATAAAGCATGGTCCCTAAAGTAGCACAAAGAAGTTAGCCTACCTTTCCTCTTTGTCTCCAGGATCACATTAAAATAATTGAAGTTTTCTTTTAAATAAGATTATATATATTTGTTTGGATGATTTATAAACATATTGATGCCAAGAGCTGGATCCAGAGATAGAATATATACAATTTTTATAATATTAAAAACAATAAATATTGTTTTTTGTTGTTGAAACTTCAGGACAGTAATTGGACATGGGTAAACTACAACAGAATATGAAAACAACCAAGTTTAGAGATTATCAAGAACCACGCAATGAATAATCTGCTAAAACTTTGATAATTCTGGAGTTAAATGTTTTACAACGGCTACTCTAGACTTTTTGTCAAATTACAGATTTATGATTTTTAAAATACACTATGTATCCTATATATAAAATACCGTGGCAATTACCTTCAATAATTCAATTCAATTATGTAACGGGCTGAGGTTTGTTTGTTTGTTTTTTTTAAAGATTCAGTCCTGGTACTCTTTAATATAGTTGTTTCTTTGAGATAATATACAGGTCATGTAGTTCTTTTATTCACAATATGTCCCACCAGAGATGATTTCTCATTTCAAATCAAGAGACTGGACCAAATCTACGTGTATATATTTAGCAATGTAATGAACAGTAAAGGACTTCTATAGAGGAGCCCAAAAGATTTCTTATTTTCTTGCATACATTTACCCAAATTAGGTAAAATCCTCAGTCCTAATAATTCATTATTCATTGCGCTACAAATGCGACAATTTAGTAACTTAGCAAATAAATGATCTAGCTATGTGGACTAGATGCTTCAATTGTGGAAAGCCTTAATCTGGAAATTAGTACTACATATATCTCATCTGTAACTAATGCCAAGCTTTGCAGATTTGTGCCCCTCAAATTTTTCAATGGAGATTTTTACCATCGAAGCCTGTTTCAGGGTAGCTAAAGAAAATAAAGCCAAAATGTTTTGTTCTTCATGTTTTAATATTTATCTTACATATAAAACATTGTGAAAAAGACCAGTGTTAACTATCTCTTTTATCAGATTATTTAGAATCAGATGATAATTAAGCCGCTTTTTAAAAATGGAGTATAACAATTTTCCTGATTCACCTACTGACCAGGAATAGATTGAAATTAATTCATTAACATGTGGGAAGGGTGAGAGTAAGCAAAACTTTAGATCTCTTGTTGTCAAGTAAGAGGCATATTGACTGTATTCCCTATATGTCTTTTGGTTTTCAGTGATCCTTGTTTCCTGGGTTCACATAATAATGAGCTACAAACTTGCCAACTATGTTCAGGCAGTAAGTGTTGTATGAATCCAGCTTTTTTTAAAAAAAAACAAATAAGTAAGTTATTCAATAGATTAGGATGCTAAATTCCATTTTAGGAGATCTATTTTCAATTTTTATAATAATATGGTCTAGATCTTGGCTTTTAAGAATTGTCAGTCATTAAGTCCAATGTACTACCCTTCTACATGTTGTCTTCCCTCAGTCCCCATTTTGCATTATAGTTACTTGATATTGTTCATATTGGTTTGGGTTTATGGGAGCTGATCCAAAAGATTCAGAGGGGTGTACACTCTATTAAGATTTGCTTGCTTGTACACTTTACTGGAGAACTAGTTTGGTCTAGCGGTTAAAGCGATGAGGCGCTCCCATGTGACACCTCTCCTGCGCGAGCTGCACTGGCTCCCGGTGGTCTTCCGGGTGCGCTTCAAGGTGTTGGTGACCACCTTTAAAGCGCTCCATGGTTTAGGGCCGGGGTACTTACGAGACCGCCTTCTGCCACCAATAGCCTCCCACCGGCCAGTACGCTCACACAGAGTGGGCCTCCTCAGGGTGCCGTCCGCCAGACAATGTCGGCTGGCGACCCCCAGGGGGAGAGCCTTCTCTGTGGTGGCGCCCACCCTCTGGAACAACCTCCCCCCAGAGTTACGTACAATAACAGACCTCCGGATTTTTCGTCGGGCCCTGAAAACCCATTTATTTCAACTAGCTGGGTTGGCTTGAGTAAAATTTTAAACTGATTTTAAATTGGAACTGTTTTAATCACGGCCAAAAGATTTAATTATTTTAATCAGTTTTTAGATTTTGTATGTTTTGTATGTATGTCTTGTTTTTATCTTCAGCTGTTCACCGCCCTGAGTCCTATATTGGAGAAGGGCAGTATAGAAATTTAAACAAATAAATAAATAATAAATAAATAAAGCATCAGGGTAGAAACCAGGAAACTATGTCCCATCTTAGGCCATCTGAGTGATTTTGGATCAATCCCTTCTTCTCAGTCCAACCCACCTCACAGGTGAGGAAAATAGGAAGAGGAAGGGGTATTGTATATGTTCACAGCCTCATGTTAGTTATAAAAATAATAAAGTCAGGATAGAAAATAAATAAAAATTATAAATAAATCAGAGTAGAAACTACCCTACTCCTGCCTAGGGCACAAAACCAGCTGATGACTTTGGACTAGCTTATTTCGGCCTAGGAAGTAGGCAGTGGCAAACCACTTGTGAAATATCTTGCCAACAAAACTGCAGGCAGTCTGTAGGAATCAGACACAATTGAACAGAAGGGGGGGGGACCCCAACTACTGAAAGAACCCTATTGAATTAGCAGTTCCCTTGTTAGGTGTTTGGGTGGGGTGGCTCTTGCTGTCCCTCCACAATGTATGCAAGTTTCTCCCACACTATTGTTTGTTCTTTAAAACACTCTAAATTTAAAGACAAATCATCCTCCATTACTACCCCTATCCTGGTCAAATATCTATATTCTCATTCTCAGTTAAATTATACAGGCAGTCCTCAACTTAAAACCATTCATTTCAGGACTGTTCGAAGTTACAACAGCAATGAAAAAAGTCAGTTATGACTGGTTTTCACACTTATGACCATTGCAGCATCCCCATAATCACGTGATCAAAATTTGGGCACTTGGCAAGTGGCAACTTTTTATGATACTTGCACTGTCCTAGGATCATATGATCACCATTTGTAACCTTCCCAGCTGGCTTCTGACAAGCAAGGTCAATGGGGGTGGGTGGGAGGGAAGCCATATTTGCTTTAGAATTGCAATGATTCACTAAACAACTAGAGAAAAGGTCATAAAATGAGACACAACTCACTTAACAACTGTCTTGCTTAGCAATAGAAATATTGGGCTCAATTGTGGTTGTAAGTTGAGGACTGACTGTATAGCAAAAGATGATCTGTGAGACAAATCAATTTAATTTGATCTTCCTTGATCTATTTATTTTCTAATAAAAATGGATCAGTGGTCATTTTTATATATGATAAAGAGAGATTGCTGATGGTCAACTCTTGAAAGAGACTCTAAGTCTAGCCTGGAAGTTGAGGCTACTGGACTTCTTTTCTTGTTGGTTTGAAATGTTTCGCTGCTTAGCTAAGTAACTACTTCAGTTTGAGCAACTTGGTTACGGGGACCCCATATATGTCCACCAGGGAAGTTTCAGGTCTCACCTAATCTGGATGGGCTCCTTAGGTGAATAGGCAGAGATTCCTTGGGATGTAAATGCTCCAACTCCTAAATTCTTTCTCTTAGGTGGGTCATTAAGGGTGGCCTCCCTGGGGAACCTGTGAGGTGGTCTTAATTTTCCTGGAGACTGATGCAAGAGCAGCATAAAAAATGGGGGAAAGGTTGTGTGTCTGAGGCCTTCACCTCTATTGAGGGAAGGATTTTCCATTTTGGCATAAACAGATTCCTTTACTCCTCTCTCAAACCATTTTTCTTCCTTGTCCAAAATGTGAATGTTACTGTCCTCAAAAGAGGGTTGTTTTTTTTTAAATGAAAGTAGACTGCTGATTTCTGGTCCCGTGGTGTTGCTTCTCTAGGCCAACAACAGCAATGTAGCTTTCATTATTTAATGTATGGGGTAGTCCTATTGTGTGGCAGAGTGTTTGTGTGGTAAGTTTTTTGTTTGATCCAACTTTGCTTAATCCACAGAATCTTATCTCTGTCAGTGTTCATGCAATGAGATTGGTTAAATTGTACTTGAAGTTTGAGACCTATCTGTTGTAATTTTCTACTAGGCAAGTTTAATCTGGAAATGTGATGTAACTCTTAACTGGCAGGGAAAAGGACATCTGCGCCTTATTTTGGACTAGTCCCAGGAAGCATTGCCAATTACTGGGAACTGTGGGACTTCAAAACATGTAGCTCACTTAGTTGGAGATCCTTAGAGCCCATTTTTTTTGGGAAGTCTATTTTGAAATAGAGGCTTGACTGAACTTTTCTCCAATTATGCCTGTACTTGTAAACAGCCAGTTGAAATATAGCTACTGAGAAGTAAAAATTTAAAATAGTCTTCCTTCTACTCACCCTTGTGGAAAGAATGAGGCAGAAAATTATTTGTAAGCATTCTTTTTCACACAATTCCCCTTCCCTCTTTTTAGTAGAAACCTTAAAACAAGAAAGAAAGAAGGGTAAGGAAAGAGACAGGTAGATAAACAGAGGAGTGTGAAAATGATGATAGAAAACAAGTTAGAGTTATGCGGGGAGGGAGGAGCGGAAAGCTCAACAATTATGCTGGATTCCATAAGCATGAAGCTGTGTATCCTTACATGCATGCTTACTCTATTACCTAAACATACCTATATGGTTAGTCTGTAAAAAATTCCTTTAAGTATCATGTCTCTTACTTTCCAAGTAAGAATTAGTTATGTTTAGGTAAAGAATTCTGCAATGGGAATTGGACTCTAGAAAAATGCTGAAATTCAAAGATAGAAAAGTCTCAAAGTCTCCTTTCCAGATAAACTATAATTGTCTGAAATAGTTAATTTTTATTACGAGTTTTTATTATATGGTAGAAATGGTTTATGGAACTTCCATTTTACAGCTATAAATAAACGGCTGCTAGAAGTTTTTGGTGGCAATTTCTAACATCCCCTCTACCCTTCTTTTTAGGTTTAATAAATTTGTCACTTGTTCCAATAGTATCTATTTTCCTTTAGATTTTGGAGAAAGCATTCAGTCTCCTTTAAGTCACGTTTGACTCCTAGGGATTACATGGACACTATCAGAGTTTTCTTGACAACTCTGTAAATCTGGTTAGCCACCATCTGCTTTTTTATTTCTTGGTTTAACCTGCAATGGTTGTATTCCATGAGGGTCTTTCCTCCAAATTCTGATTTGGTCTAATAAAGTTTAGCTTCTGAGCCCAGATCATTTCACCTAAGTGCTGCCTTTTGTTAAGGTATACTATGCCAGAAGAACAAGGAATTGTCTAGAAAGAGGGTCTGGATATGTGTATAAAAAGAAGTTTGGATTGTAAGTATTACAATCCGGAGCCTGAGTGGCGTAGGAGGCTAATGCCTCCTACTAAGGCAGCATTTAACATCCAGCTGCCTGCAATTACTGTGAGTTCAATTCTCACCAGGCTCAAGGTCAACTCAGCCTTCCATTCTTTCTAAGGTGGGTAAAATGAGGACCCGGTTTGTGGGGGCAATAAGCTGACTTTGTATAAAATATACAAAAGTATGAAGGCTATTGCTTAACGCATTGTAAACCGCCCTGAGTCTCCGGAGAAGGGCGGCATATAAAATAAATAAATAAATAAATAAATAAATAAATAAATAAATCCAATCCAATCCAATCCAATCCAATCCAATCCAATACAATACAATACAATACAATACAATACAATACAATAATAAAATAAAATAAAATAAAATAATAAAATAAAATAAAATAAAATAAAATAAAATAAAATAAAAATAAATTGTACTTATTGGCCTGTTCTTGGCAGAAACTTGGCAGTACTATGAGGAACAAAATAGACCAGAAGAGTCAAAATCAATTACAGTGTCTTTTGCTCAGAAGTGGACTATCTTTTTAGGATTCTAAAGACCAGTGTAGATCAAGGAAGCTTTATTAAAAGGCTAGAGCATAATCCAACCTTACTTAACAAGTTTTGGTTCCAGGTTTGTTGTTCTCATATTAATTTCATTTCTTTGAGACTTCAGAAAGCAGTGACCTATATATATGGTAATTATGCTATTCTAGTCTCTTTCCTCCCCCCTCCCTCCCTCCCTCTCTCTCTCTCTCCCCCTCCCCCTCCCTCCCTCATTTAAGAAGAACTCAACTGTTCATACCATGACCATTTTGGTTGAAAAACATGTTAATGTTAAAGATTTTTCATGGACCCGTATGGCTGTCTTTTTATTCTTATTGTGATATTTTCCCGTATTATTTTACATCACTTCTAGTTTTGATATAACTTGACTCCGGTTTCTTTCTGGCCAATCATATTGTCTTATTTCTTAATATTTAAATATAGAGAGCTAAACTACAATGGTTATATTATCAAACTGATTCTGCATGAATTTGTGTTAGTTGCATTGATGCTCAGGAGCATTGCTATTACTCTCACCTGTTCTTGCCAGTTTTAAAGAATACTTTGTACAGAGACAAAATATTGCCATAATGCTATACAGACCATGTACTTTCAGAATAACTGGTGTTAAGAGATAATTCATGTAATCACTCTTCTAATTCATGTGCATGAGAAAGAATCTGGAATCTGAAAAGTCTCTGTCATTTTAGTTGCTTCTGAAAAAAGTGTTTCCCATCTATGAGTTTGGAGCAGGGTGGATAAAAATCAATGATTTTTTTTAAAAAATCAAAAAAATCAGATTTTTTTTATTTAAATCGGATTTTTTTGATTTTTATTGAATTTATTTTAATAAAAAACTTTTGGGTAAAAATCTATCGTAAGATAGTTTTCTATTTAAGATACATAAATAATTTAGTTTATTCAGCATGAAATGGAGCTTAGTTATGTAGCATGAGGCTGTATATTCTGCAACACTGGGACTATCGGTGAGTCAACAGTGGGTCAAAGGAGTAGCAGAGATGACAGTTGCTCTTTAAAAATTATGATTTAAATCAAGCCTTTTTACTAGTGATTTAAATCATGATTTAAATTGTGATTTAAATCAACTCGATTTAAATCAAATTCACCCTGGTTTGGAGACATTTTCCCCTCATGTTTCCATACAGTCATTTTGGAGGTATGCTTCTTACAATAGTTTCTGTTATGTGTCAGGTGTTGTAGCACTATCAATTATTAAGAGAATGTTAAAAATTAGACTATCAGAGGACCTTATTCAGTTCTATTTACTTCTTTTTAAATCAGTATGGCTGCCATCTTGCACTTTTACTTACTTAATTCTGGATTTGGGTGTTACATTCAGTTACAATTACTCTTGGTAACCAAATTAATAATATTTCATTTTTAGTGCAAGGTTTTTTATTTGAATTCCTGTATAACAAACATTCGTTCTTTTGCATTTGATACATATGCATTTAATCCCTTATTCCTAGCCTTCCATTTTTAAAAGATGACTCCTTCATTGTCTACATGATGCATTCCAATAACCCATTTAATATCTCCGTACTTTATATATTTATTGGATAAAGTCTGCCAAATTTTCTCTCTGCTTTCCCAGTTGGAGAGGAAATTATTTTTTGAAATTTTGAGTGGAAGAGAGATGTAAGTAAGCAGCCTAACCATGCCTCTCTTTGGCTACCCAAAAGATTGATCTTTCTATGTTTATTTGTTGTTACTGTTACTGTGGAATAGCACAGCAATAGCACTTAGACTTATATCACCCCATAGTGCTTTACAACACACTCTGAGCTGTTTACAATGATAGCATATTGCCCCCAACAATCTGGGTCCTTACTTTACTGAATTGGAAGGATGGAAGGCCGAGTCAACATTGAGCCTGTCAGAATCTAACTCCAGACTGGGGGCAGAGTTAGCCTGCAATACTGCATTTTAACCAGTGCGTTACTAGAATAAGTAGCAAAAGATTGGCAAAGGGAGTTGCTTTGTTTGACTTGTTCAGTCTTCTTTGAATTGATATATTGAGTTCTTCATAGACACTTAGGAATTTGAAAACCAATTTTTTTCCATTGGTCACTATGTTCTTGTATGAACCTCAGAGTCCACATATAATTTCAGCTGCAGTATTTAATTTTAAATAATATTGAAATGGTTATATGACAAACAGGGTGAATAAAAATCAATGATTTTTTTAAAAAAAAATCGGATTTTTTTGATTTTTATTGAATTTATTTTAATAAAAAACTTTTGGGTAAAAATCTATCGTAAGATAGTTTTCTATTTAAGATACATAAATAATTTAGTTTATTCAGCATGAAATGGAGCTTAGTTATGTAGCACGAGGCTGTATATTCTGCAACACTGGGACTATCGGTGAGTCAACAGTGGGTCAAAGGAGTAGCAGAGATGACAGTTGCTCTTTAAAAATTATGATTTAAATCGAGTTGATTTAAATCAAGCCTTTTTACTAGTGATTTAAATCGTGATTTAAATCAACTTGATTTAAATCAAATCCACCCTGATGACAAATATCTAATATTTGCAAATCCAGAAAAACCAATAGTTTTGAAAGGCCACGTTGCTTAATATAATATATGTAGGCAACATAAAATATATGCTATTGGTATTTACAATAAAATGTAGAGTATTACAGATGCTAGGTTTAGTGAAAAACTGTAATCAGAGTGACTTCTTTTTATGATTAAAGTAGTTTTTATTACCGTTGTATTGGTCTATTATTTACAGCAAGTGACCTTCCATGTATTGGATTGTTTCTGGGTGTCAGTTATGGTACCTGTAGTTCAGCATTTCTGGAAGTCATTCTTTTTATATTGATAATTTAATACCAGATCTTTCCATGGGGATCAGGATGAATTAGTGTGCTGCCTGTGCACACCTTCCATTAAACTGTGCCACATATCAGGGTCCAGGCATATGTTGTCTCTGTTGCGATACCTTGGAATACCATCACCCCAGAAATCTATAGTCTTCCCTAATAGTGCTCTGGAAATATTTAAAAACCTGACTCTTTTTCCAGGCTTAGCAAAGGGGGAGGGGCTGTTGAGCTGACCGGTATATTTTGTGTAGTATTTGGAGTTCATTTGTCTTGACTTGAATGGTTTCTTCTGCCTATTATTACTCTTCTATCTATAGTATAAGCCACCAACAGCCATTCTGGAGTCACTCTGAAGTAAATCTAATAAATAAATAGATAAATAAATCATATTCACGTTGAACAATGTAATGTATCGGATACTTCCAAAAATAATAGTTTTTATATTAAAAAAGACATAAATAATTGTACCCTAGGTTGTGCCTTGAACATTATGTTTTATCCTATTCTCCAATGCTAGAAAGAATTATCAAAATTGAGACATGCTTTAAAATGAGGCTGTGGTACAGTATAAGAAAGAGGCTGGAAAAAGCTGTTTGGCTGGAAAAAGCTGTTAACATTTTGTTATGTACAGGTAGTCTTCGACTTACGACCATAATTGAGCCCAAAATTTCTGTGGCTAAGTGAGATTTGCCCCATTTTAAGACCTTTTCTTGCCAAAGTTGTTAAGTGAAACACTACAGTTGTTAATAGTAACATGGCTTCCCCATTGATTTTGCCTGTCAGAAGTTCACAAAAGGGATGCCATGACCCTGAGACACTGCAACCATCATAAACATGTGTCCGTTGCCAAGTGTCTGAATTTTGGTCACATGGCCATAGGGATGCTGCAACGTTTGTAAGTGTGGAAAAACTGTCATAAATCACTTTTGCCAGTGCCTTTGTAAATTTGAAGGTTCACTAAATGAACTGTTGTAAGTGGAGGACTACCCGTATATGCAGTCTTGCGCTTAACTAACTACAGTTTTCAAACCAACCAGATTTTAAGTATGTTTAAGTATGATTATCTTGAAATTACATTTGATGAAAACATTGTTAATAGAAATACAGTACTGGGTATAGTTTTAATCTGTGGCTGTGTAGAAAACATAGAGAAATCATGCTCTCCCTAGCATTTTATTGCTTGTCAGCTGCAAAATGGAAGAGAAAAGGGGGAGGCAGGTCAGCCAAGGCTGCTGTCTTCTTCCAGATGCTCCCAATAAAACACTCATGTCCTGATTTCTTGAAGCTGAAGATGCAGTATTTACTCTTCATAACATATAATGCTAGTGGTAGTTTTAAAAATCTTGTCCAGAATCAGTCTGTTTCATCTGCCTTTGATTTTAGCCTTTAATATATTGCTTCACCTTGCCATTTCGTGATTGCTCTTTAACATTTTATATCTTGACTTGCCCACTTCAGGGCCTGCTGATTGTCTTAATTTGAAATTTTTGTCAACTGTACTCAGCATGGCCCAGGGATATTGGAAATTGTAAGACCCAACAGGCTTTCAACTACACAATTTAGAAATGGTTGAATGCAGGAATTTTTCTGTACGCACTGTTCTTGGGTGCATATAACTCTTAAGATCCTGGCTGATTTTAGGAAAAATACAGACATAAATAATAGCAATTAAAGAACATTTCAAATTGAGTAAACATTTCTAGCATTTGAAGCAAATCAGATTTATCATGATAATGTGACAAAAAGATAGCTTTTGTGTTATTATTATTAAATTAGCAAAATTTGGGAGCAAACATGATTGGTTCAGTTCAGTAAGGCATATCAACCAGTGTCATTTATGAAATCAAACTATTAAGTTAAGGGTGAATATACAGAGCAATTCCTTCCATGGCTTTCCGCTATTTTGAGGCAAGTGATATTCAAAAACTATAGCATGTTAGGGTTCCCAGTGAAAAAAGACTTTGAGGCTCGAAGTTCCTCAAAAGTTCCATTTTATTAGAGATGTCATATTGGCACATCTGGGAAAACCCGAATCAGAAGGCTTCCAGGTTTTCCCCACCCAAATGAAAATCCAAATCCCTGCCCAGCACTCTAACATGTCCATCACATGACCCAATCAACGCACCATTCCAACTGGAGATGCCTCCCTCTCTAGTTGCAGGGCAGGATGTCCTTGACACCCAGAGAAAGGAATGTTATTATGGCTATATATCTCCCCAGCTCCATACCATCCCCCCTCCCAATTTCCCACAGCAGTAAATGTGGCAGGCCTGAAGGTCCAATGCAAAAGATGGCTTCCAGGCCTGACATAACATATACTTTGTTATAGGCTCAGGGTAATTAAAGGAAAAATAAAGAAACATTCAAATTTTCTCTTGGCCTCCAGCAAAAAATCCTGGCTATGTACATGTACCACAGCTGACACCCCCATCCACCCCAGTCTGGTCCTCCAAAATATTAAATATTTAAGTAAATATCAAAATATTAAATGTTTCATTATAAAAATATTTGTCTGCCATAAGTTACAATTCTGTAAGTATGAGTGGCTCTTTTTAAAAAGAATTGGCTAATATGACAAATTCAAAAGCAGGCCCAAATAGAATGAACATTGGCTGAAATAACTGACATTTCAAAGCAGCAATGCCACTCAGACACTACTGCATTGTGTCATATATTTCTATGGTGATACAAATTGGAATACATGAGTGAAATACTTCACTAGAAAAAGATGAATGTACATTTATTTTTGCAAAACATTAATTAGGTTCAACTGGAGTAAGTTTCCCATGTTCTAGACAGCCAACATATCTACTTTCATATCTTTCATATCTACTTCTACAGTTGCTGAAGTGTGATTTTAAAAATGAATTTCATACAACACTAATTAAAACAGAAGTCCACAAGGTTGCCATGCCACCTGAATTAATTAGATTCAAACATGGGTGTAGTCCTTTATCCTCCATGGAATTTCACAGTCCTGTTTTTCTAACAACACAAGCAGAAGCAGTTGGGGAAGGAAAGGGTAATCAGGATTGGCCTCCCATTAATTGTTTTCTCTTTTAATACATGTTTCAGGAATGAGTTACTAAATGGGAAACGGGGAGGCTTTTGTGTGCTGGAGTTTTTCTTGCATTCCAAGTTTTGATGGGAGAGATGGAGGCAGAACCTTTTTTTTCTCCATTGCTCCAAAAAGGAGTCAAAAATTCACTGTTTGCTAGCTGTTCTGGATGCTAGTTTTTATTCAGACCAAGGCGCGTTAGGGATGTAAGTACAATAACGGGTAGATTTCTTAGCATAAATAGCTTTAAATTCCATTGATTCTTTCCGGATTGCATATAATGTTTAAGGTGCCTCTTTGTGGAAACATGAATAGACTTTTATAACTAAAGGTTTGTGTGCGTATGCGTGTGTGTGAATCAAACAAGAAATGATTAGCCAATTTTTCCCTCTTCTTCTGGCAGATCTTTTAAAATTGCATGATGTGTGATGAGTTGGAGATTCTTAACAGGGAGATTGAGAGGTTATTACAGAGCAGCATCGTGGAAAGAAGCTCTTTAAGCTCAGAATCTCTTCAGACATCAACCTCTGGTTCCTGGGATGTAGTTACTGCTTCAAGCAGTGGACCACAAGGCAGTTTAGTGAAGGTATCCAGTACCTCAATGTTGTTTTCAGGATTCGCAAGAGCATCCTGTCTTTTCTCTATTGACTTAATTTTCATAATATCTAGAAAGCCTTCCGTGATAAGTGTTAATCTGGATGTATTCATAATGTAGCACATTTTAATGTGGAAAAAGATTTACACGAATAGAGGAAAATTATTGTTTTAACTGACAAAAGACATTTTACATGTAGGGACATGTTACTGGATAGTTACTGGATAATAAGCAAGTTGTGGAATATAATTGGGCTAATTTTACAGACTCTTCAGTGTTTTTGCACGCAGATGGCAACTAAGATATTACAAATAAAAGAGAAACATGATTTCAGAGACAGGATATAAGTAGTTGTTTGAGGGGTTTGCATGTAATAACTAAGGGTGTTGTTCAATAGCTATTGTAGAAAGATACAAAAGTCAGGGTATTGTATAAAATGTGGCTAGTTTTCTGTGAATACCAAAAGTCAATAGCAGAACGTTTCCTGTGCTGCCCCTTTAAGGGAAATGGATTAGAATGTTCAGACTTTTGATTTTGTGGTAGCTGGGATTTGTCAGTTGGGAAATACCACATTTACTTTAATAATAGCTGGGGGGAGCAAAGAGGTAGATAGCTGGTGCCATATAAACAAATGTTTAGAAATAAGAAATCCAACAGTAATTGCAAATTCTCAGGAACAGAGAATCATTTACTGAACAGAGTAAACATGAATTTTATGTGTATTACTTTGCTTTGGTTCCGTAAATTAGTGATAAAAAAGACTTGGTGATTCTTACAGCCTAATAAAATGCTTAATATGTATTAGATCCCACATTGCTTTGTAGTGTGATTAAATTAACTTTTAAGCTTACTGATGAAAGTTTTAATACCTAGTTTTCTAACTTAAACAGTAATTTAGGTGAAGAAAACTATAAATAAATTTTCCTATAACAGGCAGCTGTATCGAGTGGAGCATTGCTGGTTTCAGAGTCTTCAGGATGGCATCCAGATGACCATTACTCTATTGGCTTCCCCAGAATAGCGTCTGTTGTTGGGATTATGCTGAATGACTCTGATTTACTTCTGCCCTCCTGTGATTCCTCCCTTGGCTTAAGTGGACAGGAAGAACTAATTCCAGCAACCTCTAATGCTGTGTCAGGTAAAAAGCATTTAGAGGATAGTGAAGACTCTTCTATTTCTCTTGCTTATTCTGGAGACGGGATTCGTCTGTACTGTTAACCTTTCTTCGCCTTCAAAGGTAAACCCTTCCATTAAAATGTCAATTGCATGTTGTGATATACTGTACCACACCCTTCTTTTTCTTCAGAAATTGCGGTGTGACATTAAATCAAATTGGAGATTTTAAATTTCACCAAGGGCTACCTGAGGACAAACGATTGACATATTGGGAGAGAAAGGGTAGCATACTGCTTTATTTATGGGTTAGCAATGTTGTAAACTGAAAGGAGAAAAGCTGTTTTCTGAGATGGCATTGGTAAAAGCTGTAGAAAAGTTGGAAAGCTGTAGAAAAGTTGGATGTGAACTCTTATTGTGAACAAGACAACTTATATCCCTTCTGGTTTCAGTATTCGGTGCTTCTAGCATCAAGGGCCATTGAACCTACTCTATTATAGGGCAAAAATCATTCTTCAAAATCTTGGGTAGGATTAATGCATAGCATTGCTACCCTAGGTCTGCTAATGCAAGATTAGGCACTTTGATATTATCAAACTATTATTAGCATAATGATTTCCATCTGCTTCCAAGGGCAGTCATACCTTTCATTATGACTTGGTCACAGGATAAAGGACTAGAGTTCAGCAATGCAAAGTGTACTGCAGGGATCAGTTAGCTTCTTGTCTTTAGGCCAGAAACCATGATGCCACCACCCATTTCCAGGGGACTTATTGCCCTGCCTGTGCCAAGGTGAAGCTGTCGCCCAAATGGTCACATGTGGAGGTGGTGGCATTCTTTCTCTCCCTTGCAGGCCAGAGGAATATATTTCTTTTTGCAACTATGAGTCAGATAATCATGAGTGATGGACCACATTCATCTCACAAACCATAGGTCACCACCTGGTGTTCTGGATAAGGGGAGCTCTGCAGATAAGGGGATATAACAGAACTATGTCACAAGTAGAAAAGAGTCTGAAATCTGATTGGGTGGTATCATGAATTTGGAGAGATTTTTCTGTTAGGAGCAATTATGCCCATATCAGACAAAAGCAGAGATTATGGTAAAGTAAGGAAATACATTGCTAAATATTTATTAGAAAACTAGAGTGAAGCCAGAACCTTTGAGAGAGTAGGGATGACTGGAAGCTGCAGGTTATCAAGTATGATTAAATCATCTTCGATATTTCTGATAATTTTATGAGAGGAGAGAGAATGCAGATGTAAGACGTTGTTTTTCAATGAATATATGTTTTTGTTATGTGTGTTTCTTTCACAGTATATTTACTGTAGCCCACCTCCTGTTCATGCAGATCTTGTTGCCTTGAAAGACAAGCTGTAAATATTCCAGATCATTTGATAACGAATGAGCTTATCAGCGAAAAGCTCTAATAACAGACCAATTATTTAAGAATTGGATCTTTCTAATAGACATAATGAATGAGGCACTAAAATGCTTGCATAGTTAATCTGCTGTTTAAAATGAAATTTAGTGAGGGAGGCTGTATCAGAATTACATTTATGTCAGCTGGATGACATTGGGTTAGTCACATTTTTTCAGGCCTAGTAAGGAGGTGGTGGCAAACCACCTCTGAAATCTTGCCAAGAAAACTACCGGGGCTTCTCCAGGCAGTTGCCAGGAGTCACCAATGACTTGAAGGCATGTGCTCACACACAAACATCCATACATGCTTATCATTACTTTTTATCTGTTTTCAGAGGTGACTTTTTGGAACAGTAATATCAGTACTATGGAAGAAGACAGTTTGGAATCTATGACACTGGAGTCTCAGTCTAACATGGAAAATTCTTCTCTTGGTAAATTATTTTATTTAGGGAAGTAAATTTAATAGAAGCAAAGCATCATTCCCACTATTTTGCTTAGGCTGCAAAGGTCCAAATTGCACTACTGCATTGGCAGCTTTTGATGAACTCAAGGGGTTGGATTCTAGTATTTTGGAGTAGCTATTCTTTCTAGGGGAACACACGAGTTTAGCTCCACCTCTGAATTTATAATTCAGAAGCTGACTTGGACATAGTCGTACAACAGCATCAGCCATTTTCCCTTCATGTTTTCTTGATCGTTATTGCCAGGACAGTCAACTGCTATAATATTATGACTATGCTTGTGGTAATGTGACTGCACTTTCCCTGCTGACAAGGATGATGAGGCTTCAGGTTGTGTACACAGGCATCAAGAATCAGAAATATCCCCCTCCCTTACCAGTAATCAAATTCTGTCCTTTAAAAAGACATTAGAATGGGGACAGGTAGCTGAATTTTTCAAAGATGTACAGGTAGTCCTCGACTTATAGACCACAATTGAGCCCAGAATTTATGTTGCTAAGTGAGAGATTTGTTAAGTCAGTTTTGTCCCATGTCATGACTTTCCTTGCCACATTTGTTAATTGAATCACTGCAGTAGTTAAGTGAATCTGGCTTCCCACATTGACTTTGCTTGACAGAAGGTTGCAAAATGTGATCACATGACAATGCAACCGTCATAAATATGAACCAGTTGCCAAGCATCCAAGTGTAAATCACGTGACCCTGGGGACGCTGCAAAGATCATAAGTATGAAAAATGGTCATAAGTCACTTTTTCTAGTGCCGTTGTAACTTCAAACAGTCACTAAATGAACTGTTGTAAGTCGAGGACTACCTGTTTTTCTATTGATGGGATAAGAAGTTATATTTAGCTTTGTACAGTACAAGTGAAGTGAGGCTATGTATTGTGCCCCTAAAAGCATTTTGACACAGCATACTTGGCAGTATTCCATATTTTTCCCAGGGTGCTATTGCTTATGGAAGTGATACTATATTTCAGAATTTTGATCTTTATAAAAGACATAATTCTTTCCCCTTTGTTAGCTGTGGATGACAAAGATGAACAATGCAATGAGGATGAACAAAAAACTGTGAAACCCACTAGCAAGGAGTTCAAGAAAACATGGGGGTTTCGTAGGACTACTATTGCAAAGAGGGAATGCTTAGGAGATGCCGACATGGACATTGCTGAACAAGTATCTCCTCAGCAGCAAAGCCTGGCTCTTCGGCGTAGCGGACGACAGCCCAAGCGTACCGAACGGGTGGAAGAATTTCTTACGACCGTGAGGCGCAGAGGACGGAAGAATCTTCCCACAGCTCTTGATGACTTCAACGAGCCAGCTTCTTGCCATGTTACCGATGTCGAAACTGCTTCCGAAGGGAGTGTGGATAGCATGCCCGATATAAAAAATGTAACTCAAAAGAACCGTTCTAATGACGGCAAAGGCCAGCCAGCTCGAAAAGGAAGAAGTGCTAAAGAGCATGACGAGGAAGACAATGAGGAAGATACATCTGGCAGCGATAGCGATGGGTTAACGTTGAAAGAGTTACAGAACCGTCTGCGAGAGAAACGGGTAGAAGAGAAGCCCTCAGAGCTAACTCTGAAAGAGATACAGAATCAACTCAGGAAGAAACATCCAGAACAAATTCCTGCTGAGACAGCTGATGTCCAGACTAGCAGCCAAATTAAGCATGAAATAACTGTAAAGCAAGAACCAGGAGCTACAGATAATGCTGAGGCTGGAGAACAAGGATCTGTCTCCAAGGAAACCAGCGAAGCAGGTCAGATTAAGAAAGAGCTAAAATGTGTTTCACAGATCGCCGATGAACTTGGAGAACGCAGAAAGGGCAAATCAGAAGCAGAAGTGTACGACCCCAGTACGCTTTATTGTATCTGTCAACAGCCTCACAACAACAGGTATTCTTTTATAAATAATGTCAAAAATATTTCATAAAATCGGTCCAGTAAACTTTGAGAAACTACTATAAATGTATGCTTTATTAAAGATTAAAAGACAGTTTTCATATTAGTGTTTTTAGCAACAAATGCTATAGACAGTGTTGATAGAAAAGGGGAGAATGGAGAATTAAATGATGATGGAAACAACTGCTTATTAATTTAAATGTATGAGAACAATTGCATGTTTTAAAATGCACTGCCACTACAGGGCATTTTTAAAAACAATTTGGTTTCTCATTGCATTGTAGCAAAAATTCAAAAATATTGAATGCAGAAAGGGCTACATAGCCAAAACTGGCAGAGGAAAATAGCTAGCTTCAAAAATGGAAATAAAGGCTGTAGGGACACTTGTTCCTATGGGGTATATATAAGTGGCATACAAATAGAACAAAGCTACGAGTGGGTGGATACCACAGTAAAAATCATATATAAGGCAAAACGTGATCTCATCTTTAAGAGAAAAAATCTTTATCTCTAAGATAAAACTATAACATTCTGTAAAAAACAAAAAGGTTCTAGTCTTTTGAGGGTTAAAAAATGTCTATGACTTGGTTAATGTAACTTCATAAGATATATACAATAGGGCATGCTACATGTACAAAATCTGATTGATATACATTACTGATATTTTGTTAATGCTTTGTTTTTTAAAGGTTTATGATTTGTTGTGATAGATGCGAGGAATGGTTTCATGGGAATTGTGTAGGTATTTCAGAGGCCCGTGGGCGCCTGCTGGAAAGAAATGGAGAAGACTATATCTGCCCAAACTGCACTATTCTGCAGGTGCAAGATGAAATAGTTATGGAAACAGGTCAACAGGAAACTCTGCTGGGACAGGTTACAGGTGATGGCACAGAGTTCACAAGCATAGGAACTATTGAACAAAAGTCCATTGAAGATCAAGGCATCAAGGGTCGTATTGAGAAAACTGCAAATCCAAGTGGAAAGAAAAAACTGAAAATATTTCAGCCTGTGAGTGTTCAACTGATTCAATTTAATTTTACTGAATTACTGGTAAACTTCTGGTGGAAACATTCTGAGTTACCTGCCAAGTATATGTGTGTATAGTAATGTGATAACGAAATGTTAAGAATTCTGACACCCTAGAAAAGAGCAAGGAACGTTTTGTAAAATAAGACTTTTTTAAAGTATAATTTTTATTAAACTCATCAAAACATCAAATAAAGTAAAAATAAAAAAGTGGGAAGGAAGAAGAAAAGAAAAAAAGGCATTAACTTCCAACTTTATTAACTGCAATAGAATAAAAGTGGTAGCCTCAACTTTTTACTTTTGCATACTTAAGGTATGCTAGCTATTTCTCTAACAACAAACCTATCTAATCAGCAAATCCAAAAGTCAAGAGTTTCACTTATTGCACAAAATGTAGAAACTGTTTCTTAGTAGAAATAAAGTTGGATGTATTCTTTTCTTTGATTGAAGGGTGTTTTTCTGGCCATTCTTTCATTGTGGGAAATAATTCTTAGTACAATTGTTTATCTTTGTATCCTGTTAGGGGTTCAGTTATTTTTTTGTGAACTTACTTATTTTTTTCATCATATACAACCCAAGAATCTAAGTACCTCTTGAAACGCAATTGTTGAAAATCAATAGCATATTATCTTTTTAAAAAGTAATACAATGAAAATAATAATGTAAAATCCACATGGAAAAAATGTCTACATGGCCGGTGGCCTCCAGCCCTATGGATTATTATTTTGTCATAGTTCTTTGCTGAGACAGATCATTCCACCATGTTATGGTTTAGCATAATGTGTTACCCTAAGAAAGGACAAGAATAGAAGTAGAATTTGATGGGGAAAACAGCCATGGAAAACTGTATTTCTTACCGTTTATCTTGTTCCTATTGCATGCTAGAAGCAATTATAGCCAGACATTTATAATTACAGACATGCCTACAATTGGCAAACATTACTTGCAAACGCCTTTGTTAAAGATAAAAATTTATCTATTTGGAAGGAAACTAAACAGCTGGCACCTTCGTTTTTAGAGGACTATATATATAGAAGTTTTAGTCAGCTAATAAAATTCTGCATTACAACAGATTGTTATATAGCTAAGTAAAATGTATTATAAACGTGTACAGTATTAATGGCAATTAATTTTCTGCTGCTACATTTCAGGTGGTTGAAGATCCTGAAGCAGCCAATTGCATTGGCCCAGGATGCTCCAAAGTGGCTCAGCCAGGTTCAGTATACTGCGGGAATGAGTGCATCCTTAAACATGCTGCTGCTACCATGAAATTCCTCAGTGAAGGCAAAGAACAAAAACCCAAAGAGAAAACAAGACCCAAGCCTCCTCTGATAAAACCTCAGACTCTGGTAAGTCTGGATTCGCATTAAATCACATAAAAGTAGTCCTTGACTTACCACCATTCATTTAACAACTGTTCAAAGTTGCAGTGGCAACTGAAGAAAGTAACCTACAGCCCATCTTTGCGCTTATGACCATCACAGAATCCCCAAAGTCAAATGCAGTGGTGGGTTCCTCCCAGTTCGGCCCAGTTCGGCCAAGCCGGTAGCGGTGACGATATGACATCACTGAACTGGTTCTGCCACCACCACCCACGTTATTCTTACCTTTTATTTGGCCCCACCACCAATCTATTGCTGCCTCCTGAGTCCCAGCTGATGGGCTATAAGGAAAAAACCTGTTTAAACTCTTGCCGTGGGGCTTCAAAGGGCCGCCCTACAGCTGATCAGTGGTAAAAGGCAGTTTGGTGGTAGACCGATGCCTCCAAAAACAAATGAGTAGACCGGTGCCTGCAAAAATAAATGGGTAGACCGGTACAGCTCTGCAAGCAGTTAAAAGCCTGGTAGACCAGTACCTCTGCTAAATCCTTAGGACTGGCTTAGGACCTGGGTACTTGCAGGACCGCCTACTATCACCAATAGCCTCCCACCGGCCGGTACGCTCCCATAGAGAGGGGCTCCTCCGGGTGCCGTCAGCCAAACAATGCCGACTGGCGGCCCCCAGGGGGAGAGCCTTCTCTGTGGGGGCACCTACTATCTGGAACGAGCTCCCCCCAGAGATATGGAGGATCCCGGATCTGCGCACCTTCCGCCGCGCCTTAAAGACCTTACTATTTCACCAGGCCGGCCTGGCCTAATTTTCCCCTCTTTTATAAAAGATTTTTAAAATTTTAAATATCTTTTAGTATTTTATATATTCAATTTTAAATTGGTTTTAAAAGTTTGGGGTTTTAAATTTGTCGGGGCCAAAATTATCTAATTTGATTTTATTCTGTTTTAAATTTTGTATGTATGTGTTTTTATTGTTTGGCTGTGCACCGCCCTGAGTCCTTCGGGAGTAGGGCGGTATAGAAATCTAATAAAATAAATAAATAAATAAATAAATCCTAAAGAATTGTCACATGACCATCAAGCCTGGTGGCTCAGCAGACTGATAGCATTGTGATTAACACCAGCTGTCTGCAATTACTGTAGGTTCGAATCTCACCAGGCTCAAGGCTGACTCAGCCTTCCATCCTTTCTAAGGTAGGTAAATTGAGGACCCAGTTTGTGGGGGCAATAAGCTGACTTTGTATAAATATACAAAAGGATGAAGGCTATTGCTTAACGCATTGTAAGCCGCCCTGAGTCTCCGGAGAAGGGCAGCATATAAATAAAAAAAATTTTTTAAAAGCCACGCCCACAAAATAAGCCACGCCCACAGAACCGGTAGTAAAAAATTTTAGAACCCACCCCTGGTCAAATGGTCCTAATTTGGGTACTTTCCAATCGGCATATATTTATGATGATTACAGCATCTTGTGATCGTGTGATCATCATATGCAACCTTTCCAGCTGGCTTCTGGCAGTCATTTAGAGACAGTTAGATTGCTTAATTGACCCCGTCATTCACTAAAAAACTGCAGGGATTCGCTTAACAACTGTTGCAAAAAAGGTCATAAAACGAGGCACAATTCACTTAATAACTGCCCGGCTTAGCAACAGATATCCTGATCCCAACTCTGGTCATAGGTCAAGGACTACCTGCAGCCCCTTGGTGATTGTTCGACTTCAAGAGAGAAATGCCCCTGTATAGTAAAATATTTTTATTATATACCCAACTTCTCTGCAAATTACTTTGGCCTTTTAGTATGCACTTAAACATAGTATTTCCTGCATTCATATAAACCTTGATATGCCACTTTATTCTTGATTTCTGCTATTGTAAAAGCATTAGTATGAGAAAGGTATCTTACAAACACAGAAAACTACTAAGGAAGTTGTATTTTCTGGCCAGTGGTCACAGAAAGGTCGCTTGTCCTTTAAAGGTCGTCACATTCAAAGAGAGAAAATATAAAAATAATAAATAACTTTTTTTCTGGAAAATGCACTCAGCATGACTTTTGAGTGTTTAGTGTCCTGTTTAAAAGCCCCCTGAAACCTGTATAATTCTTGCAGAATGCCTCCAAAACCCTTCTCTGGCATAACATTCATATTCCATATATGATTCCATGATTGATTATGTAATTATGTAACACTACAATTCTGTAAGGTATGTCCATCCTGCTGTTGCATTGAAATAGGTAGCTCAACTTTTCTCAGCCTTGGCAACTTTTAAGATGTATGGACTTAAACACCCAGAATTCCCCAGCCAGGACCACTGACTCATGAGGCATATAGTGCAGCGTTTCTCAACTTTGGCTATATTAAGATGTATGGACTTCAACTCCCAGAATTCCCCAGCCAGTCTTGCTGGGGAATTCTATCATGTTTAGTTGTATTTTAAAAAAAAGAGAGTATTAATATATAAAAATGCAAATGAAATCCATTTTTCAATATTATATAAATATTAACATATCAAATAAATTAACAATGAACATTATAAACATATTTTATAAAACTTTCATTTTAAAGTAAACATAAATATAAATATTCATTCTGTAACACACTATTGGATACAACCTAAAGAGCACTATAAATACATTTATTGTACTATTGTATAAAAAGAGTATGCATTTCTTAAGAGGAAAATATCCTGCATTAAACTGCTTAGGAGAAAAGGCACAAAAGAAAAAAAAATCTAGAAAATAGCAACAGTATAAATAACAAAAAGAAAAATAAATAAAATAAAATCTATATTATGTTTAATTCAAAATATATAAAGGAGGTAAAGATTAAGAAAATAAATTATATTGTCTGTAAAACATTTTTCAATTTTATTAGGAATTTTTGATCATAAAGGATTGTATTGCCTGATTTTTTGAGTTAAAGTTCGTTTTTACAACTGTGTAGTGAATTTTAAAAATTTGAGCATATTCCTGAATGGGGCAATTCTTACGCTTATTGAATCATTATAGATTTGGGTCAAGCTTCACATTTTTCTTAGTAATTGAAGGTATTTATTTATTTATTTATTGGTTCGATTTATATGCCACCCTTTTCCGAAGACTCAGAGCGGCTTACAATGCGTTAAGCAATAGCCTTCATACTTTTCTATATACCTGCTTAGTAGGGCTTTCACACACACACACACACCCAAGCAGTGTTCTTTTTTATACAAAGTCAGCTTATTGCCCCCACAAACCGGGTCCTCATTTTATCTACCTCGAAAGGATGGAAGGCTGAGTCAACCTTGAGCCTGGTGAGATTTGAACTTGCAGTAATTGCAGGCAGCTGGTGTTACTTAACAGTGCTTTAGTCTGCTGTGCCACCAAGGCTCTTAAGCTATAATTAGATCTTCATTGCCATCAGAATAGCAATCGGACTTAGACTTATATACCGCTTCCCAGTGCTTTACAGCCTTTTCTAAGCGGTTTACAGAGTCATCATTTTGCCCCCAATAAACTGGGTCCTCATTTTACCCACCTCGGAAGGATGGCAGGCTGAGTCAAACTTGAGCCTGGTGAGATTCGAACTGCCAAATTGCAGTCAGCAGAAGTAGCCTGCAGTACTGCATTCTAACCACTGCGCTACCTTGGCTTGAATAGCAGCATCAAAGGTTTCACTAAACCAAATACTTAATGAAATATTTTTGTTTTCATTTAAGGGTAATTAATGTGTTTTAGAAATGATTTCAAGTTGGTGGGTAAAGATTTTTGGATAAGTGTGAAATATTTGGATTAATGTACTAGAAAGTCAAACACTTGTCAGTAGGAAAAATTTTAAGGTCACATAAGCATTCATCGTACAGAATGAGAGATTGGGTCCAGGATTTGATTTCTGCTTGAAAAAGCATAGGCGTATCTTTTTGCATAACAATATTTCCAGTATATCTAAATTGATTTGCCCTCTTCCTGTGTCATAATGATTTTATCCTTGCAAAATATAGTGATTAGGGTTCTGCTGGTTATACAGGCGGGTACCAAACCTTTGTCCATACAGAAGAGGCCAGTTGCTGAGAAGAGAGAGATGATCATGAAGAAAACGCCAGTGGCCACTATTAAGACAGAAGCAAACGCTCAGACAGTTGGTAAAGAGCCAACCCCAGAGAGCAGCACACCATCCTGGGCCAGCGATCATAATTATAATGCAGTAAAGCCCGAACAGACTCCTGCCATTTCACCAGCACTGTTATTCAAATGTATGTATTTTCCAGGGATATTCTTCTGCAGTCGTTTATTCTTCCTATCAATACATTTTCCATTTTGGGGCCGGCAAAAAAAACAAAAAAAGGGGGATTTTAATGGCTCCCTTGCTCTATCTTCAAAGATTGACACACATATTTCTCAGGGGGGGGAAATCCAAGGTTCATGCATAGTGTTATTAACAACTCGGACGTTCTTGTTTAATTGTATATGATTGGAATTTAATCTGCAAAGGTAGGCATAATTTTCTTTATGTGCTCCATAGAGGGTAGCTATAGTCTTAACAGAAGGTAGGTAAAATCATTTATAATAATAATATGTAATGTATGGCGTAATTGTATCTACTGTTAAGATTGGCCCCTTGTTATTCCTTTCCATTTTGACTTAGAAATATCAGAATTTGTAAGCTTTTAAGGGATTTTGAACCATTAATTTACCTCTTTACACAAACACACCTTTTTATCAGTTTTGAGGAGAAAACTCCTACCAAGAAAATGAATCTCCTGATGTGATTCCAGAAGCCCTGCATAAAATCCAGATGCTTCCTTTGGTTTTTTTTTTCTTTTTTCTTTTTTCTTTTTTCTTTTTTCTTTTTTCTTTTTTTAAAATAGAAAAGCTGTGTGCTATATAAGCTCTTTTCAAAACAGGAAAGCAGACTGAGAATTCTCAGCTTGTACATGATAAGTATACAGAATATCTTTAACATCTTGGTAACTTATGAAGGTAAGTAAATGGATGCTTGATAATGTAAAATCATTCTTTAAGGAACTTTTTTACCCTTCTGTTTAAATATGTTACAGTCTGCAGTCTGGATTTCACATTTTTTCATTTCTGATGTATTGTTCGAGTCAGTATGAAGCTTGAGAGGGTTCCGGGCATGCAAAAGAATTGACTTCATTTTTTCCCATTAACCTCTGATGGCTGAGTATGGCTACATCTTTATAACCATTGGAAGATGACTTTGATGAACCCGCTGGAGGAGTGGAGCTCCCAGGCTTGAGGAGAAATTATCCAGAACATCTTCCTGCTCCCCTTCACATGAAGGGTGTAGCCTCCATGTTTACAGTTCTTGCTTGACAATCATATATGGAAGAAATATTATGTTTCTAAGGCTTGTGAATCTTGAAGCCTTCTTTTAAACTCTTTATAGGAGTGTTGTAGAATCGTAGGGTTGGAAGGGACCTTGGAGGTCTTCCAGTCCAACCCCAAATAGTTTTTCTTCAGTCTTTTCATTAATTCAGATGACCAGTTGAACATTTCCAAAAGGAATTGGTCACTTCTGTACGCATATTAGTAAATTTGTTAACATCAGCATCCTGAAAGTAGCACTTGATTTTCAGCATACGTGGGTTTCCTTCCTGCTACACTCAGAACTGTTTACTCGCGGGGCAGTTCAGGTACTAACAATTTAATTGTTCATATAAGTGTTCTTGTAAGTAGAATAATAACAACATTGGAGTCTTTTTCTAAAAAGATTATACGTTAAAAGGAGATCTATAGTTTGATCATGTTTTTACAATTGCTGATGGACACAAATGAATGCATTCACTTCAGTTTATGTTTAGTGAAGAACTTTCATCATCTTAAGAAGACTTTTTGGCTTGACTTTGAAGGTAAGTTAATTGCTGTCTCGAAGTTCTTTATGTCCCTTCCAGATACCAACTATAAATTCATATGTTAAATCAACTCCATTATCTTGCGGTGATTGAGGTTATCCAGGAAAGAGTTACTCTTGGTGTAGGAGAGTTATGCAATATTTGTAGATAGAAACTAATGATTAATATATGTAGGGTGAGTACAGTAAGAATTAACTATATACAGAAGTTAGGTGATCGTCATCTAATGAAGTAAGATTGGATCTCCTAAGCACACACAGCAGTCTTTGTATTTATATGCTTTTCAGCTTTTGAAAGAGACATCAATATTGTAGAAAAAGGTGTGTTCTGCAGCATTTGATGTTAAGGCTGTGTCACCATACTTGAATAACAATTTCTTGGCTCCAGTTGCTTTTGTATCTGTTTACTGTTCACAAACGTCTAAAATAACTTAAAATGTGTGTCGTCTGCTTGGTTCCTAAGATGTCCCCAGATTGTTGGGAAGATCTCCACTGTAACATCTGGATTTCAGGGTTGTTCTTTTGTTTTTGTTTTTACTTTGAGAGAGTGGAAAAGACTTACCAGTATCTTTAATCATAATTATATGCTAGGTCTTAGAAATTTATTATCTAGCTGATCTAAATCTCAGGCAACCTAGCGTTTAATTCTAAAAAAAATACACACCGTTTGATGGTTTGAGATTTTTGGTCAGTGGTTCCAAGAAAACACCTAGTGCTTACATAAAGGGACATACAATGCTTTTGAGAGGAAAAGCAATATTTTTTCCCCCTAGTAGATGAAGGAAAGTCAATAATGCTCTTGGAAGGGAAGGCAGAATAGTTTGAGCACAATAGCGTATCAATACATTATTAGGCCTGGAACACTAAATTCTATCTTAAATTTAGCTTGAAAGGATTTCCTAATAAGTCATTCAGAAAGTTATGAAATTAAATAACATTGATGATTTGAGGTTTAATTTAGCCAGAGAGTATCTCATATCCTTTACAATGATACAAGAGGCAGTGAATCCTTCACTTAAATTGGACCTTGAATGTAAGTTCCTTAATTCTTAAAACCAACTGCCAAGCTATTCCACAGTTCTGGAATTTATATCAAACAAATGAATATGTAGATTAGATGAGGGAGTGAAATTTCAAAATACTAGCACACCTGCACTATAAAAGCAAAGCCAATGAGTCACAACTTGTTCCTGCTGTTATGGTATCTGGTTTATTTTGTATTAGTATTTCAGGTGCTGCGTTTTATTCTTCATTAGTGGATGAAATAGGATGTTGTTTCATTTATTGTACCATTCCGAAAGTGCATTGCTTCTTAAGCCTTTGACATGGCCTTGGGATAAATGTTGTCACAAAAATAGTGGTTTTGAGAATCCAAATAATAGACAAAATCATAACAAGATAATAAGCTTTAATTGGAATATATCCCAAGGATGAGGCTTGTGCACCCACTAGGGAGAAAAGGAGAAATGTCCTACATTCTGCTGTTCTCGTTACTTTGATTCTGGCTGTCTAGAATCAGAGCATTTAATCTCATTTCACATCTCTTTTTCTCAGCGGAATGCCGGGGGGGGACGGAATCAGTAGTATGATTAGAATCAGGAATCAGTAGCCGCCTAGAGTAAAAAAAAAAAAGTCAGATGGGCAGGTATGTAAAGGAAAGAAAAGATTGCAGTGAATGCTTTTAAAATTTTTTAAAGCTGTTGGTTTTTTTTTATAAAAAAAAACTAAAGAGGTTATGAGCAGCCAGATAAATCAAAATAAAAATAGATATGTAATTAAGAGTGGGAAATAAACCCTACACAGGGGGGGGGGGAAGATAAATACAAAATTATTTTAAACAAAAGCATCAATTTATTGTACTGTTGTCTTCATTGGAGAAACAAGCAGTAAAAATTATCCTTATTCACTACATTGCATATGTGTGTGTGTGCATATGTGTATACACATGAATGAATACACACACACACACACACACACACGAAAAGGTCTTGTGCACTGGAGTTAGTCTACCAGGTGTGCTTTTCCAAAAAATCTAAGGAGGTAAACAGTACTTTGGTCTCTGTTATGGTTAGCATATCAAATTGGAGGGTTTATAAGATAGCAACAGCACTTACACTTATATACCGCTTCACAGTGCTTTACAGCCCCCTCTAAGCGGTTTACAGAGTCAGCACAGTTCCCCCAACAATCTGGTTACTAATTTTACCGACTTTGGAAGGCTGAATCAACCTTGAGTTGGTCAGAATTGAACTCCTGGCAATGGGCAGAGTCAGCCTGCAATACAGCATTCTATCCGCTGCACCACCAGGGCTGTAGCATATTATAAATGGAGAGGGGATAGGATAGTAAGGATAATATTTAGGATAATAAGATATTATTCCCTGACATAAAATACTTTAGGAACTGAATGTGCCTTACATAAGGGCATGCTTACAATTGCTCTGAGTTACGTAGCATTTAGGGTCAAACATAATAAAGGTTGTCCTCGACTTAAACATAATAAAGGTTGTCCTCGACACTAAACAGTTCATTTAGTGACTGTTCAAAGTTACAATGGCACTGCAAAAAGCGACTTATGACCATTTTGCACAGTTACAACTTTTGTAGCATCCCCATCATCATGGGATCAAAATTCAGATGCTTGGCAACTGGTTCATACTTGCGACTGTTGCTGCGTCCGACGGTCACATGATAACCTTTCGCAACCTTTTGACAAGGTCAACGGGGAAGCTGGATGCATTTAACAACTGGGTTACTAACTTATCGACTCCAGTGATTCACTTAACTGTGGCAAGAAATGTCGTAAAATGGGGAAAAACTCACTTAACAAACATCTCAATAACAGAAATTTGGGGCTCAACTGTGATCATAAATTGAGGACTACCTGTAATCTGCTTTGTGCACCAAAACCTAAGAACAACTTCATTTTTGTTTCTGAAAATAGTTTAGAAATAGTTGAGTTGACTTCGTTAATTTGTACTAGAAAATCAGTGATGGCATCAGAATGCTATTATACATTTACCTTTATAATTGGAATTTACAGTGACTAATCGGGAGGAAAGTTCTCAAGGTTTAGCTTGAATATTCAGACGTAGAAAAAACAGTCCTACATCTAACAGTAATGAGGCACCTTGGAACAACTGTGTTCAAGGATAGCAAATCAGTCTTTTCCAGAGACATCAAATTTCTCACTTGAAATTTGTAAGCCAGTATTGCGGGAGAGTTTTTAATCTGACTTTACAGCTTAATTCTTAAAGAGTTCTGTGACTTGGAGCACTACAGGCAGAATGCAAAGTTTCAGGCAAAGATTAATACTAAATTTCTAAAAACAGTATTTTATGGAATTAAAAGAAAATCAGGGTTAAAATCTAAACGAGGGCACTTGGGAGCAAAGGGAATGGATGCATGAGTTGTTCCATTAATTTTTTCAGGAATGTTCAGATTATTTGAGGCTGCTTTGTATTGCCCTTTCCAGCCTTTTCATAGCCAAATGCTGAATGTTATTTACTCTATATAATATGTTCTGTTTTTATCATTTTCTTAAGCTGGCTGAATAAGTCATTAGAAATCTTTCACCTCTTCCTTCCCTCCAAGTAAAAGGGGTTCTCCATGCTGGTGTATCGTATATCCAGTATTAGAGACCAGGAATCAGATCCAGACTGCTGTGGCGGCTTCTCTTGTGCCTGAAAGCAGCGAATGGGACCTGAAGAGGCCCTCCATGGAGCAACATCTTCAAGACCTACCTGAGAAGATTTAAGCGGTGGGCTGCACCAGATATTGGGGGGTGGAGTGTACCAGCTGCAGAATCACACACAAATCTGCACTGGGGGTGGGCGGGAAAAGAAAAGCGTATAGATCATTCTTACCCCACAGGCCAACAACTGAGATTTTGAATATTCCAGGAAGACATCCAGTCTTTTACCCCAGGCCACCTTCAGCCCAAGATGCACCAATTGAGTGTTTTGTAATTGGTGTGGTCTTGAATGATTCATTTGGAAAACCAGGCTTTCTTTCCTGCATTTAGTAAGACACCGATGATACGTTCGGTAAAAGTCATTGCAACCTCTTGCATTCTTCCAGTTGACTTGAAAACAGCTACCGCTGCTGTGGGAAACATGGACATACTGTATAAGCAATAGCTTATATCTAATTTGATAAGCAAAGTGCATCCACCTCTCTATAGCTCTTGGTTGGGGAAGAAGGCAGTGTCCCTTTCTTCTCTTTTAAAGGTGGGTGAAGTATAGAGAAGTTGATGCCTTTTGTTTTAGTAGCAATGCATTGATACCGAAACATAGAATCAAGCCTGAATGTATGTAATGGCAAACTTTTATTTCATTATTTAAGTATTTAATGTTGGTAGCCACCCAACTCAACCGAATAGTTCCATTTGTTCAAACTAGAGACAAAAACAACTGAAGCTGACCTGAATCAAGAATGAACATGAGTGGTGTGGAACTAGGCAAAGGCTCCTACATACATATCTCTCTCGTTGTGCTTTTTATAAAAAGATCTGGGCATGAATCTGCTAATCACTTATCAAATATTGTGCCTGATAACTTGGGTTTCAAACGGGTGTTGCTTTCAAGTTGGACCAGGGCTGGTGAGAGGATACAGTCAAATGCTATCTTAAAAGGCACAACCATAGCAGTATCTTCCTCCAACCTCTGACATCTGCAGGTGTGGGTGACATCTGCAGGTGTGGGTAACATCTGCAGAAACTCAATGTTAGGCTTGCAAGAGATATTTAAGTCCTTTTCAAGCATGCTGATATAGGAATTGGGCTCTGCAGTATGATGTGCATCTTCTAATACAGTGCCCATGCAGGCGCAGTATGAAAAGCTGTGGTAAGTAAATTCGTAGAGTGTCTCCACTGTTTGTTTGTCTAAGATTGTTTTTCAGGTAAATAGAAGTGCATGGAACAGGCTTCCTTTTGTGAGTAAAATACCCCTTCGGCCAAAGTTCAAGCTGCTCATTTCTCAATTTGGGTGGGTTTTAAAGTCTCTTGGTCCCTCAGGGTTTATTCACTCCTCTAGAAATCTCTTTCATTCCATGTGTGTACAGATCATTAAAAAAAAACTGTGTTAAAATAGAACGGTACAATTTTATAATTCTATAACTTGTCAGTACATAAATAAAAAAAAATTGTGGGAAGTCAACTGTTAACCACATTTAATTAAACACATTCATGCTTTTAGAGGCCAGAACAAAAGAGGAAAATTTCAACTTCAAATCATGGCAGCATGGCAAAAGAGCATTCGGCTCAGAACATCCACACTTGAAGGGGGCTCTGCGTCTGTCCGTTAGCTTAGCCGCCATTCCAGTATTTCTTTTCCCCAGAAGATAATGGTACAATCCAAAAACGATGGCTTGGCTCACTTTTGAGAGGAGGGTTGGAATTCAGAATTCTCAGCACTGTGAACTTGTAGCAGAATTGGAATAAGGCCTCTAGAGGTTTTAGTCTGCTGCATGTTTCTCCATATACTCCCAGCTTTACAGAATGGATACCTGGGGATTAAAAAAAAAAAATCACATGAGATTCCCGTGAACGAACTACTGTGGAAATCATTAGAACATTGCAGATTGTTATTGTTATTTATTAAATGTATTTGCCGCCCATCTCGCCACCAGAATATTGCAAATCATTTCAGATGGATAAATAGCATACATCATTTCCCAGAAATCAACCTAATAAGTCAATTGGTGTGCAAAATCTCAGTCAACCTTTGTAAAGCTGGCACTGAAAACCCTGAAAATAGATGGGAAGCAATCTCAAGTCCTCTTTCCAATATTGCCAAATCCCTTTGTTTGTGGTTTCTTTTCAGAAGTACTTTGGAAGGTTCGATGTTCTGATGTCATTGATCTTTCCCAGTGCAGTGTCTAGCCTACCACAACTGTTGGCCCTTGCCTCTCATTTCACCTTTACACTTTTGCTGGTTTTCAGTTTATGTACAAAATCCTTGTAACAAAGCAGTTCTGTGTGCTGGTCAATAAGATGTCACCAGGTCTGCTACTAATATATATTTTACTGAAGAGTTAACAGCAGAATCCAAATAGGCCCAACTTGTATACAAACAGTTCCTATATAGTTTAGATTAATGGCAGTCATTATATCAGCAAGAACTTTCTCCCCCTCCCCCCTTTTGTTGCCATGATTCCATCTGAAACAAAAAAAAATTAAGGCTACACACACCCTACAGTAAATTGAAAGTTCCTTGCTGTGGCTTAGCTAATGTGTGAATTCAAGTAGGATGGTTTGTAAGGCATGGTTTTTGGCAATAGCGTGTGGCTTAACCACTCAAAAAGTAGCTATTTTGATTTCCTTTCTCAGAATAGTAGTGTCTGCTGCACTGATTTGGAAGTTTTTTTTTTTTTAATTGTTTCATATATATCATTCTAGGAATGTTCTGCGAGCAGAAGTTACCCATGTTCAAATGTAAATTTAAAGATGATTACAAGTCCATCTGAATCCGCAAAATGCTTAACTCTCCTGTCCCCATGTTGCTTCACCTTGGACTAGGTTAGGCGTTTTGATTTAATGCAAATATTTTGTAATGGGAAAGGGAAGGAACAAAATTAGCAATTTGTAGCAATAAGGACGTATTTAGCATGTCACTGAGGGATAAAATCTTAAGGTAACTCACTGAGGGAGTGGTACCCAGATTCTGCTCTTTGTACAAGAATCAAAAATATTTAATTTTAACATTCACTCAGCCTTAAAGGTATTTTAATGGTTTTTAAAGAAATTTATCTTCAGTGAATGGGGGGGGGCGCGATTTGGATAGGACATAGCTTAGATACAAAGGTTGCCTTTATACGTCTCAAAACGGGACATGATTTGTTACAATACCTTCAGATGTGTGTTGACTCGGGTTGTCACAGACCAATCACTAGCCATTTTATGCAGAGGTGGCAATTGTAACACTCACCCACAAACCAGGTCTGGCTTTAATCCATCTCCATCTTGTGGACTGTCTCCATGGATTGTGCACAGGTCTGCCTCCGCATGAGAGACCATGTTCCTCCTATGTCTTCAGCATGTAACTAAGAAGCCATGGCTTTCTGTCCATGGGATGAGATGAAACTTCTAGGAATCGGATTTGCCACTCCAGGAAAAGGGATCTCATGCAAGGAATCAAACCTAAGAATGAGCTGATGCGCTCTACCTTACTCTACCCACAAAAAATCTGCAAATCCAACTCATTGAGTCTGCTTATTAAGGAGGAAAGGAAGTTAAGAAGGAGAGGTGTATCCTCTTCAAATGTCAATACTGGATCTTCAGATACTTTCCAACCATTCAATGCTGTCAGGTTCAGCATAGCAACCATTCCCAGTTTACTTAATCACAGAATAGGATTGTTTTGCCCTGCTTTGCCACTTAAAACCAATTAGTTTAAATCAATCGGGGCCAGGCATCGAGAAGATGCTTTGAATCGGTGGCAGGCTATCTGCTGTCCCTCTTGGTTTTAAGCTCTACGGTGGTCACCTACCCTCTTTCTGTGGCTGGAATATCGCACAAGGTGATGTCACAAAATGAGAATTGTGAACGAATATCAGAAGTTCCAGAACTGAAGTGTCAGTTGAAGGCAACTTGATGATTATCTCTCCCCCACTCTCTCTCCCCCTCTCCTAAATCATTCTCAGCTTTGGGGGCACTTTCACGGTGTGTCAATTAGGACATGACAATTCTTGTGCTAATTATTCTGGCTGGAGAAAGAGCATATTTCTCTGTGAAGTGTGACAGGATGAATAAATCTCCCATCTGCCAAAGCTTAATTGAGCCCCAGAGTGATAACGTGATCCCCACGAAAGGGGTGGATACTTTCTGAAGTTGGAAAAACTTCATAGCGTGGGTTTTGTCAGGCTGTTCAGAGGGATGCAATTGCATGCTTGCAAAAGAATGGACTGGCAGCTGAAACGGGAACTCCACCCCACCTCCCAGCTTAAATAAGCAGTGTAGTTGATCTAATGGGATTTAAGAGGGCTGTTCGACTAAGCGAAGCCCAAGTAATGCCATGGACCTGACAATTGAAGTGATCCCCCCCCCCCAAAGAAAAAGCATGTTTAAAAGTACTGTATTTTTTGTTTTACACAGTTATCAAAATAAAAATAATTGAATTTAGCTCTATGCATAGGGATATTTGGCTACAGCACTTCTAAGTCTGCTGCTCAGCAGATCTGCTAAGGTGATCATGTTACAGGGAAATTTATTTAGAGAGGAGCTTGTACTGTGAGCAAGCTCTGTCGACTCCATTTTACTAGCCAGTCCGTACCAGATCCACAACTTCTCAGTGGAAAATGGCTTGCCTCGGAACTGACCATGATCACCTGTGTCCCACCCAAGGATAAATCACCTCTCTTGCATTTCGAACTTCAGAAACCTAAAGCCTTCATGTTGACCAGACCTCCCTCTTTATCCTTAACGTGCGTGAGATTTACCAACAATAAATGCCAGCAGCAAAACTGAAGCTTTCTTGGAGAAAAGCTCCCAAGAGCAAAGGCTCCAAGAACTAAATTTTGACTGGGGGAGGGCAAGTGGGGAGCCCAAATACTTAAGATTCTGGGTGGTATCATCTAGTAATGTAAAATCAGATTGTGGTGCTGCCATCACCTCTGGGAAAAAGTGGAGCCTTCCCCATAGATTTTGAAAGCGCTCTTTTTTTGTAAAAATTGAAACCCACCACACTTTCAAAGGGCAGGTTTCTGTTTCAGGATGTTAGCCAACAAACATTTAGGCCCCTTCGGCCTGTATATTTTAACTTTTATGATGTCAATTTACATTTGAAAGGACAAAGTAGTAATAGTGGCTTGGTGTGACTTGGGAGTTATTGTGGAATCACATTTCCTTTCTCTCCAACCCTCTGACTACCTGATTTTCATTTTTGTGCAGCTCCTGCTTCAATTCATCACAATTTTCCTATTACATAAATGCAGAAGTGTGATTGTGTTCCCTACAGCTAATGGTTCAAAATACACTACTCACGTTTTAAAAAGTTGGGATAGCGGTTTTAGTTTGCTTTGACTTTTCCCGAGAGAGCAGGAAAAGGAAAGGGTGAGCTTTTGGGAGTCTTACCTGGGCCTTCAGAGTTGTAACCATAGTTAGAAGGCGGGTAACATGGCAAACTGGTTAATCCGAAGCAGTAATAACAAAACTTCCAAACTCCCGGAGAAAGGGCATGAGAGTGCAGAAGGAGGCAAGGCTGTCGCAGTTCCATTGATTCCTAATTGTCCCTGGCATTGACAAGCAGCGAGAGGAACACAGCTGCGGGTTTCCAGTTCATTCCTTTGCATTGTTCTTTTCCTGAATGTGCAAATCCTGGTCTTGGGTCAGCTGTGGCCTGCTTCCTGCAAGGAATGTCAGAAAAACGGTCTGATTCTCATCGGCTGCAATCCAGATTAAACCAGCCCTCCCCCTCAGTCCAGAGTCAGGGAGGGCCCCTGTGTTTTAGGATGGGACTTATTCAAACGCTGGGTGCCACCGAGAGACGGGGCCAAGAGCAAAACTAGACTCATCTTAATGGTAGTGTTACAATCCTTAACAGTTAAATTATTTTAGTTCCCCTTTCCCTGCTGTCCCATTCAAAATTGCCCTTCACAGCCAATGTCTTTCCGTGTTCCATCTGCGCGGAGATGCAGTTGTGCCTTTCAGAGCTAAAGAAATTCCCTGCACTAAAAGTTAGTGATGGAAAGGTTTCTTTTCTCTCTTTTTAAAATCTACTCAGAGTTAATTTTCACTCATCCTGAAATGCAACTGACAAGATTTTCTGCATCAGGTGCCATAAATGAACAACACGTTTTCTGTCATTGCTGGACAAAGACATTTGGCAGATGTTTGGAGAAAACCTTGTCTGTTGGCCAAATCCTCCTCCCCCCCCCCGGTGTTAATTCAATACCAGCTTACTATATATTAGAGTGACGTTCTTTCATTCTTTGGATTTGTAGCACGTTTGCCTAAAAAAGCTAGCCACTGCCATCCTCTGAAGCCCTCAGCTTTGAGAGTCAATGCAACCGCATTTCTTTCAGTCAATGCAGTGTGACTTTCTCCTCACAAGACTTTGGAAGAGCTAACAGTCATCCCTTGAAAAGATTGCACTGTGGCTTTCAAATATCTTTAAAATGTGAAGAATGGGATTTTTCTTCAAGAGTTCCTTCCAAAATGGCAAGGCAAATGGATGATATCCCTCCGTCTCTTGAATCCCTGAATGACTTAATACAAGTTCCCAACCTGCTGTTTCTCCTTAAGGGGCAACATTTTTTTTTAAAAAGCCATCTCTCTTTGGAAGTTGACCACCCACTGTGCCGTTTACTCTAAAGGGGGAGAAAACAGCCGTTCTGTTTTATTTCTAGCAACTAAATGTCGTAAATGTCACCATTTTCATAATTTATTATTTGTTCAAACGCCAGACTGCCAAGTAGTTTTAACTTGTCTTGCCCCACTTTTCTGTTGCTTAGATAGATTGGAGTTGTCCAGTCTGAATGGAAATAATCCATGTTCGTTTATGCTGGTTGAGATTTCCCTTGTGCTATTCCTGGTCAGCTGTCCACCCGGCATCTTCTTGAGCCTTGGGAGGTACAACCACCATTGGACTTCTTCATGAACTGTATCTATACATCCCTCCCTCCACCTTCCAGCCTCGGCTTCCTTCTCCCAATTGCTGGGTCAAGGCTGAAGACTGCAGCTGCTGCTTGTTGCTCACCTCTGGGCTACAACTTTTGCTATTCAGCTGGTCTTTCAAGAGCTGATCCCCATTTCCTGAAATGGAAGCACACACAAAAAAAGGCTTGGATGCAATTTGAGACCTAATCTGCTCCTTGATGGGAGGTTTTGTTTTTTTTGGAAGGGGGTGGGGGGCTTGCATACGAATACCATTTGAAGGTGCAGCCTGGTTCTTTTTTTTCCCCTTCTCCTGGCCTGCTGTTGTTTTCAAGATGTTGACCACCGATCTGAATTCCTGAGGGGGAGGAAGGGGGATCCTTGTCCTAGCAGCATTGTTTCTGAGAGCTCGCCTCTTTTTTGGGTGATGTAGAATGATGAGCAGCAGCAGAACTATCAAGATGAGCCCACAGGAGGGGGGCAATCTTCACTGAATTTCATTCCTCCTGCTGGGACCCCTCTCCCATCAAGATTGGGATCTTCCCTCCCGACATTGCATGCTTTTCTTTTACCTTAAAGGTCCTTGTTATTCTTAAAGCATTCTTGCCCAATCAGCATTTGCCACTCAAGGGGACTCTGCAGTGCACACCTGCCTAGTTCCAATACTTCTGTATCGGGCGTTTTCAGCCTCAAACTTTAATACATGCGTTGGAAGTATATGTATTTTGAGGAATTTCAAATGAAACAGCCTTCCAACTTCCTTGCGCATAACAGTCCACAGACATCATCCCGGAATTTCTCCTATATGCTGATTGGAATCCGGGTTCATCTTTACAGGGGCAGTAACAAAACAATGGAAAGTTTCTGCTGAATGAATGAAAGCAACTTGGATGTTGTCGACTGCCAGGGTTAGCAAGGCGAAAGTAATAGCCAGCAAGAATAATTCCCAAAGACAATTCTGGCAACTGCTAAGAAGGGACCATTCATTGCAAGTTCTGGGTGCCACTCCTGCCTGTTTTAAAACTAGATTTTAAAGAAGCCAAAATAAGAATCGCTATGTTCAGCATATTTAGAGTAAGACCAAAATGTAAAATGACTTGCACTGTATCTCTTATATGATGTCCCTATTATTATTTTATAAGTAGCCTCAACTATTCGTAACAACTGGATTTTCATTGAGAAATTTAAAAAAAAAACCCAAAATTGACTCACGTCTCCACAATTTTAGTGGTTTAGACAGGTATGTCTTGTCAATGCAATGTCAGGTTTGTTTGTTTTTTAATTATTTAAACATCCGAGTAAAGAATAGCCACAACATAGCTCGGGTGCTAGAAATGTCCCCAGTATGACAATATTTGGGCAGACTTTCTCAGAAAATAAAGGGCTATGTGTTTGGTGGCATAGCCACTTTGGAAAACTTTTCCGGGGCTTGGTACTTGGTGAAGCATATCCAAAAATGTTCTGCACCTCTGATCATCAGAAACAAAGGGCAAAGAACTAAAATAATTTGCTGCTAGCCGCCTACATATCAAATAAAAATGCTAAGTGAATTTAAACTTAAACAAGTTATTCCATGTGTGTAAAGTGCCAGTGGTAGTACTGTGAGCTACTGTAATTAATCACTTTGGCCCTGTATTTTACTTCAAAACAAAAAAGGGAGTGTAAAAATGCTAACAAGAAACCACTCCAATTGGCCAGTGAACTTTAATAACCAGAATTGGATTTATGGTGTCCGGGTTTTCTTGAATTACTGTCCTGACAGATTTCCTGACAGGAGGCAGTCACCAGAGTGTGCTCACTAGATCTCTCGGCAATCTGATCTTGGGGGGCTTCAGTAGAATTGCAAGGTGATGCCCTTGGCTGACCAAGCAGGGCTGATGCTGTTATGTGCAGAATGCAGTGATCCCATCACATCTTGGCCACATCCACAGTGCTGTGAAGTGGCTGAGATGCATCAAGGGAGAGAAGAATCCATGTTTACCAAGTGGCAATCACTACCATGCAGCATGCCCAAATCATTGCTTCCTTTAAAGACTGGACAGACCTATCTATACTGGAGATAACTTTGAAGTGTCAGGGATCCGGAGAAGCTGGCTGTTAGACATGCCTAGCAATGGGCAGCAAACTTTTGGAATGAAATTCAACTGATGGCGCAGCTGGGTGAAGTTGGCTTACGTAGGGGAGCCTTTGCCTACATGAAGACAATCCAAAAGTTACGTACCTGCGATTAAAAGTGGGATGGGGGGAACCATTTGCTCCACCCTATCTTGATTCCTAAGCTATGGAAACTGACATGATATAGTGCAGATTCTTGACTTTGTAGCTTATTTGCATTTTATAATTGCCAGGAGAATTGGCACAACGGAATGAACATCTTAATTTGCATTGCAGGTTTTTGTTCATGCCCCACAAAACATCAGCAACAGTTGGGCATATATGGCTGGTGCATCTATAGCTCACCCAATTCCAAACCAAAACATGAAAGCTTGTGCATTGTGTTAGGGAAAGGAAGAGACAAGAGCAGCAGTAACTCTGGTAGCTGGCTCTACTGTGTTTAAATCAACCAGGATGAATTTGGCAGTCGGGGAACAAGTGTTTGACATAATTTTGGGGAGAACAAACAACTAACTACAAGCAACTTCAGTGTCCTGTTGCTCATCATGACTACCCATATTTATTAATAGTAAGCCTATAGCATGATTTAGACATGTTTTATTATCCGTGAACCGGTTTATTCATGACATAGCACTTGTATCTCATTCTATTAAAAACAGTTGCCCAGTGGTTTATAGTGATTTGTAAGTCCATGCACAGATGATTTGATGGGTGAACATTCATTAATGAGAACTTTCACTTTTAAGTCTAGTAGAGCACAACAGCCAAAGCATAGCGTGCTATATCAATTCTAGCGTTTTTCCTAGAGTTAAATGAGTGTCCGAAATACTAACTAATGTTGGTTGGGAATAATTATTTCAAGTAATCAATATATTCTGTTCTGTTCTAAATGAAAATAAGTCCCTGGATATTTATATTTGGCAAAATAGTAGTGTTTTTGTAAAGAGGATTATTATATTTATATGAACAGCTTTGAACTGAAGTTCCGGTGCTTTGGGTTTGGCGGTATGAATGGAAAAAGGACTCTGTATCCTTTTGTTTAGTAAACTCAGACCATTATTAAGAGCATTAGTGTGCTAGCAGGTTATGAAAATGATTGCATGTTCATTTACTACTGTATATCTCTATACATGAAAGCTGCTGTAGCCAAGAATTACAAGAGATAAATAATCTGTTGCTTCATAATTATTTTCCAAGTGGAGTTCAATATTACTTTTTTCTTGTTAACCTTATTCAGTCACAAAGAGTGAATCAGTATCAAATGCATCTATTGGGATGGAATTGCTTGATCCTACATAGCACAATATTTTCAAATCTGGAGAAACTTCAACCTTTCAGTTGGCTTTTTGTTTGAATTTTGGCATGGATAACAACTGCCCAGAAAACCAAGCTAGGATTTTTTAAGTTTTTTTAAGTACCTTCCCCCCCTTCCCCCCCCAAGTCACTGACAACAAATACTTTGAAGTAGACAAGAGATCAGGTGACTATAATAGATTCATTGCAAAATACTATCTAAAGTTACACTCTTGTATCAGATAAGAACATGAACGTGCAGTTTATCCATTGGGGAATTTTTGTAGGCGTCTTGACAAACTCGACTGCCATTTTACAAATTTTCTGTTGGTCAATTAAGATTTTAAAGAGTTTTCAAGAAGGCTTAACGTGGATAACTAATTTCGTATTAGTTTGGTCAGGAATCCTTTGCCAACGAAAGTAGGAAAGCAGTTTTCTAATTTTGTTCAGGCTCAGTTATGCCTTCTTATAAAGCAAACGTAGTTTATGGAAATATAAAACAAAAGTGAATTTCCTTGATACGAATATCTTTGGATTGAAACAGATTTTGAATGCCTAGTTGTGCAAATTAATAGCATCATGATCTTATCTCCTATTGTCCTTGTTGTCACACCTCAGCAAATGATGCAGGATTTGTTGTGCCTTGGGCAGCTTTGTTAGAGTAAAGTAATATATGTATGTATTCCATCTCTGGGTAAAGATACTGATTTTAGCTGTGCATACAACAGCAACTAGTCCATCAGATTTCTGCATTTCCAGTAATTCTATCGTGTATTGTGTGCTATCCATGATTGTAAATCTTCAGTGAGCTGGGAATACGGCTGTTTTTTCATGCAGTGGGTTTCTTCAGGGATCTTTAGAAGAGCATATGACGGCCATGGCCAGCGGGGCTTTTTATCAAGTTCGCCTGATACGCCAGTTGCGTCCCTTTCTGGATCGGGACTCCCTACGCACGGTCACTCAAGCACTCGTCACTTCCTGCCTGGACTACTGCAATGCTCTCTACATGGGGCTCCCCTTGGGGTGCACCCAGAGGCTGCAGTTGGTCCAGAATGCGGCCGCGCGGGGGATTATGGGAGCGACGGGGCGCTCACATATAACACCTCTCCTGCGCGAGCTGCACTGGCTTCCTGTGGTCTTCCGGGTGTGCTTCAAGGTGTTGGTGACCACCTTTAAAGCGCTCCATGGCTTAGGGCCGGGGTATTTGCGAGACCGCCTTCTGCCGCCAATAGCCTCCCACCGACCGGTTCGCTCGCACAGAGAGGGCCTCCTCAGGGTGCCATCGGCCAGACAGTGCCGGCTGGCAACCCCCAGGGGGAGAGCCTTCTCTATGGCAGCACCTGCCCTCTGGAATGACCTGCCCCCTGAGATACGCACGATATCAGACCTCCGGACTTTTCGTCGGGCCCTGAAAACACACTTATTCCATCTAGCCGGGCTGGCTTGATCCCATCCTCTCAGTTTTTAATTGAATTCGGTTTTAATTGGGTTGTTTTAAACTCGGGCCAAAATTATTTGTTTTTTTAAATGTTTTTTAAATTTTATATTGCTATGTTTTATCTTGGCTGTACACCGCCCTGAGTCCTGCAGGAGAAGGGCGGTATAGAAATAAAATAAAAAATAAAAATATAAATATCACATATAAACAGTCAACATAGTAGTCTCCATAATGGTGTCTTGTCTTCTCCTTTCTTCAGCTGATATAATAATTGATCGGGTTTACCCGTAATTTGCCATGTCTTTGCAAGTTTTCTATTGTGACAGTAAAATTATTTTTTTAATTATTTCAAGGTGATCATTTAAGCATTTCAATTGCTTAAACAATTAAGAGGGTCTATTTTTTAAAAATTATTTTTTGGACATACTTCAATATCATATGAACAGAGAGATCGGAGTATTCATTTAAATACAAATAATAATAGTAATAATATTTGTTACATTAATCATACTTATGTAATTGTAGTATTATACATATTTATATTAGAGTGTGTTCCTTCATTGTTTAGTTGTTCAGTGTTTTTGTGCGCCATTCTAATAACAATCACAATATTATTTAAATGTACGTAGTGATACCATCTTTCAACATCTAATCTTTACATCTAGCTATTACTTTTAGTATATTATATAAAAATATGTATAATAATATTCCCCCTTGATCTTGTTTCTAGCTCTCAATAAAGCCAATCTTACATTAAACAGCATTCCTTTTCTAACCATCACCTCTTGCCCACTTTGGTATTTGAATTCTTATTTGTTTTTTGACTTGCCTCCCAAACTCCTCTCTTGGATCTTTGTCTCTTGTCTACATCTTTCCTATCTAACCGAAATACTTCTTCCATCTCTATTATCTATGTTTTGGTCTATATTTTGTTCCCTGTGAAATCGGCCTGTGTGTCTGGACTATGATGGCCATATAGAATGAAATTAAACATTTTTTTTAAGTATGGAAAGAAGGGCTAGAATTTGGCCTAAAAGAATATAAGGTTATTTGTTTAACAATGTCCTTTGAATTTGAAGACTTAATATCGAACTATGTGTGCAATCTTTGAAGATGGAGCCTCTTTTATGTTGAAACGGGAAAATATTTGTGGTTTTATTTTGTCTGTTTTAATGTCGTTTTGCTATAAAATTATTCCCTTTCTGACTGATACATGTGGGTCATAATCCTTTGTACCATGAATTCAACCTCTATGTATTGAAGATCCATTTACAACCTAATGCATCTAAATTCTCTTCCTTTTCCCTGAAATGCATGTGAGCTAAATGACCAGATACTGTCACATTTTGCTTTCCAATCTGTTTGCAAGTTAAAAACTACTGTAAAAAAAAAAAAACCCCAACATATCGTAATAGTATTATCGGTGTTCTGTGCCCAATAGCTCCATTTATCGTTCCTTTCATGTAGGACGGGTGTCAAACTTGCGGCATCACAGTGGCATCATGTGACGTATTGGGCCTTTCCCTCTTCGCTAAACCAAGCATGGGTGTGGCCAGCGTGTGATGCATTCAGCCTGGGGGTCGTGAGTTTGACAGCCCTGATGTAGGACATTTGTTCAGTACAGGTAGTTCTTGACTTACAATCATTCCTTTAGTGACACTACAACAGCACAAAAAAAGTGACTTATGACTGTTTTTCACACTTATGACCATTGTAGCATCCCCGTGGTCACATGATTAAAATTTGGGGGCTTGGCAACAGGCATGTATTTAATGTATTTATGACAGTTGAACTGTCTTGGGAGCATGTGATCACCGTTTGTGACTTTCCCAGCTGGCTCCCAACAAGCAAAGTCAAAGGGGGAAGTTAGATTCACTTAACAACTGCAGTGATTCGCTTAACAAAGGTGGCAAAAAGGTTGCAAAATGGGGCAAAATTCATTTACCAACTGCCTTGCTTAGCAACGGAAATTTGGGGCTCAGTTGTGGGTGTAAATCGAGGACTACCTGTACAGTCAACAAAAGACAAACTCTTAATCATTGATTTAATGAAGTCTCCCTTCTCAACAAAAATCAGTTTAAACCATTCCTCAGATTTATGGAATCATTTCTGTCATTATTAAATCGCTCTGCTACTTAATGCATAGTAGTTTTGACTGTCGGGCAGCATCAAAGTTTAATAAATTACTAATTACTATAATTGAGCTTAGCCTTTTTTTGGTGTCAACAGCACATAAAGAAGAGCGGAAGGTTGAGGATAAACCAGGAGAGCCTCCTATGATGTTGAAGAAAACTGTTGGACCAACATTGGTGGTTGAGAAACATGTGTCTTCTCAAACAAGAAGTGTGGCCCTGAAGAAGCCCTCGCCGTTTGCCAGTACTTCCCTTATTAAGACCCCAGTGAAACATTCAGCGGCAAGTTTTAAAGGGGTCATACCTAAGAAGTCTTCGCTTGCCGCCGGTTCTTCTGCTTCAGGTGGCCTTTCGTCCTCAAGGCCACCTTTGTCCTCGTATGGAGCCCATTCCATGCCTAAGAAACCCATCCCCCCCTCTAGCACAGTGGCAGGGCTTAAGAGACCTGTGATGTCTGCCGCGTCTTCTTCAACCACCCCTTTGCCTCCACAAGCCAAGCTAGCTGCAAGCGCCGGCCAGTCGCAGCCTAATTCCCAGATTCGACAAAACATACGGAGGTCCCTTAAAGAGATTTTGTGGAAAAGGTAGGAACACTGTATATACACACCACCACCACCCTGAGGTAATGGCACCTTGAAAGCCTAGTGTGCGATTCTCATTTATTACAATTTCCTGTTCGCAATGTTAACTTTCAAGTTAGGTTTACGAAATCCATTTATAGTAGGTTCATTGATGGGCTCCTGTTGAGAAGGAAATACTTTTAAAGGTTCATGTTAAAAGAGTTTCATTTCAGAACATTCTACAGAAAGCAAAGGCGGTTTGGTTGATACTTAGCTGCTCTAAATTGTCCTAAGTCATTAGCAGCACTTCCATCAAGTATGCATTTACAGAGATGTATACATTTATAAGTTTACAGTTGTTTTAAATCAAATGTTTCTCAATCACGGCAGCTTGAAGATGTGTGGACTTCCAACTCCCAGAATTCTGCCAGCTGAGAAATACTGTTTTAAATTATTTTGAAATGTGCCAGTGATGAAGGATGGCAATCCCAATCAGAAAAGGGCCGTTCTCTCTTCAATCCTATGTTCTCTGGACTTTTTGTCCTCTCTGAGCTTGCTTGGTTGCTTGCCTGCAAATGTTTCTTTAGCAAGCCAAATCCATAAATGGAAGCTTAGCATTCAGACAAATCAGCTACCGATAAATATATAAGAGATAAAACCACGTTTATATACCATTCAAAGACAATAAAAAACCGAAGAAGGAAATAGATTACAGCCCATCCTTTCCAGCAGCCCACAGTTTGCTAAGCAGGCAAATAACCAAACTAATCAATACTGTAATCATGAAAACCCTAAAGAGGAAAAACCACATTCCACTAAAACTGGAAGGGCGAGCTTCTTTACAGTAAACAGGCAGCAAACTCCACACTTACTTAATACTGATGATGTTACCTAGTTCGGTATTGAAACATTTGCAAGTAAACAACCAAGTTCAGAGAGCATCAAGAACTCTGCCGTTGAACCCTGAACTACAGATATTCTCTTCTATTGGAGTTCCGTTAATGAGACTAATTATGGAAGATTGCACAGTCCCTTGCTACCTTTAGATTAAACTAATAGTACTGTCTTTTCCACCCCCCCAGAGTAAATGACAGTGATGACTTGGCCATGACAGAAAACGAAGTGGGGAAGATTGCACTGAATATTGAAAAGGAGTTGTTCAATTTATTCCAGGCCACAGATAATCGATATAAGAGTAAATATCGCAGTATTATGTTCAACCTTAAGGACCCCAAAAATCAGGTTAGTTTGTATTGAAATGAATTGTTTTGACTGCTTTTATTTTCAACTCTAATTTAATCATTAATATAAATTATTGTATATTGCTCTGGAATATACAATACATCCCTACCTCAGATTATTAGGTTTTGAACAAAATGACTAAGAAATATTTGGTAGATGAATTTATATAGCGTGAATAAAAATTGGTTTCCCTTATTTCAGTAATTGATCATGTGATAAACTGGGTTGGTATTGTAGATTCATTGCAAACAAAAATATTACTAGACTGTTAATACTGAAGTATTTTTTGAGCTTCGGTAGATAATTTTAAAGAGTGATTAATGACTTTAGGGATAATGGAATTTATGTTGAAATCCAAGATTTAACATTTTAAATGCACATAAAGATAAATGTAAGATTTTTCATAAAAGCACAAAGGTAATGGTTGAAATTCACTATATACAATATCATCGAATTGCTCAGTGTATTTTTTTTAGCAACCACATAAAAAATGAGTGTTCTTTAGATCTATAGTTAGATGACTTATATTGGATAATATTTATTTATCTAGAAGTCTATGTTATCTTATTACTGTGTAATAAAACCAATCTTCTCTCTAGGGTCTTTTCCACCGTGTTCTTCGAGAAGATATTCCTTTGTCAAGGCTTGTAAGAATGAAGCCTGAAGAACTTGTATCTAAAGAGCTATCGGCATGGAGAGAAAAACCAGCCAAATCAGTATGAAATAATTTGTTTTCCACATATTAAGTAATAATTGTGATGCTTTTTGTATTAATTATGGTTAGGGTATATGATTTATACGAATGTACAGGTAGTACTTGACTTACAAATGGTCACTTAGCCACTGTTCAAAGTTAAGACAACCCTCCAAAAGGTATTTATGACCCAAATTGGAAGTTACAATGGATGCCCCCCACAATCAGATGATCACATTTTTGGGGTACTTAGCAACTGGCTTGTATTTACATTGTTTGAAGTGTCCCTCAGTCACATACTGTAACCACAATTTACAATATTTTTTGCCTGAAACCAAGTGTTCGTTTCCAATTTCACATAATCACATCCTCAGTGGTTTCAACGTAAGGACCATGGTGATTTGGTTAACAATTGCCACAAAAAAACTTGTAAAATCGAATTGGTCACATGCTGACCAGCATGACTTATGTCCATCAATCCAGGCACAATTATAGCCGTAAACCAAGAGTTACCTATATTAGGGTGTTGTTGTTTAACAAAGTAGCAATCACTGTGGATTTTGTAACTGGTTACAATCTATACAGTCATTCCCAGCCTGATGCTTTCTGGTTATTCTGGTTACATTTACTATTTTATTTGACATTGATGCTGCCTGACTCCAGTTTACTCCAGGCGGCTCACAAAATAAAAGCAAACAGCACTGTACAATCCAGATTGTATGAGCAAATGACAAATCCAGTCAACAGCACCATATACACACCGCACAAGGGATTCCAACTAGCCTAATGTCTATAGAGATTCTCAGTCATCCAGGTCATGGTTGTCCCAAAGGTGCTTTTTTCAAGAGTTGAAGAAGTTTCTTGGATGAGAAGCGAAATGTCTTCAAAGAAAAAGAAGAAAGCCCAGTTGCCTCTTGAAAAAAGCACCTTTGGGACAGCTAGCCAAATCCAAGGTTTGGGAGTAGAACCAGGTCTTTAAGGTGTTCCAGAATGCCACTGGGAGAAAGCCACCCAGAACTCGGGGGGAGGGGATCTCATTCCCAAGGGGGAAATGCTCAAAAGACGACCCTGCTTTCGTTTGAGGGTGCCAATCCTCACCAGGCAGAAACCACGGGAGATAGGTCAGACATAAATGATATCGAGACCACAGTATCCACACAAACCTGAAATGCTGGGAATGATAGTCCTAAATGTAGAAAGTTTGGAGTACTGATTAAAAACTAACCAAATAATCTCCCCCCCCCCTTCAATAGATAATGGCATCTAGGCGTAAAACCTTTGAAAATAAAAAAATGGCTGTGAAACAAGAACCTATCCCTGATGTTAACATGGAAGATTCTCCACCAGTGTCTGATTCTGATGTAAGTACACTGTATTTCAGATTCCTTGATTTTATGCATCCTGTGTTTGGTAGCATTCCCCCAGCTTGCTCTTCTCGGATGGATTTAAGCTCTATAACCTCCAGGCAGCAAGAAATTATGAAAGTGGAAATCTAGCCCTTCCCTTGGCCACCAGTTTGAGGATGTGTCAGACTTCGATGCTATCTCAAAATAAATGAATTTCCAAACTGCCAATCTTTAAGGAAATCTTCTCTTTATTCGAGTACAGCAACTGGATCATGACTCGTGCGGACAAGACTGACCTTTTGCCCCCCAATCCCTCCCTTTCCGATCCCCAATTCTCTGCTTCTCATTGGCTATCTTCCAAGTCACTCTCCTGACTTCTTGTCTCGTCATTTCACAGGAATGTTTCCCCCCCTCTTCATTTCCACGGAGACCGAGCTTCAAAGGGATTTAGCAGGCAAAAGTCCAGAGCTTATCTCCCTTTCTATGTCAGCGCTGAGGCGCTGACAGGATGATTCTTTGAAAAGACAGCTCTTAATAGAAAAAGGAGAAATGCCAGGCAATTAAAAAAAAACAAAAAACTATGCTTCCAAAAGACCCAATGGTGCTTCCCCCACCCCCCCCATCCCGCCCAAAAAAGCAACTGGACTTTGTTTTTCTGTGAAGACATTTCCCTTCTCGTCCAAGAGGCTTATTCTGAACTGAAGAACTGAATTGAAGACGCTTCTTGGATGAGAAGCGAAATGTCTTCAATGAAAAACAAAGTCCAGTTGCCTTTTGAAGAAAAAGAAAAAAAAAGGCACTTTTGGTACAATCATGGCCTGGATGACTGAGAATCATCCCATAGGCATGTTTCCAAATCTTGCAGTGTCTCTTGATATCTGTAAAAGAGACAGAAGTGGGATTTACAAGACTTACTGTGAGTTGCAATTTTATAATGATATTAGCCAGGGCCTGCGATTTCTGATTTGGGCATTTGTCAACAGAAGACACTAAAATATTATACTTTAAATTCACCAAAAATGATCCTTTTATCTCTGTTTTAAGGATTCCAGAAAAGAATTCAACAAGACTGAGGATTATTCTTAAATTATGGTAATAATAATAATAATAATAATAATAATAATAATAATAATAATAATAATAATAATAATAATAATAATAATAATTTGGAAGATGAAGAGGGTAAGGCTTATGTATTATTATTATTATTATTATTATTATTATTATTATTATTATTATTATTATTATTATTATTATTATTATTATTATTATTATTATTTTATTTCTATACCGCCCTTCTCCCGAAGGACTCAGGGCGGTGTACAGCCTATTTAAAAGCACAGACAAAACAACAGTATAAAATTTAAAATAATTAAATAAAGTGGCTCAGATTTAAAACCCCAATAAATTTAAATACCCCAATTTAAAACTATTGTGTTGATAGTCCGGCCTGGCGGAACAACAGGGTCTTCAATGCGCAGCGAAACACCCGGAGGTCGGAGATCTTACGAATTTCCGGGGGCAGTTCGTTCCACAGGGCTGGGGCTCCCACAGAGAAAGCCCTCCCCCTGGGCGTCGCCAGCCGACATAACTTGGCTGATGGCACCCTGAGGAGACCTTCTCTGTGGGAACGGACTGGTCGGTGGGAGGCTATTGGTGGCAGAAGACGGTCTCGGAGGTACCCGGGTCCTATGCCATAGAGCGCTTTAAAGGTGGTAGATGCCTGTTGCCCTTTCTGCTTCTTAGTGATAAGGACGGTTGTTTTTTTTTTTTTAAATGATCTGTTCTTACTTCAAGAATTACTTTTTTCGTCTACATGGCTGAGGTGAATAAAACAAACAAAACCTCTGTGTATTCTGTATATTGTTAGGAGCAAGAATCAGACCGAGCAGCACCTGAGAAGAGCAGTACTCCTGCTTTGGATGTTTTCAGTAGTATGTTGCAGGATACCACAAGTCAGCATCGGGCCCATCTTTTTGATCTGAACTGCAAAATTTGTACAGGTGGGTATAAGGCTCACGATGCTGCTTGTTCATTCTCTGCCCCCCTGTTCATGAAACCATATGTTATAGCCCCAAACCCTGTTGCGATGATACATGTTCATTTTGATTACAATACAGGTCAGATTTCTGCCTCTGATGAAGAATCGACTTCAAAAAAGCCCAAATCATCAGCTGCTAAGAAGACAGAATCAAAGTCAGAAGCTAAGTCCAAAATGGAAAGCTCAACACCAGCAGTTGACATGGAGGTGGTAAAAGGGGAAGATCTGGAGAACGTCTCAGAAGCCATTGCTGAACCTGAGACAGTAGCTCAGCCAAGCTTGGAAAGAACTTACATTCCTTTATCCCAAGTGCAAAACAACTCAGAATCTTCTCTATCCATGGAGAATTCAGCCTATTCCGCATCCTACACCACCGGGGTTATCACGACAGTGACTGTTTCTGGCAAAGATCCCAGAACAGCTGTGAGCACCTCTGCAGCTTCTGGTTCTGTTGGGATTTCTCCGTTGCATCCCGCTTCTGGTCCTGACAAAGGTTCTGTAGCAGAGAGCAAGCCAGAAATATTAAGACCTGTTTTATCAGCTCCAAAGTCTATTTTAACAAAACCGTCTTCATCAGATCCAAGATACGTGGCAGGCCCATCATCTTTAAATGCCAGGTATGCTATGTCCTGGAATTAGGGTACGATCATAGCCTATAACACAAAGTGTCTGTCTGTCTGTCTGTCTGTCTGTCTCTCTTTCTCTCTCCCTATCTATCTATCTATCTATCTATCTATCTATCTATCTATCTATCTATCTATCTATCTATCATCTGCCTACATAAGTAGATATATTAAAACTCTTCTAACCAGATTGCCAATGCAGTTGATCAAATACCATAATAGGTCTAAAAGACTTTAAACTAAATTAGTTAATACATAGAAGAATAGGGTTGGATGGGACCTTAGAGGTCTTCTAGTCAAGCAGGAGACCCTATACCAGTGACTGCTAACCTTTTCGGCACTGAGCGCTGAAACTGGAATGCACATCCACACCGGAACGCCAGAAACAGGAAGAGAGCAACTGGCTGGTGCACATGCGCGCAACGGAAACCGGAAGAGCAGCTGGCGATGGCGCGCGTGCCCACAGAGCGGGCTCTGCGTGCCACCTCTGGCATGCATGCCATACATTCACCATCACAGCCCTATACAATTCTGGACAAATGGTTGTCCAGTCTCTTCTTAAACACCTCCAGGGATGGAGCACCCATAATTTCCAGAGGCAAACTATTCCATTGATTAATTGTTCTGACTTGTCAGGAAATTTCTTTCTAAGTTCTAGGTTGGATAGCTATGCAAAGTAATGAAGGGACTGTGGAACAAGCAAATCATAAGCGTTGCCCCAACCCAAAGGATCATATGTGTCCATCTCCTCCTTGGCAGAAAAGCAGTCTTATTTATGTGAACCAGCAAATTGTGGAAAGCTGGATTTAGTGCTGAGTAACTTGCAATTCTGAATTCTGATGCATTGATTGAGTTAACATAAAACTGTGTTTCTCAACCTTGGCCACTTGAAAAGGTGCGGACTTCAACTCCCAGAATTGTCCAGCCAGCCTTGCTGGGAATTCCGGGAGTTGAAGTTCACACTTCCTCAGATAGCCACTGTTGAAAAACACCAGCTTAAATTTATATGGCTGCATTATAGTAGAAATACTGAAAATGTTTGGAGTGGGGAAACATTTTGAGACTTTTTCTTTTCTTGTTGGTTTTGCAGTATGTCAGAGATTTGGTCCCCTCCGGAAGGAGATACATCCCTGTTTCTTTCTCGTCTGAATACCATTTGGAAAGGTTTTATCAACATGCAAAGTGTGGCTAAATTTGTCACCAAAGCTTATCCGGTCTCCGGGTGCTTCGATTATCTCAGCGAGGTAGGATTTTGAAATGTTTACTGCTTTTTGTGTGGACACTTCTGGAAACTAATTTTGTTTCATTACAGGTAAAATGCCCTCGACTTACAACTGTAATTGAGGCTGGAATTATGCTCAGAAGTCGTGCCGATCATTGTGGGTTGTCACGTGACTGACATGATTTCATGACACTTTTTGTAGCAGTTGTTAAGTGAATCATCATGGTGGTTAGGCAAATCTGGTTAAGCAAACACAGTGGTCATTAAGCGACTCCACTGTCTGAAATGGATGAATTTTTTTGCTGGAAACCTGAAGTAAAAGTCAGTTGCCAGCAAAAAAAACCCAGTATCATAGACATGTGACTGTCAGGTGCTGCCAACTGACTATTGTAGATGTGGGCCACTTTCTGAACCTCCAAAATGCAATCACATGAACAGGTGGGCGGCTATTCGAACTTTGAATCTGGGTCATATTTGAGAGGGGGGGAGTCTCTTGTATATATGAGGACTGCTTCTAATTGTCTTTTAAGAATTAAAAATACCGTATGTAGCACCTTAATTATACATTATGTATAAATTAGTCAGAGAGCTTAGGAAATCAACTGTTTAAAAATAATTTAAATGATTTTGGTCCAAGTAGGAAATAGACTGTTCAGACCCGGATGGTAAACTTAATAGTGAAGGAAATTGTACTTACATATTTACAAGGGAATTTTAATGTTTCTACCTAGATGCAAGTAAGTTTCTTCTAACAACTTTGCACCAACAGCCAATCCAGAAAAGAGAGGTTCCAATTTCCAATATTTGATTATTGGTGGAAACTCCATATTTTGCAGCTATTGTGACTGAAGCCCTTAATTTACTTCTTTGACCCACCTGCATACTGCTTTCTGGGTTCCAAACAGGTTACAATGATTTGCAAACTGAATTTCTAAAAAAAGCCATAATACAAAAGTAACCATAAAATCGCAATAATTAAAAACATTCATAATATGTAAAAGGAGCAGAGGAAAAATGATGCTGACCTTTATCTCATGGAATGCCTGGTTGAAGACAGAGTTTTAAGAGAATCATAGTTGGGGGGAGAGGGAGAAGGAGTAGTGATGTTGAAAATGCTGTTAAATTTACTAGTTACTAGTAAAAATTTACTAGTTACTAAGGCTGCATTACTATTAATCTTCTCATCGTTCCTATCACCATCTCCTCCCACAGACTGTATGACTGTAACCTTGTCGCTGGTATCCTTACGGTTTATATTGACTGTTTCCTAATATGATTCAATTGCTTATTTGTACCCTATGACTATCATTAAGTGTTGTACCTAATGATTCTTGATGAATGTATCTTTTCTTTTATGTACACTGAGAGCGTATGCACCAAGACAAATTCCTTGTGTGTCCAATCACACTTGGCCAATAAAGAATCCTATTCTATTCTATTCGGTTCTCACAGGTGGCAATTCACCATTTATAACCCATTGCAGCAGGCCTCCCTCTGATTCTTAAGGATTTCCAAGATTGAAATACATTTAGGAAGTTGACTAGCTTCAATTTTATATATCTACAGATCTTTATTCTATGGCCAGAATTCCTCCCAATGCTCCCAAACATGTTTTTTCTCACTAAAGTGAACAAACAAAAATCCCAAAACGGTTGTTCTGAAAGATAAAACTGAGCACAAACAAAGCATGTAATGGTAATAGTGAATTGCTGAGACAACTGCATTGCCTATAGCAGGGGTATCCAACCTTGGCAACTTTAATACTTGTGGACTTCAACTCCCAGAATTCCCCAGCCAGACATGGTGGCGTATAACATTCAATCCCAAAGTTACCTCGGAGCGTCTTCCCAGTCCTAGTTTAACATCATCACATCAGGCTGGCATTTCCCCTGATCATCTGTTCAGTAGATATGCTATATATTTTTAATCTAGCAAAAAATTAAAAGCAAATTTAATAATATTTTTTTCCTGTACCATGCCAAGGTAATAATTGCATACATAAAAACTGCCTACTTATGTAGACAAAATGAGATTATGCATTTTGATTCTTATGAGAGGAAAGCAGTGTCCAGTGGGTGTTTTTTTCGATTAATGTCCTAGGTCAGAGCCCTTGGTTTTCAGGATGTCACCTAACAGCTTTCACCCTTAGTTATTCTTGCTGAGAGTGTTGGACGTTGCAAATTAGCAACACCTTGAAGTCCTCAAGTTCTTTAATGTTGCGCCAAGTAATTAGATAGTAAGGAGAGAATAATAGCCCTGTTTATAAAAAAATAAGAATAGGACTCTTATAATATTTGTACCTCAGGTTGAAATGTGGGGTTCTTGATACTCTCTGAGCTTGGTTCTTTCTTGCAGACATTTCATTACCCAATTAGGTAATATTATCAGTGATCGCTGATAACATTACCTAGTTGGGTAATAAAACCTCTGCAAGAAAACAAGCAAGCTCAGAGAGGCCCCACAATATGACTCCCCTTTATAGTCTAGCTGTTAAAGTATGGACAGAAAACATTCCCTCAAATTATATCTATTTCTCATGTTTTCTCTTTAGGATTTACCAGATACAATTCATATCGGAGGGAGGATCTCACCAAAAACAGTGTGGGATTATATTGGCAAACTTAAATCCTCCGTATCAAAGGTAATCAAGTGTGGAGTTCTGTAATCCATTTGAAATGATGATGATGAGGCTGATGATATAACAACTGGGGCCGAATATATCTTCATAGTGATTCTGTTGCCCAAGGCTGGAGTTAACCTCAGTCTGAATTACTTGCACAAACAATAGCTAATGTGTTCCACTCTAAATATTTTGAATAGCAGGAACTTTAAAAGAATTGTGCCATTCAGCTGCTGTCAGCCATATTTTCTAAAGTAAGCTTTATTGGTGAGCTTTGTAAATCAGCATTATATGATTGTGGGTATTTTTAAAAGATAACAATATATTATTAGTGCTTTTTTCTTTGATTTAAGATTAGTAAGAATTTTTGCTGGCCTGTTCCAGGGCTTTTGTTTATACCCCCAAATATTAATTTAAAAAAAACAATACATATTAGAATGAAGTAAAATTGGAATTGCTAATAATTATTTTTCACTACCTTGGGTTTCATAAATTGGTGGGGACTTTTTTTTTTTAAAGAAGGATTAGTTAAGACAACTTTTTAAAAACTTTACACCACCTTTGAGTTTGCCACAAATATTCTGGACGAATTCTTTCTAACATACGTGTTTCCTTAGGGTATGTTGCTTTTACTTGCTCTTTTTTTTTTTAAAGAGTCAGTATTTTTCCTTTATATTTTTATATTGCAGGAATTGTGTTTAATCCGTTTCCACCCAGCAACAGAAGAGGAGGAAGCTGCCTACATCTCTCTCTACTCTTATTTTAGCAGCCGGTGCCGATTTGGAGTTGTAGCTAATAACAACAGGCATGTCAAGGATCTGTATTTGATTCCCCTCAGGGCTAAGGATCCCATTCCATCCAAACTTTTGCCTTTTGAGGGACCAGGTAAGCAATATACGATAGGAAACACAACATACCTTCCGTTCCCAACTTACAGCTACAAGCATTACTCCAGATATAACACACTACATTCATTTATTTAGCATATTCACCCATCTCGCAAAACTATAACTCTAGGTGGCGTACAAACATAACAACTGTTAAAAGTACGTAACATAATTTTTCAGTGTGTGTGTGTGTGTGTGTGTGTGTGTGTGTGTGTGTGTGTGTGTGTGTATGTGTCTACAATTTGTTTCCCTAAAGTACAAGATTTTTCTTTCTCTTTAAAACAGTTGTAGACATATTAGCCAAGGTTTACAACATTAATACACAACATAACATGCTTCAGCTTTGAATAGTATCTTCCTAGCAGTTTACACAATGAAATTCAAGTTGAACAGTAGAATCTGCTTGCCCATTGTTGAATGGCATTTTATATAAGCAGGTATGTTCTGACTAAACTTGATTTCTCACGTCCCAAATCTTACAAGATCTCTAGATTTGGGTACAAAAGTTTCCAAGTGAAGTAAAGGAAGAAGAAAATCCAAAGTTTTAAAGTTGCAAATGAGACATAACACCAAGGCCTTATTTCCTCCTGTGACATCACCTCAATCAAGCTTTTGATACATGGGATGGAATATTCTAATAAAAACATCCGAATCGGAGCTCATTCCTTAGTTTTGAAAGTAGATTTTTTTTTGCCTAATAATAGACTTTAGTGAACAAGTATTGCATGTTATGAGGTATCCTGGAGAAAAATCTGATGTGGTCGCTAAGAGTTGATACTATCATGATGGCACATCACATCATCGTTGCACATTCTTATGTAGTTATAGAAATAAAAAATTAAATATCTATACTTCCACATTTCTGATCTCGGAGATCATACAGTTTTCTGCCCATTCTGAAGAGAGAATGTCTGTATGCTACATGTATAAAGCAAAATGTAAATGTTTGCTCCAGTAAATGGATTGCTCTGAAATTCTCTGGATCCAGAAATGCAGGCAGACGAGAACTAAAGAAAACAAGAAACATTCTCATTTTACCGAAGTCACTATTCTTACTTTGGATCTTCAAACCCCTTTCTGCCGTCTTTTTTTACCACTGAAAATCTCTGTATAATCATAGCTAGTGCAGTGCTAAATTGGCCAGCCTGAATATCACATTGTTGTGGCCCGCCATTGGCCAGCAGAGTCAGACAGGGAGGAGGTTGAGGAGGAACGTGGGCCAGTCCTGGGGGCTGGGGAAAGCTCGGACAAGGGCTCTGCATCGGAAGCAGAGTGGGAAGTAGACAGCAGTGAAGCAGAGGAACAGCTGGAGCCCATTCCCAGTGTGAGCATGCACAGAGCTTCCAGAAGACAAGAACAACTCAGAAAGCAGGGTCGACTTGGGAGTAAAGCCACACCTTGGAGATGAGTGGCCCCTCCCATAGGAAACAAAAGAGGAGCGAACCGGGAGGGGGCTTTTGCAGGAAACAATTTGTTCGTTCGGTAGTTTCAAGAGTGAAAGTTCTGTTTGTGACTCTTAAGAGACTTTGTGCCACGTTTTGCCTTACTCTGAGTTGCCAAGCGAGATAAGGTGTGTTGAAAAATATTCCTTTGAAAAAGTGTTTGGACAAACCTTGCTGACTGTGAATGAAAGTAATTTTTTTTTTTAATTTGATTTATATGCCGCCCTTCTCTGGAGACTCAGGGTGGCTTACAATGTGCTCAGCAATAGCCTTCATCCTTTTGTATATTTCTACAAAGTCAGCTTATTGCCCCCACAACTGGGTCCTCAATTTACCTACCTTAGAAAGGATGGAAGGCTGAGTCAACCTTGAGCCTTGGAGAGATTCGAACCTGCAGTAATTGCAGGCAGCTGGTCTTAATAACCAGCTTAATAACAGGGTGCCTTAGACCAGTGTACTACCAAGGCTCTTGTAATTCACAGTCTTGTAAATAAAAGAGGTTTTGCCAGGACCAATTCCTGCTTAGCCTAGGTCAGAACACACAAGTGAAATTTTAGCATACATTCATAATCTTTCTACCAATAATCAATTTATAATTTTGGCAAGGAGGTTCTTCTTCCAGCAGCTACTGGATAAATGAAAGCGAGTGAGGGGGACATATTGGTTCTATGAATCACTGGCAGGAAGCACTCCAATTGCAGCTTTCAATATTAAAATTCTGCTCCTCTGGTCCTGGTAGAGTACTCAGTTTAAGACATATTGGGCAAATCCTGAGGCTGGCAAGAATTGGGAATATTCCTTGAACATTGCAAAATGTTCTGTATTCTTGAGGAAAGATCCATAGTTATCAACATCTTGATGAACTCCACAGATATTCTTCTGAAGATTGCATGCATCCTTGGAAAACTAATCCCCAAAGAACCATTCTAAATCGGTTAATTTGGTGGCTAAAACAGTCAGGTCTAAAAATACAGTCTCTGTAATAGATTGCTTTGTTATAATTATTCATTTAAGTTCTGGCGAAAAGGAAGCTGTGATGCATTCTCTGGCAACTTGAAAGTCAGGAAAGGCAGGCCTGGAATCACCTCTAAATAATAACCATTCTTGCTCTGTCAAATGTACATAAGTTGACATATCTGTACCATGTTATCTTGGACATAACGATTTGGAAGAGCTGTGGAGAAATGATTCCATATCCAACGAGTAGAAGAATCCATCAGGTAAAGAGATAGTTTTACTTAGCACCAGTTGTTGGATCTGTCCCACAGGAACAGATCCCAGCATTGGGATGGTTACAACATTGGGATGGTGCATTGTGCAACCGTCAACATTTCTCGGGAATTTATTATGTTTTTGCCTTATATGATCAAACATTACATTTTTTTTGCACATTAAAAAGTCACTTGTTCTCTGCAGTTTTTTTTAATACTGATTTGCTTTGCCATCCTGGAATATCCCAACTTTTATGGATGGTTTAATCAGTACATATTTCAATGTACTTTTGAGAATGGAATGATGGTACTCTGTACAATAAATTCTCAATTCCTATGCAAGTACATTGGCAATCACAACATCACACTTGTAGCTGTCATTTTAGTTAGGAGATGGGAATTATAATACAGGCAGGGACCAGGAAATTCTCAAAACACACTTTCTCAAAAGGAAACACTGAACAGTATTTGTGTACTAGTAATTTTGATGAATATGATTAGCTAGAGTATTTTCACACAAGGAGTTCTTTGTAGTATGGATGAATGTGTAGAAAGATGTAAAATCATAAATGTTCCCCAGATCCAAAGATGAACTACTACTTTCATTATATGATCTCAATAAAAGTATTTTATACAAAATGGTAATTGTCTCTTTCGATCGAATGTTTTGTATGATAAATTGTACCTGTTTTGAAATAAAGCATCAGTTGTACGTAGCTAGCAATATGTAGTAGGATTATTTTACAAGTACATTCAAGGAATATTCTACATCAATAGTCTCCATTTTAGAGTTCAAACTGTTGTTTTACTTGAATCCCAGAGTACAGTTTTTTAAAAAAGAATAAAAACTCAGTTATTTCAGAAGCAATAATTATCTCTTGCTCTAATATATCCAAGGTGGAAACTACAAAAACTTTAATTTTAAGTAGGCCTGTCATGTTCAATGTATTTACGGCGGTTGCAGAGTCCTGGAATCGTGATCACCATTTGCGGCCTTCCCAGCCAGTTTCCAACAAGCAAAGTCAATGGCAGAATTTGAATTTGCTTAGCAACCGCATGATTCATTCGTCAACTGCAGTGTTAGCTTAACACCCATGGCAAAAAAAGAGAAAAAAGTCATAAAATCAGGCGTGACTCACTTAACAACTGTATTGTTTAGCAATGGAAATTCTGGTCCCAGTTGTAGTCGTAAATCAAGGATTACCTGTCTCAGCAGGGCAGGGGAAGTAAAATAACTAATTTATGCAAATTAGAGTTGTCCACCAGCCACCCCTGCTCTCAAAATGTGCTCTTGCAAAGCTTTTACTTACTAAAGCTATACCAGCACTTTTAGCATTTAAATTATAAAGGCTATACAACAGAATGGCCTTATACTTGTTGCTGTACTACAGGCTATCATCACCTTCCAACAATAGCAATCTTTATCATTGTCCAGAACTTAGTGTGCTTTCATATCCACCGATGAATTGTCAGATTCCTACAAAACCCCCACCAATACACACTTCTCAAGAGTAGCAACTTTCCAGCAATAAAGTTTAGGATTAGTTTTAAGAAGGAAAACCTCCAGGTGACACAGTGGCATCAACAGTGTCTGAAGTTGCTGACCCTTATCAGCACGATAGGATAGAGTTGTATTTCATGCTGATGAAAGCTTTTCTATAGCTGGGGAATTTTTTTCTTTCATGCTAATAATTCCCTCAAAAACATGAAATGTATTGCTTGTATCCCAGTTCAAACTTGTTTGACGGTCGTAGGGCAGTCATCTTGGGGGATGAGGCAAACCAAAGTTGGCGTCGGTGTGAATACCAGCTAGGAATAAAGGATCAGATTGGGGTTGAAGAAGGGGCAGAGGCGAAAGGAGAAGTGTCACAGTCCTTCAGGAGTTTCCATTTGACCAGTCCTAAACGAGGAACATCCTTGAAAGCTTGCAGAAGTGATCATCTAGACGTCAAAAATATAGTTTCTCTGTCTTCCCACCTGAACAGGAAATATACAGTATAACCCATCTTCTTTTCACAAGCATCAGGAATTTGCTGGCAAAATTCAGAATTCCATCAATGAGGGCAAGCTGACCTGGTCCAGAGCCAGAAAAACAGGCCCAAACCATGGTACTGCCACCAACATGCTTCCCAGTTGAGATAAGTTCTCCTGGAAGGCGTTGTTTGCCTTTCGAAAACACATCACGCTTCTCATTCAAGTTCTAACTTGGTCACATCCATCCACAGAACATTCTTCCCTTCTGGTTCGTCCATGTGATCTTTCACAAACTGTAGAGAGCAACAAAGTTCTTCAGGAGGGTAGTGGCTTTCTCCTTGCAACCCTCTCAGGCTCGCCACCACGATGGCCTCAAGAACATTGACATTCTCCAGTGCAAGAGGCCTTCGGTCAGATGTTACCCCGGGCTTCTCCTGATGGAGTATCACATGCCTTGCTCTTTGTGTGATTCTAGTTGGCAGAACACTCCTAGGAGATGAACAGTGATGTTGAGTTGCCTGTTTTTGTACATGATCTGCCCAGCACTAGACTGGTGGACTCCAAATTCTTTGGAACCTCTTCTAGCCCAACACCAACAACTGCTTTTTGGGAAATCCTGAGAAATTTTCTCAGTTCCAGGCATGACATAGTTCCACCTAACCTGTGTTGCGAAGATCAGGCTGTGATAGTGATTTCCCAGAACTCTGTTCTTTAAATAAGGCAGGACCTTCCACATTCACACCTGGTGTGACACCCCATTGACTGAAACCCCTGAGTCTAATTTCACTTTCAAATGAGCCAACAATCCTAGAGGCTCACGTACTCTTGCCACCCAGTACTTTTGACCTATTTGCTTAATTGGGGTTTTTTAAAAATCTAGTTATAGCACGTATGGAGAATAAATCAGCTGTTAGGTCATATTGATGCAGAAATACTAAAAATTCAAAAGGGTTCACAAACATTTCAATTTCATGAATCTGTACTGCAAATTTCAGTTTTGCAAATGATGTGATCCATGATGAAAAACATAAAAATATGTCCACATACTGATTGATGTGTTTCAGTTTGATAGTTTAGCTCAATTATAATGGGCCAAGGAATATGTAATCAATTATAGAATTTGGAAAGCTGAATCAAAAATAACCTCAAATGTAAAACATACTATATTGTTATAATACAGGTAGCATGTTTAAAACTGAACCCCACACTTATGGAATACAGACTAATGAATTGCTATATATATTTTCATGGCCATGATTTTCAACAATTTATGGTACTTTACATACCATCATCTGGTTATCATTCTGTAACTGAATATGTGAAAATAATAATTAACAGTTCTATTACCGTGTTTCTCCGAAAATAAGACCCTGTCTTATATTTTTTTGAACCCTGAAATAAGCGCTTGGCCTTATTGCCATGCGCTCAAAAGCCCGATTAGGCTTATTATCAGGGATGTCTTATTTTGGGGGAAACAGGGTACATAAATATATCTAGCATTAATGGATATAATTCATCATTGCCATAGTGCATTTGTTAATATTTTAGCATGATACATGGCATAACTTTCTTTCCTAATTTATTAAATGATTATTTTTTAATCATATCAACATACTTCATAACTAATTGTTTTAGTAGTAAACTTTTGACTGTATCATTGAATAAATAAAATAGCAAATATACCAGTGTTTATTTTAGTTAATAAAAGTACTTGCCAGGGTTAGTAACTCTCCCTAACCTTAAAACATGAAATGATTTTTTAAAATGGCTCTTTAACTTCTAAAATTCTTGTTTCTTCCATTTCTCCTTAGGTCTTGAATCAAACCGTCCAAATTTAATTCTTGGATTAGTGATTTGTCAAAAAACGAAGCGTCCTGCAGCTGTATTGGAGTCAGAAAAGCCTGAGGAGAAGAGGAGCCGAGTCCAGATACAAGAAGAAGCAGAAGTATTAGGCTACTCTAAGGGCAGCACACTTCCACCGCAAGAAAAGAAAAGTGCAAAATTTTCTTCGTATTCTGGAGAAACCACGATCAGTACAACACCTCCTGATTCTCCTCCACCTCCACCTCCACCTTCAGAGCCATCTTCAACCATGGCACCTTCTGTCTTAAAAATATTGTCATCCGTTAAAGCAGGAAGCTCAACCACCGTGGCACCATCTAATGCTTCAGGGTCAGGAGCTACCGCTACTCCAGTGTCTCCTGCTGGTTCCTCAGCCTCAAAATCATCCACGCCACTTGATCACATTTTGCAAACCCTTTTCGGGAAAAAGAAGTCCTTTGACCCTGCCGCCAATGAACCTGAAGCTGCTCTTCATACCTCGAAGCCCGAAGCGCAGGCTGGGATTGACGAAGGACCGCTTGCTGCTCCTTTAATAGATCCCATCGTGCAACAGTTTGGACAGATGTCGAAAGACAAAGCTATCGAGGAGGAGGAAGATGATAGACCTTACGATCCCGAGGAAGAATATGCTCCGGAGAGAGCTTTTGAAATGCAGGCTGGCGAAAGCAGGCTTGAGAAGGGCTGTGAAACTTCGGAACGAGAGGATGAAGCCTACGATCCAGAAGACGAAACCATCTTAGAAGAAGCAAAAGTCGCAGTGGAAGATTTGCCTAATAAAATGTACTTAGAGTCTAAAAACAGCTCCATAACCCCATCTGCCCCCTTTGTGCCTGATGCGGCTGCTGCGCCATCCTTGGTAGAGCAACAGAAAATGCTTGAGGAGCTAAATAAACAAATAGAAGAGCAGAAAAGGCAACTTGAAGAACAAGAGGAAGCACTCAGGCAACAAAGGGCAGCTGTTGGTGTATCCATGGCTCATTTTTCGGTATCCGACGCTTTAATGTCACCGCCTCCCAAACCATCCATCGCGAAAACGGAGTTATTCCAACACGAAAAACCCGTTCCTGAAAAATCCGAAATGCCTCCTTCCTCCATTCAGCCTCAACTCTTCAGCCAAGGAAATGATCCCAGACAAAGCAGAGATCCCCGACAAGCTAGGAGAATCCTAACTGAGTGTAATGAAAATGTCGACTTTAATATAAAGCAACATGGGATACAGGGAGAACCTTCTGCTGGACCGATCCCTCCATCCAGCTATTCAGGTCCACTCCAGGTTGCGTTTGACAAAGAGGAGAAACGTCATAATGAAACCTGGATGGCAGGTGAAACTCAGAGTCCTGCTGTCCCTGAACAAAATGTGCCTATCAGTTATGAAAATGTTCCGCAAATTCACCCGGAAATTATAAATAAACCTGCTTCCGTTGAATCACCCACTAGTGCGCCTATTCGTAAAGTATTGCTGCCTACTCCTCCCACCCCATGTTTTATGCCCATTTTCTCAGGCTCTAATAATGCCCAGACTGTAACTTGGTCAAATGCCTCTCAGGATAACAGCGTTCCAGGGGTCGTAAGAGATTCTTTTTCAAGTTCAACATTTGCACCTCAGGAGAAAATTCCTGGTCACTTTGAATCAGAAAGAGGTCCATTGAATTATAACAAAGGTGAAGTCAATCCTCAGTCCGGCCATTTTTACGAACAGAGGGAGGCTTCTACAATTCAAACTGAGGAAGTAAGAGGGGGGCCTCCTTTTCCTTCAGCTGGGCAAAAAGGTGCCCCTCCGGTGCTGTGTGGTGCTTCTGATTTCCATGGGCAAAGGGGTCCACCCCAACAATTTAATGAAGGACATAACGTTCCACCAAATAATGATGGACAAAGAGGTCCACCACCAAACAGGTTTCCAGCGCCAAGAGCACCTATTCCTTCGTTATTTTCTGCACCACACGGCCCACCTGTTTTTGTCGAAAATAGGGGTCCTTCTCCATCGTTTCCTGGTGGGCCAAGAGAAAAAGCATCTTCTCAATTTGAAGATCACAGAGAATCTCAAGCAGAACAGAGAGAATTTTCAGATTCTCAGTATCGTGATGTGAGCGGTCCTCCTGGCCAGTTTGAAGGTTCTGAGCCTCCACAGTTTGTAGGAAATAGAGGGCCACCTCCATTTCCTTACGGGGGCCAAAGGAGGCCTCCACCCAATCAATTTAAAAATCAAAGAGGGGGCCCATCAACTCAGTTTGGAGGACCAAGAGGTCCATCGCCTAATCATTTTGGAGGTACAAGAGGTCCTCCTCCAAATCAGTTTGAAGGACAAAGAGGACCGGCACCGGGTCACATGCCAGGACCAAGGGGACTTCTGCCCTCACCATTTGAAGAGAGGAGAGGAAGTCCACCCCCCAGATTTCCAAACCAGAGAGGCTCAGCACCACATCAGTTTGGAGGACCAAGGGGACAGGCACCTGCCTCGTTTTCAGAACAAAATGACTCTGCCCCTAACAGACATAATTTTCCAGGACAGTCTCAACAAAGTATGAAACCATCCCCCAGACCTCTTTTGGATCTTCCAAGCCATCCTCCACAACACAGGAAAGAGATATGGGATGAATCCGGACCATCTTCTTCCCATCCTAACATTTCAGGGCAGGGTTCTTCATCAGAAGCCCAGTGGCCAGCGTCTGATTTTCGAGAGGGTCGAAATAATGACTACAGAGGCCAGGGCTTTGAAGGGAGGCCAAGGGAAAGATTTGAGGGAGGCAATAAGGAAAAAGTGTTAGAGCAGCCGGAGAAATCAGACAATAGATCAAACAGAGGAAATGATGATAGACGGAGGGATCGTGAGCATAATTGGGCTTGGGAAAGGGATCGCGGCAGAAATTGGAATAAGGGTAGGGAAAGAGATTGGGAGAGACACAAAGAGAAAGAATGGGATAAAAACAGAGATAGAAACTACAATAAAGACAGGGAAAGGGATTCAGACCGGGTCAAAGATTGGGAAAGGAACCGGGAAAGAACCAGGATCAGAGAAGGGGATTCTTATCGAAGACGGAACCGGTCCAGAAGCAGAGAACGTGACTACGATAGATTCAGGGACAGGGCCCGCAGCCGGGAGAGAGAGAGAGAGAGGGACCGAGATAGGGACCGCGACAAAGATAGAGGAAGGGACCGCAAGGAGCGGAGCAAAAGTACAGAATGTGATAGAGACTCTAAGCCAGAATCCCAGATGGGCAGCCAAAAGCCATCACATCCGGAAGCTGCTTCTGCTAAGTAGACCCTTCAGCGAGGAGTCCCTTAGAAGTAAAGGGGGAAACATGTAAGAATTGACTGTGTACTACTTGTATATATTGTATATTCTGTTGGAAAATACTTTGGTAAAAGCTTTCATAAAAGACGAATTTTGAATTGTAAATGCAATATATTAAGATAGGAAGCAGGGAAAAACCTGGACTTGATAGGTTTTGTTCATAAAAGTTTTCTTACAGATACAGAAGACACAGTCCTTCCCTGACTGATCCCAGCACCTGTGTACAGATAAGAAATCAGTAGGGCATAGGACTTCTGCTCTTGTCTTTTTAGAGTAGGGGCCTGTAGGAATCCTACTTAACTCCCAGAGAAATATCGTGGTTGGGACCTAACAGTTCTATGAGGTGGCTTTGTTTTCCTTATTATCTTGAATTTCCATTTGCAGACAAAAAATGGGAACTGTCTTCAAAAAGCACATTGCTTTTAAAGGTTTCAAAGTTGTGTTTTCCAATAACTTAATTGATAATTTTATGAGAATTCAAACAAGATTTTAGAAGCCATAACTTTACATTTCAAATACATGGTGTTTTTGTGTTTTTTGTTCCTACATAACAGCAAAAATATCAATATTTTTGTCCTGAGTTAAACTAGTTAAATGGCTTTTGTGTACTTAACAAATGATGGTGGAAGAGCAGTGTTGCTACTTACTTGTAATTTGCAGAGTATTTGAATAAGAAATGTTAAATTTCTAAACTCACATTTTACACGAGGGCATTTTAAATGTAATTTCAACTGATTTATGAGCTCAGAGAAGAAGTACATATATCTAGATAGATCACTACCTTTCTTATCAATAAACTCTTAAAATACTCTATTTTTATGAAAGGTGTAATGAAAATTAATGCCCTCTTTACTCAATATTACTAAGCTTTACAAAAACAGGTATTGATTTTTTTTTTAACCTAAATTGACTGAACAAAGTGGGAGGAAGGATAATTATCAAGATTAATACATCAAGCACTGAGTTGAAGGGGTTTGACTTTTCTTATGGTTATCGGTCAAAAAGATTCATGAACTAAGGACAGTGTAGTTGAGCCAAGATGAAGAACTATTAAGTTCTAACTTAAGTGGGAGAGATTTCAGGATGCTGGTAATTATCCTACTAACACCAACAGCACTGAAATTCTTAATTTTGATAGGAATATATTCTGTCCATATGAATTCATGGCTACTGTGATAAAATTGGAAGTAAATATTTCTGTAAAGATTGGAAAAATAAAGCCGTTACTAACAATTCTGTACTTTAAAAGGGAAGGCTTTTTACTGTGAAAAACAGTATTCTATTACTTTTTCTGTATTCTTCAAGTTCATTATATAATTCTAAACAGTACATAGAAAAACATTACCAGTTAAATTGGATTTATACATTTACAGATAAACAGTTACTTTGATATTTTTGTAAGCATTTGCAAATGTAAAATTAAATTCGTAACATCTGCATTTTGAAACCTGCAATATAAATAGTACTACCCCATAAATAAATCACTACATAGTTATAGTTTATATTGGTACATCTTAGTCTTTAAACATCATGGACATGCTGATATTAAAAAAATGGCCTGTTTGCAAAATATTTTGCAAAACATTAAAAGAGGTGGTATAGAATGCAAATACCTATGATGTAATTTTTTATTCAAGAAGTTTCTAACTTAAAACCATACATGTAAGTATACTAAATCAAGTGTTGTTTAGGTTTACTTGACAAAAGTTTCTGTAAATTGTATTTTATATTTCAGAATATATCATTGTACATTAAATGTGGAACTTCATAGATTTTTGTTACTGTAAGTCAAATAAACATCTACAGAAAACCTTGGCATGAATAGTTTTATAGGTACTGATCAGAGCATTAATCTAGTAATGTGGCAGTATAATCTGGGAAACATGGCCAGATCTTGCATATATATATTTATTGTTGTTTTCAATTAAGAAATGCTATGAGAGGCTCCATTATGGAACTGTGCATCTTTTCAGTGTTAAGGTAGCATAGCAATCGTCTGATCACAACATCCAAGACCCAGTTTTCAATTTTTGAAAAGGATGGATATGAAAGGTACTGCCAGTACGCAGGACTTGGTTGGTGATTCATACAGTTAAACATGCAAAACCATTTTCAAATCTGAGAAATAGATTGCTCCTTCCTCTGGGCCAGCAACTAAATTAAACTTTCAGGAATATTTCTGATCTTCTCCATTTATTTTTGAGTCATAAGAGTACATTTGATTTGTATGAAAGGAGAGAGAATATCTTGTCATGACAAGATAGAACTGCTTCACAAAGTATACAGATTTTTTTTCCCATATCAACCACATATTGATATATTGGTTGCAGCAAGAATTAGCTGACCAGCTTGTCACCAGAGACTGACATTATGGGCTGAGAGTGACTAGCAGCTAGTCTAAGCCAACCTTTGTGCCTAAGGCAGGACTAGAATTCATAGTCTCTTAGTTTAAGCTTGGGGCTTTAATCACTAGATTAAGCTCTATTAAAATTCAACAGCTTAACCTTAAACTATTTGCTGTAACTTTTTACTTCATTCTTCTGAGTAGATGTCCTGGTTTTCTGTTATTATAATGTATTGTTTTCTTTGCACTGAGATTTGAATTGTTTTAAATCCCACATGTATTAGGGAACTGTATGCTGTTTAGAGTTGGACAATTGGAGGGAGAGAAGGAAATTATATTCAGTTATTACAGCAGCTTAAAAGGAGAACTTCAGCATATATTCCGCAATGATACGGATGCCCCCAAGAGACATTAAAAGCATTAAACATTTTCTGGTATTTCCAGAAAAAAAAATAGGTTCCCAAAATTGGGGTAGGTAATTCCGCATCACCTACAGGTCTGAAATTTGATTGGTCTCTGCATAAATTAGTTAATCAGCTTGGGAAAAGAATAGCATCATCACAGACCCCTTTTTAAAATTACTGGTATTAGTGCAATGTGAACAAATGAATGTATACACAGATCTGCATATTTCACTTTGGGATTTTATTTTGGTCTGGTCAGTCTCACAGCCTCCTTTTTCAGTCTAAGATACATGAAGACTAGAAACAAACTGAAAAGTAAAGATGTGTATTTCATGAGGTCAGGTGGCAAGATAGGATAAAAGAACCCATAAAGCAATAATTGTATTTTTTTTTTTTTGAAACGACATTTTGGAATACATGCTCTCTTTTCTTCAGCGAATAGGTGGAAGTGAACATCTTTTGCCCTTAAACAAAGGAGACATGCCAAAACATTTCCCAATATTATAATTTAGCATAAAAGATGTGGTCTTGGCTGAAAGTTTCCAGGCCATCTGCTGGATGGAATGTTAATCCGTCCAGCTTGGAACTGTAAAGTGTACACAACCAACCAATCCTGAGAAGATACAATTAATAACAGAGTTGGAATGGATATTGGAGGTCCTCTAATCCATCCCCCTGCTCAAGCAGACCTTATACCATTTCAAACCAATGGCTGTCCAGTCTCAGAGTCAGAAGAGCTGGAAAGGACCTTGGAGGTCTTCTAGTCCAGCCCCTTGCTGAAGCAGGAGATCCTATACCATTTCAGACAAATGTCCAGTCTTCTTAAAAACCTCCAGTGATGAAACACCCACAATGTCTGAAGGCAAGTTGTTCCATCGGTTAATTATCTTCACTGTTACAAAGTTTCTCCTTAATTCCAGGTTGCTTCTCTCCTTCATTAATTTCTCTCCATTGTTTCTTGTCCTGCCCTCTGGTGCACCATTGAAAGACCAGATTGGGGCTACAGGACTGGGGGGTGGGGGGGGGATTCTATGTCATTCCTAGGAATTGGCAACCACTTGACAGCACAATCAAAGAGGTGGGAGTCAATCAAAAGTTTGACACAAAAATATCACCTGCAGTTTTCTTTAAAAGCCTCCAGTGATGGACCACCTACAACTTGAGAGGCAAGCATTCCCAATGAAGAGTTTGTGGAATTATTCGCTATCATTTCTCGGCACGATCACAGGGGTAATGCTTTTCTTGTAAAGACATTTCGCCTTCACCAACCCTTACTAGTAAACAACAGACATCTGAATCGTTTTGGTTTTACATTCACAAAATGAACCAATAAGGCAGAGCTCTTAATTCACACACGTGTTGATCATCCAGTTAAAAAACAAACAGGTTCTAAGTTTCTTCTTAAAATGAGAATCTGAATGAGGACAAGCAAGGTGCTGGTCAAACGTGCAAAAGGGATGACTTTGGGGCAAAAAAAAAAACAAAAAACCCCAAAAGAAACCTCCAGAAGAGGCAAACAAAATGAGCATGAAGAAAACATCTTGTCGGATTTGTTTTACTTCGTAGGAAAGCAACCGCAGTACGAACAGCCGGGCCTAAGGAGAGAATTAGGCCCTTTTCCCGCCTTTCACCCTTCTCTTCCAGAAAAGCCTTGGCGGCGGGGGTGGGGGGTGGGGTGGAAGCTGAGGAAAGCCCCCAAATGCTTTTGCTGGACAAGATAGTTTATTACGAGGGGCGAGGAGGGGGAAACCCCTGCACGACGACAGGTAAGAAGCCGCGGCTGTCCGCTGAGGGGAGTAAAAAGGAGGCCGGCGGAGAACGAAACGACATCCCGATTTTTTCGCTTCCCCTCAGGGCAGCCGAGACAGATAATGGGCGGAGCTTAGCCAGAAAAGCGTCGGGCGCATGCGCATCCTCCCCCACCCCTCTCTCGCTTCCGGCGTTCTGGGCGTTTGTTGCGGTTTTGTCCGTTGGGCTGCGCCCAGAGGGAAAGGGGCGGGGAAGGAAGCGGGGGGCGTGTCCTCCGGCGCGTGCCGAAGGCCTCGGGGGCCGTTTGAGCGGCGGTCGCCCGGGCCAAGGTGGAGGGTGGGCGTGGCCTTCCTGCCCCGCCGGCCTCCCGTTGGTTGGTTGCTATGGCGACGGCGGGGACTTACCTGTTGTCCTGAGCGGCCAGGTTGTCCCTCCTTGAAGTGGGCAACTGGAGGGCTCTGAGTTCGGATCCTGCTGCCCTACTCTTCCCTCGAGATGTGGGGGAAGGCTGTTGGACTCCCAGGAAAGAGGGGCTGACGACCCTCCTCTCGTTCCCCTCTTACAACATTTAAAAAGGAGTACTAACCCATAGTCTGCATAGGGCTTTTTCAAAGGGGGTGGTGTGTGTGTGCAATCCTTTTTTTGGGGGGGACTTAAGTGCTTTCCCCCCCACCCCACATTGCTAGCCTAGAAATTTTCTCTGCTTTTCCCAGTTTTAAGACGAGCCCTTCCACTGCCTTCCTTACCACCAGACCTTCCTATTTGGGGAGGATTGGGTGTGTGTGTGTTGGGGGGCATCTTTTCATTTCAAAAGGTTTTTGAAGAAACGTGCCAGCCGTGTGGATGGCACCGATTGGGTTTGGATGGTGCAGCTGTTCCCATTAGCTTTCCGCAGCTGGGCATGTTTGTGCTGTGTTGGGAAGGGGTGGCTCTCCATAAAAGGATCCAAAAGGTTATTTTTGGGGGTACAGCAATCGACTTCCTTTCACAGTGCTTGCCCTTGATTGCAACCATTGCATAGTTTTTGGTGTATCAAGCTGGTGGGTGTTCTTGGTTTTTGGATATTCATTGGTCCCCAAACGTGGTGGCATTGGTATTCTTCAGAATCATGTCAGACACAACCCTCAAGGCGTCTGAAGCCTCCGGACCTCGGGCTGTCGTTACAGATCAAGCTGCTTCTGGTCCTGTTGTTGAAGGCCCCACCGATTCCTCTTTTGGTGAGCACAATCTTAGCTTCACCACCACAGACCTCAGCCTGGTGGAGATGACAGAAATAGAATACACACAGCTTCAGCATATACTCTATTCCCATATGGAGGCCCAAACAAATGAAAACGAAGTGGAAAGTAGGTTAAACTTGAATTGCTTCTCAACCAACAATGCTGCAAATCAGTCCCATTACTTGTCGACATCTACTAGCAGTCAAGGTGGCTTCTCATCAAACAGCTCTGGAAACCAGTCTCTCTACCCCATTATCTGCCAGTCTGGCTTGACTTCTGACAGCAGTTTCACGGGGCCTAATCAATGTCTAGGACATATTGACTTTCAAGAGCTAAGGATGATGTTGCTTAGTGAGTCTAGCCTACCACCAGGCCAAGCTGAAAAAGCACCTAATGGGAACTCCTCCATAGATATCAACGGGCAAAATTTAGTAAAATTAAAATATAGTGAAACCTCGGGCGGCATAAATAAAGAAAATGTAGTTGCAGAAACTTTAGCAGCAGTTCCTGAATCCAGAACCAAATCTGCAGTCCGTGTTCGGTTAGAAGACAGATTCAACAGTCTCCAGACTGAAATTCCCAGGTGCCAGGAAACTCAAGAAACTGGAGTAGCCCTTAACAAGTGTGTTTCATTTTTATTTTCTTTTAACATATTATTCAATTTGCTGGTGATATTGATTCATCAATAAAACCAGGGAATTGCTGAGGTTTGGACACACATTTACTATATGTTAATTATATATTATTTTTTCCAGAAAGAAATTACCATCAGTACTATATTCAAGTTAATTATAATTGTATTTACCATCTGGTATACATATACAGCAAGGAACGGTCATTCCAATTTTCAGCTCTCTTGGTTTTAAAAGTAAGGTAGTTATATTTAATTAAGGATGATTTTAAACTTCCATATGAATCCTTACCCATATTAGTTGTGTGCGCCGGTTTTTAGAATAATGCAATCTTTTAATTGAATCACTCCTAAGAGAGAGGAGCTTTGAGTGCTCTTTATGAATCTCTAATTCCCTGCATTAAGGCATCTCTTAACACAACAGAAAGGTCAAAATGATGACATGCATGATGTGATGTCATTGTGCAGATTATGTCATTATGTAAATGCATGAATGATGCAAGTACATAATTTGCATCATTTGTGTGATGATGTCATGACAAGCGTATTGTGGTTTGCCTCCTACCTACAGATGCCTATGCCTGCACTAAAAAAGATTTCTATGCCAATTTTGTCTGACCAGAAAACCAAGCAGATTTAGACTAGTTTGTACTTGGATCCATCACCACAAAAGAAACCCCAAGATTCAGGTTAGATTGAGGATTAAAACTACATGCTGGAAAATGGAATAGCAAATGACTTCCATGTTGTTATCAAGATAACTGCACGGATGTGTCGAGGTCAACTCAAGATGCAATGACCTGATTTCCAAGCATATGTGCTTTCTAAAGTTTTTTTACTGAAAGTTTAGACTGATTTTTTTTTTTTATTTGATTTATATGCCGCCCTTCTCCGGAGACTCAGGGCAGCTTACAATGCGTTAAGCAATAGCCTTCATACTTTTGTATATTTTATACAAAGTCATCTTATTGCCCCCACAATCTGGGTCCTCATTTTACCTACCTTAGAAAGGATGGAAGGCTGAGTCAACTTTGAGCCTTGTGAGAATTGAACTCACAGTAATTGCAGGCAGCTGATGTTAATAACAGCACTGTTAATAACAGTGCTTTAGTCTGCTGCGCCACCAGGCTCATCTGGTACTCAAAATTTGTCACAAGATCATTGGCTTCCAGTCCATATATGCTGAAATCAATAGTCCCATAAATAATTAGACATACTGTAAATTGCCAGTGAATAATTTCACTACCAAATTTTCCTCATAAGAATATAGTACAGACTTGGTTCAGATTCTAAATTGGCTTTATTTGTGGTTCTTATAGAAGTTACTCTTTTTATTCATTGTAAAATACTAAGTATCCATTTTGTTTGAGATAAACCGACCATAGTGCATTTCAAGTGCAGTCCTGTTTTAAACTACTATTATCCCAATTTTTTTTTTCTGGGTTTGCTTATTATTCACCACTCAGAGCCTAGTAATTTGGGCAGGATGCCAAAAGTATAAAAAAATTAAAAATGAATTAAAAACCTACTCTTGTCTCCCCAAGAATGTGACTACAAAGATAGCTTGTTTCTAGTAATCTGTTCAACTGAATTGATTGAGCTAGTTGGGGAAATATCCTTTTCATACTGACACGTTGCACATTGACTTTATGAAATAAATGACACAGGCATTAAAGTTTTTTTTTTAACTCAGACTCAATACATCATAATAGTTACATGACGTTCTCATAACATGTAGTGACAAAAATTGGAAAAAACTTCAGAAAATCTGAAAAAGTGGGAATACTTTGAAACTAGCTTGGAACTATGAGCCACGGCGGTGCAGTGGTTAGAGTGCAGTACTGCAGGACTCTCTAAACCCCTTAGAGAGGGCTATAAAGCACTGTAAAGCGGTATATAAGTCTAAGTGCTATTGCTATATGGTGATGACCTTCATCTTGATTCTCAACTTAAATAATTATAGCTATATAGGAAATCTAAAACTAAAGTATCATGAAGGCAGATGTTTATAAAAATAAATTATTACTGCACTTTGTTATTATTTCAAAAAGTTTAAGAAACAAGCATGTTTCTTTGGATTTAAAAAAAAAATCTGTTAAACACCTTGTCCGGATATATGGTTGGTATTATGTTTAACTAGTATTCTGAGGTGACTATTAATATAAGAAAATAAGGATTCATTTCAAACAAGCTCCATTCTTTTATTGATCTCATTCATAGTTTAGTAACCCTCATTCGCCATCCTTCAGAAGCGATGGGTGTTCCTCTCCACCAGCAGCAGAACAAATGTACTGCTTTAGTGAAAAATAGGACCGCAGCTACTGCCACCACCGCATTGCAATTCACATGTCCAGTCTTCACGCCAAACACTGCTTCTCCTGCAACTGGAAACACCAATGCTGCACAAGCGCAGGTTTGTTCATTTATTTTATTATTTATTTTATTTATTTTATTAGTCATATTTCTATGCCACCCACTCTCTGAAGACTCTGGGCGGCTTACACCAAAGACAGCATACTAAATAGCATATTGCCCCCAACAATCTGGGTCCTCATTTTGTTCCTCCTTTGATATTTCAGTTGACGCTTTACATTATTCAGACCTCTGGAAGACAGTGCAGGTCACATTGTCCACACCTGAGCCCTAAATTTCTGTGAGAAATTTGTCAAGTGAATTTTGCACCTTTTTACAACCTTTCTTGCCATAGCTGTTAAGTGAATCATTGCAGTTGGTAAGTTAGTAACCTGGTTGTTAAGTGAATCTGGCTTCTCCATTGACTTTGCTTGACAGAAGGGTCGCAAAAGGGGATCATGTGACCTAAGGACACAGCAACGGTCATAAATATTAACCAGTTGCCCAGCATCTGATCACATGATCATGGGCGTGCTGCAAAGGTCATAACTGTGAAAAACAGCCATCACTCACTTTTTTCAGTACCATTGTAACTTTGAACGGTCACTAAATGAACTGATGTAAGTTGAGGACAACTTGTAATAGGGATTTACAATCTTGTGTTTTGAATCATATAGGTTTCTTGTTGGAAACAAGATGGAAGCAACAAATTTGGCCACGGTACAAAGAACAGCGGAACTAAGTGGGAAAGATTTGAGAGGAAAAAAAAACCCCCACCAAAGTCTTCTCTTTTGCTTTGTATCCTATCCAATCTATTTTCTTGCTTTCAAACTAAATTTACAATATTTACAAATTTAGGTTTTTTTTTTCTTTTCTTTCTCTTCCATATAGAGCTCTGGAGCCAGTGTTGTAGAAACAGTCAAACATCAAGATCTTGCATTGCCTCGAGCTTTTTCTGTATGTTACCAGCAAGAAATTGAAACTAGCAAACAAACAGTTGGTGCCAGAAATAAAGCTGTACCTGAGCATGTTTGGATTAAATTGGGAGGTAAATGGTGACATTTTTTCCCTTGTGCTTTTGTTAGCTTCTTGAGGATCTCGATTTAAAGAAAAATAATTCTTTAACAGTACGTTTCATGCAAATTGCGCCACAAATTAATTTTTTTTAATAACTTGGGAAGATATGAAGAAGTTATGGATGACCCTGGGCGTGTTGTGGTATTAATGGATTTTACTGAATACAATGTTTCTTTTTTAGTGTTTTGTTTGCATAGTATTAGAAAAAGCAACAAAAAATACTCAGAATTGAGCAAACTAAAAACTTTTCTTTTTCCAAGAGGGAATTTAGGTCAGTTCTCCAGACTCTACAGCACTTTCTTCCATATGTACAGTAGGTAGGTGTATCTACTGCTGTTGAAGTCAGAAGCAACTGGAATCATAAGGTTTAACTATTGCATGATTAATTATGGTTATAACTTGCCAGCCAGCAGGGATACATTTAAGAGGGTATAATAATTTCAAATTAGCAGAGGAATTATAAGTTAAGGGATAAATTATCACCTTTGGTTTTCACACGGATTTTTGTTCTGTAGTAAGACATTTCAATGGGAATATTAGAGATGCAATTTCTCTTAAAAATGACTTAATGATTTTATTAAATTGAAAATGGTGGCATAATTTCTATATCTTATTCTGTTTTCCCAAAAATAAGACATCCCCTGATAATAAGCCCAATCGGGCTTTTGAGCACATGCGCTAAAATAAGCCTCCCCCTGAAAATATTTAAACGCAGAGCTGGAAATCAAGTAAGATGGCAAGAGGAGCCCCATCTTGCTCCATGCGCCCCAAAATAATAAGACCTCCCCAAAAATAAGGCCAAGCGCTTATTTCAGGGTTCAAAAAAATATAAGACAGGGTCTTATTTTCAGGGAAACATGGTAAGTAGATATTTCTTTTAACATCCTGCTAAGATGCAACTGTATTTATGTTTCTAAGATGCAGAAGTGTCTACGGAAGAATCAAAAGATAACAATATAGTGGCCACAGCTGGGCGAATAAAACCCTACTACTTTTTAAGGCTGTTACAACAGTTTATATACAATATATATATACATACAGGCAGTCCTTAACCTACCACCATAATGGAGGCTGCTCACTATGGTCATAAATCATGATGGTCACAAAACAGATCACCCATGTGACCAACCCAATTTTATGACCTTTTGTGCAGTGTTCCTTAAGTGTACTCTTGTTGAGTTTTGGCCAAATGTAAATTGTGGTCATGTGACCTCAGGATACCGAAAATGGCTGGTTGCAAAGCCCCCAACATGCAATCACATGGCCGTGTGATGGGGTGGCCATCAGAACTTTGGAATCAGGTCATAAGTACCTCCAGAAAGGTTTGTTGAAACTTTGAAGTACAGGTAGTCCTCGACTTACGACCACAATTGAGCCCGAAAATTCTGTTGTTAAGTGAGACCTTTGTCAAGTGAGTTTTGCCCCATTTTACGACCTTTATTGCCCCGGTTGTTAAGTGAATCCCTGCAGCTGACAAGTCAATAACCCAGTTGTTAAGTGAATCTGGCTTCTCCATTGACTCTGCTTGTCAGAAGCTCGCAAAAGGGGATCATGTGACCTTGGGACACAGCAACGGTCATAAACATGAACCAGTTGCCAAGCATCTGAATTTTGGTCACATGGTCATGGGGATGCTGCAAAGGTCGTAACTCTGAAAAACGGTCATAGGTCACATTTTTCAATGCCATTGTAACTTTGAACGGTCACTAAATGAACTGTTGTAAGTCGAAGACTACCTGTACTGGTTTTAAATTGTGGACTACCTGTAAACCAGAGGGGTTGCAGAGTGAAATTATTTTTCAACCGTTATTTTGATATACACAAAGGAGTGGTGCAGTGGCCTAGAGGTGGAGATCTCGCCTCACAATCAGGAGGCTGTGAGTTTGATCCTAGATAGAGGCAGATATTTCTCTCTCTCGGCACACTGAGAATATATCTGCTAAACAAAACTCTGCATTGGTGACAGGAAGAGCGTCCGGCTATTAAAACACTCTGCAGGCTTCATTCAGTTGCCCAGACTCCACCCTGCAAGGGATTATGGGGTCGTTAATTTTGATTTTGATATACACGAACAATGGCAAAATAGGACTCCCTTTCCCTTTTTCTTTTGTGCAAAGGAGAGGCTTTATGTAAGCAGTCGATAAACAGAAGAAGCCGTAGCCGTATCCATCCTTTGGATACCAACATACAGCGCAGGCCTCTCGGTGACATTCAGAATGTATGTGAGAATCAAAATGCGGCTCCAGCTCAGAGTTCATGGCAATCAGTCCAGCCAGCCCAAAATACCCACAATGGAAGCCAAGGCAGCGTCTCCCAACGCCGGGAGAGGCACAACCGGATGGAAAGAGACAGAAGGTAATTGCTATTGATGGCTGCTTGAGTTTAGCCGTTCCCTATGGAAGTATTTCAAATTCCTTTTTTGCGAGCCTTTTCAATTAAAAAGAATGCACCACCAGCCCGCATAAATTAAAAGTACTGTATACATGTTCAAAATAATGCATTTTATAATTTAATACAGGGTTTGGTCCAGGGGTGAAATCCAGCAGGTTCTGACAGGTTCTGGAGAACCGGTAAAGGAAAGTTTGAATAGTTCGGAGAACCAGTAAATACCACCTCTGACTGGCCCCAGAGTGGGGTGGGAATGGAGATTTTGCAGTATCCTTCCCCTGCAACGCCCACCAAGCCATGCCCACTGAACCGGTAGTAAAAGAAATTGAATTCCACCACTGGTTTGGTCATTCTACAACTCATACTGCCAAGGATCCTAACAGGTCGTAATATCATGTAGTGAATTTCAGAAACGACCTTTCTTTCCTTGCGTCTTCCTTAGCCTGCATTTCTTGAGGGGGGGGCAGATTTCTCTTTCCACATTCAAAACAAATCAACTGTACAATGCAAGCAATATGATGGTGCAATACGAATTATAATATTGCAATAGTTCCTTTTTTATTTTCTCAGCAGTACCTTTACACAAGGGCACCACAAAGCTAATGTTTTGTTAAGACCTTAGACCTACCAATATGTGACAGTTCAATGTTTGTTAGCACCCTTCTCCTCCTTTCCCTCTCTCTCTGCCGTCTCACTTCCTCCTCCTCCTCCTCCTCCACCTCCTCCCTCTCTCCCTGTCTCTATGCCTTCTCCTCCTCCTCCACCTCTTCCTCTTCCACCTCCTCCCTCTCCCCATCTCCCTCCCTCTTCCTCCACCTCCTCCCTCTCTCCCTGTCTCTATGCCTTTCCTCCTCCTCTGCCTCCTCTCTCTCTCCCCCTTTATTTTTTATTTATTTTTATTTTTATTTTTATATGCCGCCCTTCTCCGGAGACTCAGGGCGGCTTACAATGCGTTAAGCAATAGCCTTCATACTTTTGTATATTTTTATACAAAGTCAGCTTATTGCCCCCACAAACTGGGTCCTCATTTTACCCACCTTAGAAAGGATGGAAGGTTGAGTCGACCTTGAGCCTGGTGAGAATTGAACTCGCAGTAATTGCAGGCAGCTGGATGTTAAATGCTGCCTTAGTAGGAGGCATTAGCCTCCTACATCACTCAGGCTCCTGCCTCTCCTCCTCCTCCTCCTCCCCTCTCCAGTCTTTGAGGTCTTCAGTGGCTCCCTCCTTCCCACTATAACTGAGTCTAACTTAATGGTGATCACCTTTTTCTTTTTCCTTCCACTCTTTCCCAGCATCAGAGCCTTTTCCAGACAGCTAGGTCTTAACCCATGGATTCAATGAAAACTTGAAGCAAAACTAAGCAAAATCAGTTTACTGGAAACATCAGGCAGCAATACTAGACCAGCTTAGGAATTTCCCAAAGAATCACAAGTCTTTAGGGTTATGGTGGATTGGGTGTGTGTCATTAATTCATCAGTCCTTCCTGGGCTCGCTTTGTTGAATTTCCCAGAATGGAAAGAGTTAGGGAGTAGCAGAGTGGTTGAAGAGGGAACCCAGTGGTTGTCTTCTTTTACTCAGAGAGCAAAACCTGACCAAACCTAGGAAAAAAGTTCCCCTCGCACATATGTGCTAGTTGTTCCTGACTCTAGGGGGCAGTGCTCATCTTCGTTTCAAAGCCGAAGAGCCAACACTGTCCGAAGACATCTTCATGATCATGTGGCCGGCATGACTCAATGCCAAAGGCGCACGGAATGCTGTTACCTTCCCACCAAAGGTGGTCCCTATTTTTCTACTTGCATTTTTTACGTGCTTTCGAACGTAAGAAGCTGGGAGAAGTCACGGGAGCTCACCCCGTTACATGGCACTAGGGATTCAAACCGCTGAACTGCCGACCTTTCGATCAACAAGCTCAGCATCTTAGCCACAGAGACACCGCGTCCCTTCAAAACCTAGGGTAGTTTTAGATAATTGAATATTACTTTTCATCTGTCATCAACCCTTGAAGGTTTGCTAGCGATCGATTTTCCTGGCAGATGCTTTCCCTAATCTCATTCTTTTATTCAAGAAGAATCTTTAAATGGTTCTATCAGTGTGTCGTGTTTCGCAGAACAGCAAAATAAGATTTCCCAGGAATCAAGAACAGGTGAAGCAGTACGAGAAATGAATGAGACCAGACTGCGTATTTTTTTTTTTTTAATTTGATTTATATGCCGCCCTTCTCTGAAGACTCAGGGCGGCTTACAATGTATTGTTTTGGTGTCAGGGGCAAAGGGGCAAGTTTAATTTAAAGACGGATTTTGGAAAACTTTTTTAAAAAAATGCTTCATATTGTGTAATAACCTTACAAGCATGTTTGACTAGTTACTTAATATGGAGTTTGTACATTCAGGTAGTCCTCGACTTACGACTAGAGTTGGGACCAGAATTTCCATTCATAAACCAGGTGGATGTTAAGTGAGTCATGTCTGATTTTATGACTTTGTTTGCCACGGTTGTTAGACGAGTCATTGCAGTTGTTAAGTGAATCACACAGTTAATTCCGTTGATTTTGCTTGTCGGAAGACATCTAGGAAGGTTGGAAATGGTATTCACACAATCCTAGGACCCTGCAACTGTCATAATTGTGTGCCAGTTATCAAGTGCATTAATTTTGATCACATGACCGTGGGGATGCTGCGATGGTCATTAGTGTGAGGACTGGCCGTAAGTCCAATGGCATTATTGGAAATGGTTGTAAATTGAGGACTATCTGTATAAAGCCTTTTCGGGTTCAAGAATTGACCATGATCATATATATATTTCTAGGCGCAGAATCAGGATTTGCTGTGATGAATTAAATCTTCTAGTTCCATTCTGCACTTCAGACACTGACAAGGCAACAACCTTGCAATGGACAACAGCATTTCTAAAATATATTCAAGAGCGACATGGAGATTCTCTGAAAAAGGTCAATAAGCTCCACATTAATATATAGAGCATTGTAATAAGAAAGTTATAGCAATATCTCAATGTTCTTTGGACAATATTTGATTATTCATAGGATCATTTTTCATTCTTTTCATACTCTGTACATCTTCAGTTGCTCAGCCTGTAAGTTACATAAGGTACAGTCTGTAAGCTAAACAGGTAGACACTAATATTAGCCCAATGAGTAGTAGCTACCAATGTTTTTCTCATTATATAGGACAGGCTTGGATAAATCTTTTGGTAGCTGGGGAGATCCCAAAGGTGCTTTCTCAAGAGGCAACTGGACTTCCTTTGTTTTTCTTTGAAGGCGTTTCGCTTCTCAGCCAAGAAGCTTCTTCAGCTCTGGAGTTGGAAAAGTTGGAGTCTGGAGAGCTGAAGAATGGATGAGAAGCGAAACGTCTTCGAAGAAAAACAAAGGAAGTCCAGTTGCCTCTTGAGAAAGCACCTTTGGGACAACCATGACCTGGATGACTGAGAATCTCCACTGACATTTAGCTGGGGAGATGATATTGTATGTGTAGTGTAAGGGCTTTATTACTATTATTTTACCCCAGCTATTTGGGAGTATGTTCTCTTCTTTGCCTAATTTTCAGAGTTTGCACATCACACGTGCACATTCTTACATTAAACGTAAAGCTAAAGGTTCCCCTCGCACATATGTGCTAGACATTCCCGACTCTAGGGGGTGGTGTTCATCTCCGTTTCAAAGCCGAATAGCCAGCACTGTCCGAAGACGTCTCCGTGGTCATGTGGCCGGCATGACTAAACGCCAAAGGCGCATGGAACGCTCTTACCTTCCCACCAAAGGTGTCCCCTATTTTTCTACTTGCATTTTTTTACGTGCTTTCGAACTGCTAGGTTGGCAGAAGCTGGGACAAGTCACGGGAGCTCACCCCGTTACGTGGCACTAGGGATTCGAACCGCTGAACTGCCGACCTTTCGATCGACAACCTCAGCATCTTAGCCACTGAGCCACCGCGTCCCCATGCTTCTTGCATTAGAAAGGGAGAAAACTGGCTGAAATCGCCAAGACATTTGATTTGTGTTCAGTGCTAGTTCTGTAGGATGCACAAAGTCCTTCAGCAACGTTCCTGCCGAAGGCCATTAGCACCTCTGATAGTGTTGGGATGCAGCAGCTGTTTCCTTGTGCAGGAAATGTTTTAATTAAGTAAGGCATGTGGCTTAGCTGTTACAGCACAAACTTTTCTTCATGCTTTTAAAGGGAAAAAAAGAGGTTTGATGCTACTACATAAGTATCTGAACAACAACACTACTACTTAACTAAGTCTATTGCTTTCCTAAAAATGTACACAGTGAAGTTTAAACGCTATAGAAGATGACAGAAGTGATAGAACACAATATAATCTAAAGAAATATATGCATATATTTAAAAGCAAGCAGCATATTTAAAAGCAGTGCACCGTAATAAATACTTTCTTTTGCCAATCAGTGCTCACTATATATCTTCAGTGCTTCAAGAACCAAAATCAAGGTTTTAGAGTATTTCCAGAGATCAGAAGAAAACTTTGTTAGGATAAAACAGACTGGATTCTGGTAAAATGGAAAACCGGTACAAGGGAGACAGGCAGAATATTCTTGTTAAGAAGGCAGACCAAGTCTATTACCTTTTGTTTTAAGCAATTGGTATTATTGTACTTCGTATAAACTTTTCTCATGGTTGTTCATGCTGTCAACTGTTTAGGATCACATTAAATCATAATTTGCACTCGTACATATCTCATAGACATACAATTGGCTGAGTCTGCACAAAATTCTGACCTTGAAAGGGTATCAATGACTGAGTTCATGCAACACACATGTTCACAATTAAACTAAAGCTTAGTTGAATTTGACTACATTTGTTTTGAGTAGATTGTATTATATTTTACATAGAATAATATTGTGAAGCTAAGACAGGTACCAAATATAAACTTTAGATTCTAGACTAGAAGGACATGTCAATCAAAGGTTTCACCCTAGAAATGTCAAATCAGGTATCCAGTAAACAATAAGATACAATTGAGTAATTATGGAGCAGTCAATCAATACTCATCTCAGTTTTGAATTTACTGTACTTAAGATGTTCCTAAGATGAACCAGGTAGATAAAGATGCTAGGGAGCATGTCTTTCCTTTAGTTGTGGATTCATTTTTTTAAATTAAAGTTTATTGTCATTGTATGTATATACACAGTATACCCCTATAACGAAATTAGTTCTTGAGCTACATTCAATAGAGCAAAAGAACAGGCATAATTTTAATCCAGAGCCTGTTTGATGTAGTGGTGAAGGCATCAGGCTAGAAGCTGGAGGCAGGGGGGAACTGTGAGTTCTAGTTTCCCTTTATGCACAAAACCAGCTGAGTGACCTTGGGCCAGTCACACACTCTCAGCCCTAGGAAAGAGGCAATGGCAAATCACTGATAAGCTTCATGTTTTTCAGCTGCTCATTACATTCAGCAGCTCTATCACACCTGAGTAAAGTAGCTGGTTATCACTCTTATTAAAATAATTTGTATTGACCAAGTACATTTGTGTGTACTGGACCTTTAAAAAAAAACACCCTACAAATAGTTTTTGAGATAAACTGCATAATTTTAGATGCCACTGTATTTACTGGCTTTAGGGATATCTTTGTGCATAGAGTTGTCGTAAATGTTATTCATTCATCTTGGAACTGTGTTTTTTTGGGGGGGGATTTTAGGAATTTGAAACTGTATTCTGTGGTAAAACAGGCAGAAGGCTAAAATTAACAAGATCAGATCCCATAGCAACCTGTGCAGCCCAGGAGATCACACAGAATAGTACATCTACGGACATGAAATAACACGATCCTCATATTCAAGAGCTGGTGAAAAATGATCCAGGATGTCTGAAGCTAAATTCACCCACTGGACTTTTCTTATAATATGGTTGACAATATTTATATATATAAACACTGACAAGTTTATTCAAAACAAGGAAAAAAGAACAAAACCAACAATGTTAATTTAGTAGAGCTTTTCATCTGAGGCAGGACAAAAATATTGTTCAAGACTACTAAATGCTACTCTCCATCCCATTTCTATTTTTGATTTTGTTTTATGAAATATATATAATAATTAAAATGCTACATGTGTAGCAACCTGTTCTTTCCCCTCTTAAGCGTGCTCATATTTATATAAATTAATAGATGTGCCATGAGAAACCAGTTTTGCTATTGGAAGAAGAAATGTAAGTAATTTATGAACTATATAAAAATGGTAATTGTATATAGTAACTCAGATCTTTCCTTTTTCAAAGTTCATACCCTGTAAAACTAAAATCTATAGAAAAAGCTGTTCACTATGCGTTACAAGCACACTACTATTTTAAATATGTTTTGCACTTTCTCTAAGAACTTCTCATTCAGGATAAAGAAAAAGATTATATTTTGCACAAACATCCATTCAATGGATAGAAGAAATGCAACTGTAAGTTCTGATGAAAATCTCATCGACTTCTCTGGTGTTTTATGTGACAATTCTCATTCTTTTAGTGCAAAAGTGATATTTTGTAAAAATACATGAATTTTAAGTGCACATATTTTTTTTTCCTTTCATTTTTTAAAAGGTAACTTAACTACTAGCTATATTTGTTAGGAAAGCTGATGTATTTAGCATATTTAATTGACTGGCTTTATCAGAACAGATAATGCTAATAGGTATTCTTATACAGAACTTATCACAAAATAAATACTGTTTAAATCACGGATATTCACACTTGTGTGGACCCTTTATTTTCAATCACCAAATTAAAAAAAAACAAAGCAGAATTAGCCTATTGTAAGATAGGCAGGCACAATATTACAGTTTTTAAATTTATTTTTACAATAATGTATACACTCATTTTCGATGGTTTGTTTTCTGTACTTTGGGTTTGTATTCATACTTAATGTGGAAAGGGTATAATGTGTCGTTACTGAATATCCTGTATAATAATAATGGAGAAATGTTTAAATTAATCTCTTAAGAAACAGATGTGCGCACATTTTTCCTCATAAACCATGCATTAGAATGGACATTTACTAAGAATTCACACCCTAGAGTGAGTTCTAAGTATATCATGATATTCCATTGAATGTTGTAGAATCTGTTTCTAGCGCAGTTGTGATTAATTGACACCCGTTAAAAACTCAGATGGATGTCCAACATGGCTTTTGATCCAATAGATTAAGCTGTTGTGGACCCAAAACGTTGGGGAGTGAATTTCAAGGGAATCTTTGAATTACGCTCATTTTATAAATGGTAATTTTAATTATCCAGTTTGATTCAATTCACCCTTTACATTTGTGAACCCCAGTCAAAATAGGGAGCTCTGCGAAGTATCCCACTTCCTAGCCATTTAACAGGATTATGTCTACATTCTCTGTCTGAATCACCTGCCCAGGTATATACAGTCGGACCATCTGGCAAATAATACGTTTACATCTGTTATTTTACCAGTAATAATACGGGATTAATAAACACCAAACAGTGCCAAATGATGTCATTGCAAAAACTGGTATAATCTTAGGAAGAGAGAAACTCTTTAACTGGAAAATACTTCAGGAATAACGGTGTATCTCTTCAAAAATCTGCTTGTTTATACATGACATGAAATAGAAATTAACTACAGGGTCCATTATGTATAAGTTGATCTTTTCTTCTCCAGTGGAACTGAAATATAGCATTTTGTTAACTTTCTTTCAATCGGGACGTTTCTTTCACTGTGTATGAACAATTCCATTGTGGGGTCCTTGGTCCTCTCTAAGGTAGGGAGGTTTTCTTGCCGACGTTTCATTACCAAACTAGGTGACATCATCAATGCACTGATGATGTCGCCTAGTTGGGTAACTAAACTTCTGCAAGAAAACCATCAAGCTCAGAGACGACCAAGGACCCTACAGTTCAACCCTGAGCTACAAATACTCTCTTTTGGTAACAATTCCATTGACTGTTGTGCTTCCCTTTCCTCTCTTCATTCAACTTCATGCAGATTTACGATTCTTGAATATCCCTCTAGCAGCAGCTCCCATACAGGCAGACGTGTCACAGGGTCCTGGAGTTCCTTGTGCTCCAGCTGAGCCTGGTCTTCCAGTGTCCCCTGGTAACCCAGGCTCTCCGGGCGCACCATTCCGACCATCTTTCCTGATTCCAGGAACGCCTGGTGGTCCTTGGGAGAGGAAAAACAAAAGGTTCAGCATGTTATTCGGCATATTTTCAAGGACAAAGACACCAGTTAGGAAAACAATCACAATTTTGGATTTGATTTGGTTTTAAAGCTGTGTGTGTGTTCTCAGGGTCATTTTTCTTCTTCCATATGTAGATATTGATCTAGATTGCCAACTTCTTGACCTAGAATCAAGGGGGGGTCTCCAGATTTGGAAACTTTAAAACTTGTGGACTTCAACTCCAGAGGGTTGGCTGGGGAATTCTGGGAGTTGAAGTTCACAAGTCTTGGAGAATTCTGGGAATTGAAGTTTATGGTAGGAACATTCACCAGCAGAAAGTCCCAAAGGTGGTTTTCACAGTTCCACACCTATTTGCACTGTGATTTAAAAAAAAAAAAAAAAGTCTCTGACGATCAGGCAACTCAGCTGGGATCGTCAGCCGAAGAGGTTGTAGAAAAAATGGTTTTAAAAGTAAAAAAAAAAAAAAAAGTTGGCCACGCCCACCCAGTCACATTACACCCCCCCCCACCAAGCCACACCCACAGAACCGGTAGTAACAAATTTTAGATTTCACCACTGCCTCCCGAGCTCCGTTTTCGCTGGCAGAGGGCTGCAGTAAGCCATCGCAACCGAAAACGGAGCTTGGGAGCCAGTTTTCACTGGGAGAGCGCCCGGGCCACCACAGGTGCCCCCGACATGAGTGATGTCAAGCTGGCCACATCCACCCTGGCCACGCCACGCCCCCCAAGGTCAAACACAACCCTGATGCGGCACTCAATGAAATCGAGTTTGACACCCCTGCTAGATATCCTTCAATTGCCCACCATTCAGCTAGAACTGAAGAAGCTTCTTTCATAAGTAGTAAAACATTTTCAAGGGGGGGAAAATGAAGAAACTCCAGTTACCTTTTAAAAAGCGTCTTTGGGGACAACTATGACCTGGATGACTGGCGAATCCCCATAGACATTCACCTGGAGAATATTCTTTTCAACTTACCTTGCGGTCCTTGATCTCCAACAGGTCCATCAACCCCTTTGCCAGTGGCTCCGTTGTCTCCCTTCTCACCTGAGTCCCCTATAAAATTTAAATAAAATCGATCCATCAGAAAGGACACTCTTTGCAAACCGACTTAGGAAAGAAAACATCAAATCCAATCTTTCGTAGGTTTTAATGCGCTGCAGGTCCTCCTCAACTTCTGACTTCTGAAGCGACCCCGAAATTTCTGTTGCTCGGTGAGTTTTGCCCCATTTTACAACCTTCCTTGCCAGAGTTGTTAAGTGAATCACTGCAGTTGTTAAGTTGAATCTGGCTTCCCCATCGACTTCACTTCTTAGAAGGTCACAAAAGGGGATCACGTGATCCCAGGACACGGCAACGGTCATAAATGCATACCATTTTGATCAAGTGACCATGGGGATGCTGCAATGGTCACAAAGTGTGAAAAACGGTCATAAGTCACTTTTTTTCAGTGCCATTGTAACTTTTAACGGTCACTAAAGAAATAAAGAGATTTTGCAGTATCCTTCCCCAGGAGTGAGGAGGGAATGGAGATTTTGCAGTATCCTTCCCCTGGAGTGGGGAGGGAATGGGGATTTTGCAGTATCCTTCCCCAGGAGTGAGGAGGGAATGGGGATTTTGCAGTATCCTTCCCCTGGAGTGGGGAGGGAATGGGGATTTTGCAGTATCCTTCCCCAGGAGTGGGGTGGAATGGAGATTTTGCAATATCCTTCCCCTGGAGTGTGGAGGCAATGGGGATTTTGCAGTATCCTTCCCCTGGAGTGGGGAGGAAATGGGAATTTTACAGTATCCTTCCCCTAGAGTGGGGTGGAATGGAGATTTTGCAGTATCCTTCCCCAGGAGTGAGGAGGGAATGGAGATTTTGCAGTATCCTTCTCCTGGAGTGGGGATGGAATGGGGATTTTGCAGTATCCTTCCCCTGGAGTGGGGTGGAATGGAGATTTTGCAGTATCCTTCCCCTGAAGTGGGGAGGGAATGGGGATTTTGCAGTATCCTTCCCCAGGAGTGGGGATGGAATGGGGATTTTGCAGTATCCTTCCCCTGGAGTGGGGAGGGAATGGGGATTTTGCGGTATCCTTCCCCTGCCACGCCCACCAAGCCACACCCACAGAACCAGTAGTAAAAAAATTTGAATTTCATCACTGCTGTAATCTCTTTGGGACTTTACTCACCTCTGGGACCAGGAATTCCCAAATGCCCTGGGGGTCCCCTGTATCCAGGTGGGCCACGAGCCCCAGGATGTCCAATGGTCCCCATTGCCCCAGCAGGCCCCGGAGGTCCAGGGGGGCCAGGCTTCCCCATGAGTCCAGGAGCCAAGGGTTTCCTTAAATTAGCAGCTAACTGGGCAACGTGCTCTGGAATTAAAAACAAACACACACGAAAGCTGCAGGGTGGATTTTTTATTTGTCACTGGATGCGGTGGAAGAATTCAAAGCGTTCCCAGAGAGGCTTGCAACCATCTTGCTTTAAAATAAAGCATGCCAAACCATTTTGGATTTTAAAAAAAGGTTTTACCTTTTTTTAAAGATTGGATTTAAGCCAACTGATCTAAAATCGTTATGGGCTTTTGCCTGTTTTGAAAAATGCAAAATAAAACACAGAAAAAATAGATAGACGATATAGACAGATGAGAGAAAGATAGATCATGGAGAGAGAGAGAGAGAGAGAGACAGAGAGAGAGACAGAGAGAGAGAGAGACAGAGAGACAGAGACAGAGAGGGACAGAGACAGAGAGAGAGACAGAGAGAGAGAGAGAGAGAGAGAGAGAGACAGAGAAACAGAGAGAGAGACAGAGACAGAGACAGAGAGACAAAGAGAGATAGAGAGACAGACAGAGACAGAGACAGAGAGACAAAGAGAGAGAGACATACAGAGACAGAGGCAGAGAGAGAGACAAAGAGAGACAGAGAGAGACACAGAGAGAGAGACAGAGACAGAGAGGGACAGAGACAGAGAGAGAGACAAAGACAGATAGAGAGAGAGACAGAGACAGAGAGACAGAGACAGAGACAGAGAGACAAAGAGAGACAGAGACAGACAGACAGAGAGAGAGAGAGAGACAAAGAGAGACAGAGAGACAGAGACAGAGACAGAGAGACAAAGAGAGACAGAGACAGACAGAGACAGAGACAGAGAGAGAGACAAAGAGAGATAGAGAGAGAGACAGAGACAGACAGAGACAGAGACAGAGAGAGACAAAGAGAGACAGAGAGACAGAGGGAAGGAAAGAAGGAAGGAAGGAAGGAAGGAAGGAAGGAAGGAAGGAAGGAAGGAAGGAAGGAGATAATAGAGAGAAATAGAGATATGTAGATGTACACATACATATATACACACATGCACAATTGGTGCCAGCTGGGACACACACACCCAATATATAGCTGAGCTGGAAATAGTGTTAGTTCTCAAAATGGGCTTTCAACTCGCAGAATTCCCCAGCTAGGATGTTAACAGAATAACAGAGTTGGAAGGACCTTGGAGGTCTTCCAGTCCAACCCACTACTCAAATAGGAAGCCCTGTACTCTTTCAGACAAATGGTTGTCCAATCTCTTCTCAAAAGCCTCCAATAAGGGAACACCTACAACTTCTGCAGGCAAGTTGTTCCACTGATTAATAGTTCTCACTGTCAGAAAAGTTCTCCGTTGCTTCTCTCCTTGATTAGTTTCCACCCGTTGCTTCTTGTCCTGCCCTCAGGTGCTCTGGAGAATAGCTTGACTCCCTCTTCTTTGGGGCAGCCCCTCAAATATTGGAAGACTGCTATCATGTCTCCCCTGTCGCCAATGTAGAATTTGCAGCTGATATTTACTCATTGTGCCCAGAGAGGGAAATATCTGCCTCTACCTAGGATCAAATGTCCACCCTGATTGTGAGGCGAGAGCTCCATCTCTAGGCCACTGCACCACTCACTTGTCACCGACAATCCATTTAGCAAAATAAATATTATTTCCTTGCCCAAAAATTTGCAGCGATACTCACCGCTGATCATTCCATCGCAGAGTTCTCGGATGCGTTCTTCACTAGCTTCTTTTCCCTAAAAATAAAGGGAAAGAGAAAGGATTCCCCTGTCCAGTCATGTTCGATTCTAGGGGGCGCTGCTCATCTCTTAGCGGAGGGAGCCAGCATGGTCCAAAGACAGTTCTGTGGTGATGTGACCAGCATATGTCAAGGCACACGAAACCCTGTTACCTTCTCACCGAAGTGGTACCGATTTATCTTCTCACATGCTTTCGAACTGCTAGGTGGGCAGGAGCTGGAGCAAATAACGGGAACTCACTCTACCCTGCAGCACTCGGGTCTCAAACTCCGGCTGTCAGCTTTCCAGCAGGCAAGCTCAGCATCTTTAACCGCTGAGCCATTGCACCCCATCCCTAATATTATGCAATTATATTTTGAAATCCTTCGTAAGAGTTGTGGTCTCATCGTGAACATTTACTGCATCCTCCCCTAACTTGGTCTGCACCAGAGATTTTTATGACTTTTAATCCCAGAGTTGCAATATATCTTCCAACGTCATGACACCTCACTACGGAGCTCCCTAAGCAGTGGTGGGATTCAGCCGGTTTAGGCTGGTTCGGGTGAACCGGTAGTTAAATTGCTGTCTGGCTCCACCCCTCCCCACCTCTTCCAGGAGTCCCTACGTGCCCCATTTTGGCTCCCAGGTAAGTGCAGCTAGACCTACTAGATCCAAAATGGTTGTGGGGGTGCATTGCCCCACCCCATGGCCCGTTTTCATTCCCAGGAGGCTGTAGGGAGGCCTACTAGGCCCAAAATCGGGCATGGGGGGCATGGCCGCCCCCCCATGGCCCATTTTTGCTCCCAGGGGGTTAGAGGAGGCTGAGTGCTGCTTGTAACATCCCCTGGCCACTCCCACCATGGCTATGCCCACCCAGCCGGTCATTAGGGCAGGGAACCAGTTGTTAATGTCAGCACGTCAAGATGCATTTATCCTAGTGCTGACATAAGAAGGAGAATGCAGGCGTCTGCAACAGGATGGTTGCCTTTCACCTGCTTATTTCCTCTGGAGATAATGTCCCCTAGGAGATGGATGGGAGGGGGGAAATTCTTTGAATTGGAGCAGTAGATTAGGGGTGAATTATTGGGAAGATGGCCAATGAATGCAGAGGAGTGGGGGAAGGAAGAGGAGGGGTTTTGGGGCAGCACGTCAGTGCTGGCTGCAACGAGTCGGTGTAAAAAGTGTTGTGCTTAATAAAATGGAAATTTGTTTTATAAAAGACTTTGTTTGCGATGCAATTTATTTGAAGACAGCCTGAAAACCTGACAGTTAAATTATTTGAATCCCACCACTGTCCCTAAGTAGCTCTGCACCAGTCACAATCTTTCACTAATTTCGAGACCGAAAGGTTTTATAGGTAGTCCTTGACTTACCATTTGACATCTGTGGTGAGAAAGGTCGTAAAATGGGGCAAAACTCATTTAACAAACGTTTCACTTAACAACAGAAATTTTGGGCTCAATTGTGGTCATTAGTCGAGGACTATCTGTAATACGAATAGCTCAGGGGTGGGTTCTACTTACCTTTACTACCGGTTTGCAATGGGGCTGCGTGCGTGCACTCTTCTGCGTAAGTGCAGAAGCTTCTGAGCATGCGCAGAAGCGTTTTCATGATGTCAGGGTCAGTGGGCGGGGCCACCCGCTGGTTTTACTACCGGTTCTATAGAATCGGTGCGAACCGGGGGCAACCCACCACTGGAATAGCTCTTAGAGCACAGTGAAAATGAATTATAAACTGGAGTAGGAAAAAAAAGGGGGTAGACAATGATCAACAAACAATCGCGCAAGGTTTTTATCCAGAATCTCTTACCGGAGGGCCTGGTTTTCCCACAATCCCAGGGATTCCTTGCTCTCCTTGTAAACCCGTTTTGCCAGGATGGCCTGGAACTCCTGGGAGTCCAGCAGTTCCATTGGGGCCATGGACTCCTTTGGGGCCAAGCTCTCCTCTTTCTCCTGCCTGCAAAAGAAGAATGAAGAACATCCCAAATGGAGAAGCGGTAACTGTTCTGATCTAGGCTTCCTTAGAAACACAATCTTAGAGCACAATCTTAGTCCCGGCAAACCTCTTTTGTTCATACAGCTGTGGATTATTGTCATTCCCAGTCTGAAAGGCTTCTCAAACAGTCTTTCAGAGGAGTGTTTGCAAACACCCACCTTATCTCCCTTGGAATGCTGCCAGAGAACTAATTGCCACACGCAAGGAAGGCCAAACTTGGCACAGAGTCAAACAGAGCTTTTCCAGAGCTTTTACCGACCAGATGAACTAATCGCTTCCTGCAAAAGCTCACGTCCTGTTCGCTCCTCTTTTATGTCTTATGAGAGGGGCCAATCATCTCCAAGCCTTACTCCCAAGTCGACCCTGTTTTCTTAATTGTTCCTGTCTTTGGGCACAAGCGCACATGGGGAACAGGCTCCTGCTGTTCTTCTGCCTCACTGATGTCAGACTCCGGAGACTCCAGAGGCAGCAAAGAACTTCCAGATGGCCTTGGCCCCCTCTCTACCTCTGACTCAGAGCCATCATCCGAGCCTTCCCCAGACTTCAGGACTGGCCCACGTTCCTCCCCAACCTCCTCACTGTCTGAATCTGCTGCCAGCTCTGCTGGCCACTGGCGGGCCACAGTAGTGGCCACTAAACTGGGCCTAAAAATACATGAGGGATACAGCTGCTTTGCAGAAGCTCTAATCATGGTCTGGATGTGTGACTGGCTGGAAACCATCATGGGCACTATCTAGGCAGAGGACGATGGGTTAAAAACTGGCCCAAAGTTATCCAGTCGCCTTTCATGCCCAAGGTGGGCTAGAACTCAATGTCTCCTGGCTTCTAAACAGCACCTTACCCACAAGACCAAACTGGCTCAAACAATCAATGAGAATAAAGCTGGAAGGGACCTTGGAGGTCTTCTAGTCCAATCACTCAAGCAGGAGACCCTATAACAGGGGTGTCAAACTTGATTTCATTGAGGGTCGCATCAGGGCTGTGTTTGACCTTGGGGGACCAGGAGGGCCAGGGTGGGCAGGGCCAGCTTGGTGTGCTCTCTCCTGGAACTACCCCTCCTCTCTTCCTCGGTCTGCCACAACATGCAAATAGCCTTTGCTTAAAGCATTGGCTGCTATATTGTTGGCCTTCTGTTTTGCACTGCTTGTGGGGACTTTTAAATGAAATATAGGAATGGTGGACAAGCGGTCAGGAAGCCTTTTGTAGGTGGCGCTCATTTTCCTTTCCATAGCTTCCTCTGAGAGCGACCTTAAGATTTTTTAAAAATAAAAACCACCAGTCAAATGAGTACAAATCCATATAATGAAGAACACCAGAGGTGATGGGTTTTCTTTTTTTTTCTCTGGAAAGTATAGGATACTCACTTCCCCTTTCTGTCCAGGAGATCCAAAGGGGCCCTAGAAAAGAAGAAAGAAATTGAAATAAAGTTATTTGTTTCAATCCCATGCAGGAAACCGAAATGAAACTGAAGAACTTGGATTGCTTTTCATTGCAGCTCACAGATACGCCATCCAAATGGATCATCTGAACAACTTACTCGGGGATGAAATAGAATTAAAAGAATGCTAGAGTTGGAAGGACCATAAGTTTCGACCTTTGTATGGTGTGGGAATACACTGCATTTCCATCACTGTGGGTGAATAAGACTGGGGTCTTTCCTAGACTAACCCTCATCATGCTGATTCAGTTCTGTATCATATCTTCAGTTCTGAGGTCCTTCTCCAGAGGCTTACAGATGTGTTGAGGAGTTGGTTAAAAATAAAATTAAAAAGATTCCAGAACCAGTGAATCAGCAGGCAAAGCTCTAGTGCAGTGTTTCTCAACCTTGACAGCTTTAAGATGTGTGGACTTCAACTCCCAGAATTCCTCAGCCAGGCTTTCATGCTTAAGGCGGGACTAGGACTCACTGTCTCGTGGTGATTGGCCCAAAGTCACCCAGCTGCTTTGATGCCCAAGGTGGGACTAGAACTCACTATCTCCTGGTGATTGGTCCAAAGTCACCCAGCCAGTTTTCATTACATACCAGTTCTCCTTTACTTCCTGGAAGTCCATCTGTCCCAGCAATGCCCTGCAGATGAAAATAGAAAGAATACATTTATCAAAAAAGAAAACAAGATTTTAGAGTCACTACGGTTGTTTGGCTAATGATGATTGATGTTAATTCTCTTCTGAATCAACATCTGGTAGTAACCTGGATATGCTGTGCAATTTTCTTGGCAGCATTAGGTCTCCCTTCAGATTCTGAGATGTTCTTCTCAACTCACTAGTCCTCTCAACTCACTAATCCTACATTCCTGGGATTTCCTAGTGGGTTTCCCACCCTATATTAATCCCAAGCCTGCTTAGCTTTGTAGAAAATTAGCACCCACCCCTCTCCTAAAAGAATGAAATATTTTGAGAAATATTAAAAAGGCAGAATATTGTATTTCCCTGGATGAGAAATGGAGAAACATGTTTTTAGAGGGAGAAAGCAGCCCTCACCTTTCTTAATAGCCCTCAGAAGATGCCAGCACTTAAGAGACAAAGAGTTTATTGAGATCTAGGTAGCTCTATTCACAGGCAAAAATTCCCTGCAGCAAGGTCTGAACAAAGGTAGGGTTAGCCCTCAGCCACAATAGGGATTGTCCAACAAGCCCCTTCATTGCATCAGCAGACCAAACGTCAACCAAACTTAACTCAGACAAACTCCTAGGATTTGTACATGGCCCCATGGGAGTCTGAGAACAGCCAATAGAATACATGTTCTTGCACAGGAACAGGAAGCTCAAGTGCAAAGCCCAAGAGAAGGTATAAATACCTCCCCACTCTCAACTCCATTTTGTCAGCTGCACCAGAACCACAAGTGGCTGGTGGTTCTGCTTCATCAATAAATGGGCCCTCTTTCCAATCAGCCTCCAGCCTCCATTTTGTCTCCAGTGCCTTTCTCTCGGCTTGGAACTAAACCTGATGGATATTTCTTCCAACAGCATCAAATCCAGATCAGATCAGTCAAATGCTGTCATCTACTGAAAACATCTTTCTCGAGCAGTAACAATATTATTCACAATGATAGAAATAGACTGACAGTGGCAAAAGGAAACATAGGTAGTGCCAATAATCATAGGTGCTTTGGGTGTAATCCAGGGGTGGGTTCTAAATTTTTTTACTACTGGTTCTGTGGGCGTGGCTTATTTTGTGGGCATGGCTTGATGGTCATGTGACAATTCTTTAGGATATAGCAGAGGTACTGGTCTACCAGGCTTTTAACTGCTTGCAGAGCTGTACTGGTCTACTCATTCGTTTTTGGAGGCATCGGTCTACCACCACACTACCTTTTAACACTGATCAGCTGTAAGGCAGCCCTTTGAAGCCCCCCAGCAAGAGTTTAAACAGTTTTTTTCCTTCTAGCCAATCAGCTGGGACTCGGGAGGCAGCAATAGATTGGGGGTGGGGCCAAATAAAAGGTAAGAATAACACCGGGGGGGGGGGGCGGGAGGGCCCAGCTCCTTGATTATTATTATTATGAACCAGCTCCCGAACAAAGAGAACCAGTTCAGTGATGTCATATCATCATATACCACTGGTGTAATCCACCAACATCTGCAGCGACACTTAAAACAACATTGACATTGACAAATTCACCATCAGTCAGTTGCAAAAGGCAGCTTTACTTGGAACAGCTGAAATCCTGCAATGATACTTCTAACACCATAAAACATCCACATCTGCCCATGCCCAGTTCCTTGGGAAGGACTCAATAAGTGGACAAAAATGACATATCCCGTCTGAACATCTGGCTGACGGTGTGACAAACCCTGATTATATTAATAGTCTTCTATAAATTGGCATTATTTTAGAGCATCTTGAATTCACGATCAACTCTTTTAGGTCGAAATTATTAGCACAAACTGGGATTGTCCAAAACTTAAATGAAATTATCCAGTCTTTGAGAGCACAGCCAAACTCTGAACTCAAATGTCTATGGAGATTTTCACTCATTCAGGTAGGTCATGGTTGTCCCAAAGGTGCTTTTTCAAAAAGAAACTGGAAAATCTTGTATTTTTTTTCCCCCTTGAAAACGTTTTGCTTCTCATCCAAGATGCTGTTTCAGTTCTCATCCAAGAAGCTTTTTGGATGAGAAGTGAAATGTTTTCAAAGGAAAAAAAAAATACAACAAAGTCCAGTTGCCTTTTGGAAAAATCACCTTTGGATTCCATAGACTAGCACTGATGATGTTACCTAGTTGGGTAATGAAATGTCTGCAAGAAAACAAGCAAGTTCAGAGAACACCAAGGACCCTTTATGTCAACCCAATGTTGACTCGCAAAGCATCCCTGGCCTGGTCTCAAGTTGCCATAGGCAAGGGGGATGGGAAACCAATGAAGCACCACGGCAGCCAAAAACAGAAGCACATTCCAGACATATCTCTCTCAGGGTTGTCTCCCAGAGTTACCCACAGCGGCCGGAGAGGAGTGAGCTCTACAACCCATGAAATTGCTCCATTGGCGAATGTGATTGATGACACACCTGGGGGAAGGGGGGAAACAGGGTCATGATTGGGGCGTCAAAGTTTTGAGCTCTAGGAAGTGACTTTAATTCAAGGTTCATTCAAGGGATGAAATCTACTTATCTTCCCAACCGGTTTGGAAGTGCACATGCCGCGCGTGTGCATCAGCTTTGCTCGTGAGCACACATGCATCGTGTGCACGCACGGATCCTCTGCGCATGTGCAAACCCTTCTGCGCATGTGCAGAGGGTAAAAAACAGGTTACTTCCTGGTTAAAACCAGGAAGTAACAACGACCGGGTGGGTGGGAGGAGCTTTGCGCCGCCATTGCTACCGGTTCTCCGAACCACCAGCTGCCATCACTACTGGTTCGGCCGGATCAGTCCAAACCGGGAGCATTTCACCCCTGGGTTAAACCTTCAACGAAGATGATTTTTTAAAACAATTTTATGAGTTACACCTATTTGCTGCTCTTGGTTAGAAGTAAACTTTCTCGTTTAAACCAGAAGAGGGCTTCCTTGTTCAAGTATGTGGAAAATTACTGCCAAGGATGGGAATCAAATGTGCTCAATTTGTATTATACAATTCTACACAATTCACACTTTCAGACATTTATGGAGCAGGCAGCCACGTGTGATTCTAAATCTGGTTTGCGAATGAGTATATAAAAACATACGGGATCCATAAATGTGTTAAGGAAGAAGTATGCAAAAATATGACTGTCACATTAAACTACCTCGAAGTTAAGAATAAGTTCTCAAAACTTAAGTTGTAACTACAGGTGGTCCTCAACTTACAACTTCAATTGGGATCAGAATTTCCCTTGACAATTTTTAAGGGATTCGCACTCGATTTTACTACCTTTATTTGGCCATAGTCGTTAAGTGAATCACTGCAGTTATTAAGTGAATCATGCGGTCGTTAAATGAATCTGGTTTCTCCCATTGACTTTGCTGGTCAGAAGCCAGCTAGGACGATTGCAAAGGGCGATCACATGACCCAGGGATGTTGCAACATGCTGGTTGCCAAGCATTCGAATTTTGATCATGTGACCTTGGAGATGCAACGATAGTCATAAGTACAAGGCCCCGGTCCTCGGTGACTTTTTTTCAGCGCCATTGTAACTCTGAACGGTCACTAAACAAATAGTTGTAAGTCAAAGACTACCTCTACATTTTGTTAAAAGCCTATGACGTTAAAATAGAATTACAGCACATTACTAGAGAAAAGAAGGACCAGGGGCAGAGGTGGTATTCAGCCGGTTCGGAGAGGTTCACCCGAACCGGTAGCGGAAATTGTAGATAGGCCCACTCACCCGCCCCGGCTCTGTGCCATTCTATTTAGGCACATATTTTAGCCCGGGCGCATGTGTGGATGGCGTGTGCACCAGCAAAGCACATGCGTGGAAGGTCAAGCGCATGCATGGACGTGCGTGCACATTTGCGAACCGGTAGGGAAAGTAAGTGAATACCACCCCTGACATGATAGGGGTGGGACATGATAGCAGCATTCCAGTATTGAGAGGCTGCCACAAAGAAGAGGGGGATCAACTTATTCTACAAAGCACCAGAGGGCAGGACAAGAAACAATGGATGGAAACAAATCAAGGGGAGAAGCAACCTGGAGCTAAGGAGAAACTTTCCAACAGTGAGGACAATTAATCAGTGGAACAGCTTGCCACCAGAGGTTGTGGGTGCTTCATCACTGGAGGTTTTTAAGAAGAGACTGGACAGTCTGAAATGGTATAGGATCTCCTGCTTGAGTAGGGGGCTGAACTAGAAGACCTCCAAGATCCCTTCCAGCTCTGTTTTTTTTTTTTTTTAATTTGATTTATATGCCGCCCTTCTCCAGAGACTCAGGGCAACTTACAATAGCCTTCATACTTTTGTATATTTATACAAAGTCAGCTTATTGCCCCCACAAACTGGGTCCTCAATTTACCTACCTTAGAAAGGATGGAAGGCTGAGTCAACCTTGAGCCTTGGCGAGATTCGAACCTGCACTAATTGCAGGCATCTGGTCTTAATAACCAGCTTAATAACAGGGTGCCTTAGACCACTGTACTACCAAGGCTCTTTCTGTTCTGATTCTGATTCTGATTCTACCTTTGGGCTGTGGAAGAAAGATGGAGAGGCAGAAATTTGGACAAAACTCAACAGCACTTTTTTGTGCGGCTGTTGATAAAAAGAGGGTCGCCTATGTGATTGCCAGCGTCCGATGATGGATATGGCACAACAAGAAGAGAAAATTAATATGCTGCCATCTAGTGGTGGTCTGGATATTTGCACCCCAATTATTTTGTTTGTTTATTTAATTTTTATGCTGTCTTTCAATAGTAATAGTAATAGAATTTATATACTGCCCCATAGCACTTTACAGCACTCTCTGGGTGGTTTACAATGTAAGCATTACTTGCATCTTTCCCTCAACAATCTGGGTCCTCATCTTATCGACCTCAGAAGGACGGAAACCTTTAATTAACTTTGAATCCCATCAGGATCGAACTCCAGGCTATGGGCAGAGTTTGCCTGCAATACTGCAATTTAACCACTGGGCCACCAGGGGCTCCTTCAATATATTTCACTGTTGAAATAACTCTACCAAATATGGCAGCTTGTTTAAAGGAAATGAGTTCAGACTTCACCCACTGCATCTCACTCCTTGGTCAGATGGGCATAATCTGAACCTTTGACCAAAAGCAGCCTCTTCTTTCTGCAACACCAGCTCTGCCCCTTTCATACACGGGTGCAGTGTTGCAACACACACCTACCAAAAAGATGGAATTTGTGTTGCTTTGGGTGACTGCAGGGGTGAAATGCTACCGGTTCGCACTGGTTCGGGGGAACTGGTAACAGCGGCAGCGCGTGGTTTGATGAACTGGTAGCGGCGACAGCACGAGGCTCCGCCCACCTGCCCTGACGTCATTACTTCCTGGTTTTAACCAGAAAGTAACCTGTTTTTGACCCTCTGCATATGCACAGAAGGCTTTGCGGATGCGCAGAGGGTCCAAAATAGCACATGACGATGGCGCACGTGTGAGTGGAGTGAACTGGTAGGGAAGGTAAGTAGATTTCACCCCTGGGTAACTGTAGTATTACACCTGCGCCGTTAGGGGCATAAACTAATTTTTCGCACCGCAATCAAACCATAATGTGGTTTGCGTGGTTCGTTTATTGGATGAGCCCAGCCACTGAGATTTATTCTGTAAACCGGGAATTAGACAAACCATGGTTTAATATGATTTATGCATCCAAAGAATTGAGATCTTTATCTTACCTGGTTACCTTTGGGTCCCGAAACCCCAGTAGGACCCTGGAAACAAATGAAGAAGAAGCATGAAAAAAAGTGCCAAAAATAATTGACCAGCGAGTTACTCAAGTTTCATGGACACAATATAAATAAGGACCTTTTGGACTAGGTAAGTCTACGTCCGAATGGGGTTTTAAAAAATTATTTATTTATTTATTAAATTCGTTTGCCACCCCTCTCGCCGTTCTAAAATGATTTAAAACCATCTCTTCTAACTAATTTTATTGCTTAAATTTAAGGCAGCATTTGGAGCACTTTTGCAATAGATCGTGTTTCTCACCCTTGGCGATTTGAAGCTATGTGTGGACTTCAACTCCCAGAATTCCCCCAGCCAGGGGAAGCCAGCGCTGCTGGCTGGGGGATTCTGGGAGTTGAAGTCCACCCATCTTCAAGCTTCCAAGGTTGAGAAACACTGGTCTAAAGTGACATCACATGCAATGAATCCACACATCACAATGTGGGTGGAGCTGCCACCAAGCCCCGCCTTCTACCCAACAGATGTTTTGAAACAAACAGTCTTTTAAAAAAGACATTTCTTATTTTCTCTAACGGAGAAAGCAATAGTAATTATTTTTAAGAAGGTTTTTAAAAGGAGTTTGGGCAGCCATTTGTTCTGAATGGTATAGGACAGTGATGGCTAATCTTTTTGCCATCGCGTGCCAAAAGCGGGGGAGTGCGGGAAGGTTGTGCGCGTGTGTGCCCACACCCATAATTCTATGTGCCCCGCCCCCATGCGTGTGTGCGCGACCCCCCCCGCTTCCCTCGCTTTTGGCACGTGATGGCACGATGGGCCGTGTAGGCCCATTTTTCGCCCTCCACAGGTTCCAGAGCTTTTCTAGGAGCCTGGGGAGGGTGAAAATGGCCTTCCCTATCTCCCCCGGAGGCCCTCTGGAGGCCAGAAACAGCCTGTGAGCCCAGAAGGCCTGAAAATCAGCTGGCCATTGTGCACATGTGCGCTGGACCTGAGCTCGCATGCCCACTGATATGGCTCCACGTGCCACCTGTGGCACGCGTGCCATAGTTTCGCCATCATGGGTATAGGATCTCGTGCTTGAGCAGGGGGTTGGACTAGAAGACCTCCAAGGTCCCACCCAACCCTGTTATACTGTTGCTGATAATTTAATAACAGTAACATCTAACTGCAACTAACCAACAGTAACTTAATGACAGCAACAACTAACATTTATGCAGTAAAAAAAAATATGTCGCTTTGCAGTCCTCTTTCCTCAGTGGAAATATTTTAAATTGATTCTGTAACTTAGGTCGGTGGTCCCTAAACTTTCCAACTTGGTGACCTGGTCCGGCATGCGGGGTGGTGGAGGTGTACATTCACGCACGCACAGCTCCATTTGTGCACGTGGGGGGGGGGGCTGCTCCATTCGTGCAAGTACAGCTTTGCGCGCGAGCGCAAGCATCCTCTGCTCGCACGAGTGGAGCTTCATGCATGTGTGCTTTCCCATCTGTTGTAGCTTGTCGGCCGCCGGCCCCTCCAGCAGTCAAATCAGAGGAGGAGGAGACGTGGGACTCAGGGCCAGCAGCAAGGCAACCTGAGATCTCCGAGGGGGAAGAGAAAGTGGGGCTGGCAGAGATAGAGACAGGGGCAAAGCCTGGGCCATCTGTCAGCCCTCAGATGGAGAGTCAACAGCCCCCAGGTCTGAGGTGGCTGATGAGGAAGAGGAGGAACAGCTGGGTCCAGTGCCTGACACCCGGATGCGCAGAAGGCAGAGGAGAGAAGAGCAGTGGAAATCTATGGGCCGGTCCTTGGGATGGAAGAGCCACTGCTGCTAGCGAAGCCCCATCCTAGTTCTGGGGATAAAAGGCAGGGGATGGAGATGAATAGATGTGGCAGACAACTATTCATCTCCCTGCTGGACAGACTTGTTAGCCTATGGTGAGAAAGAGAGAGGGACTTTTTGCCGGGGCTGCTGGTGCTCCTAATAAAGGAAACGTTGATTGGTTACAAAGGGTTTTGTCGTGTTTGGGGAGCTGGGTCAGAACAGCATCTCTCCTGCACCCCAGTTTTGCGGCCTGGAGGACTGGGGACCCCTGGCTTACATTACAGAATCGATTGAATGAACACATTAAATATTGCAGCCCTACCCAAAAGAATTCTGCATTCATCAAAGTAACATTCATCAGAGCCTCATTGTATCAGTCATTCACTTTTGCAGAGGATTTACCTGCTCGCCGGATTCACCCCGTAGCCCAGTGGCACCAGGTCGGCCCGGTTCCCCACTCGGTCCTGCACGACCCTGGAAAGTTAAACGAAAAGAGAGAAATAAGAGAGAAAGCTGAAAAAGGGGATATTTGAATCAAACTGCCTAGTTATTCAAAATCAGCAACTTTTCAGAGGGTGGCTTAAACAGTCTGAAAAGAAAAGAAAAAAACTCCCATTTTAGCCAGCTTTGAATTAAAAAGTTGCTGGTTTGCCACCTGGCAAATCTCTATGTTGTAGATCCTTATGGGTCATTTTAGTTTTCGATCTCTCCAGCCCCATTTAGTTTCCCACAACCTGCCTTATTTACTACTTTCATTTATACCTGTTGTTCTTCAAATTTAGCAACTTTAAGACGTTTGAACTTCAATTCCCAGAATTCCTCAGCCACAATGGAAGTAAGAGTGTTGGGAAATTTAAAGAGCAGACTGGACAATTGGATATATTCTACTTCAGTGTTACTCGCCCTCAGCAACTTTAAGACGTGTGGACTTCAATTCCCAGAATTCTCCAGCCAGCCATGCTTGGCTGGGGAATTCTGGGAGTTGAAGTCCACACGTCTTAAAAGTCACCTACTAGATTTGTTGACATCATGAAATCCTTGGTAATGCCCCTACAAGCAGGTTACAGATACAAATTGCAGCCACTCACCCGGCCTGGGAACAATTGCCCTTTCCATCCCAAAATTGTCTTCTGAATTTGACTTACCTGGAAACCTCTTACACCTGCTGCTCCCATAGGTCCTTGTAGACCAGGTTGTCCCTGCAGAGAAAAAAAAAAAGAAATGGGTCAATGAAGGAAGATAGTAACCATCTTCAGGAACAACAATTCCAGGGTGACCATATTTTAAGTATGAAAAAAAAAGGACATTACAGTATGTTTGTGTGTCTATATTTTTCTTGACTATACATCGCCTTGAGTCCTACGGGAGAAAGGCGGTATAGAAATATAATAAATAAATAAATAAGTCCTCAACTTACAACCATTTAATTAGTGACCATACAACGACACTGAAAAAAGTGACTTACAACTAGTTCTCGCCCTTGATGACTTCTGCAGCATCCCCATGGTCACATGATCAAAATTCAGATTCTTGGTAATTGACTCAGGTTTATTGTTAGATATTGACAAGGAAGTTTTCCCTCTGGTCCACTGTTTGGGCGGGAACAATGCTTAAATGTGATTGGCTGAGCTCCCAGACAGCCCTCTATATAAAGGCTGGCTGTTACAGGGACTGGCTGCTGGATTGTAAATAGTTAATGAATAAAGAGCTGTTGTCTGAAGCCTGTCTCCAGTCTCTTCAATCCACCTATATAACATTTATGACGGTTGCAGGGCATCCCGGGATCTTGTGATCCCCTTTGGGGACCTTCCCCAAAGGTTATTCCCAAGCATAATCAATGGGGAAGCCAGATTCATTTAACAACCGTGTGACTAGCAGTTTAACAGCTGCAGTGATTCACTTAACAACCGTGGCAAGAAAGGTCATAAACTGAGACAAACACCGACGGTCTTGATAAAACGTAGTCCTTGGGCAGAAAGAAGATTATCCAGTTCTGGACTACTGTCAGTTCTATCAGGTAGACCAGGCCCAGAAATCAAACCCTGAGGAAGGCTGAAATTATTTTATTGGTATTGAATAGGACCGTGTTGGCGAACCTATGGCACGCGTGCTGGAAGTGACACGCAGAGCCATTTCACCTGGCACGCGAGGCGTTGCCCATTCCTCTTCTGGGTTTCTGGAACATGCATGTGCATCGGCCAGCTAGTCTTCTGGTTACTGGTGCGCATGCATGCGCGATGATCAGCTGACCTTCACGTGTGCGGCAGTGCCAGTAACCCAAAGATCAGCCGGCCAGCTGATTGTCGCACACGCATGCGTGCCAGTAAACAGAAGACTAGCTGGCTGGTGCACATGTATGCCCCAGGACATCCACTCCCTTGCCAGCCAGGAGCACTCTCTCAGTCGCTCCCCTGCACCTGCTCGCCTGCCTGCCTACCTTGTCATCGACACCGCGAGGAAAGGCCCTTGAAGCTGCACTGCCTGGTATCCACATGGGCTGCCGCAGGGAGGAAGAGAAGTCCCGGCCAGCCAGTCCTTGCCGCCGCCACCCCCTCACCCCTGGCAACGGGGGTTCCCTTACTGCCGCTTCCCCGGCAGCAGCAGGAATAGTGGCCTGGAGCTTCTCTCCCTCCCCGCCGGAGGTTTGGGGCCGCTCGGGCAGGGAGACAGGGAAACCCCGGCCTAGTCGGCAGCTCTGTTCCTTTTCCTCTTCTGGGTTCTGATGTGCCTATTCAGTAGGAGGTCTCCAAACTTGGCAACTGTCAAGGCTGACCCGTAATGCACCTCTACTCGCAACTTGACAAGGAGAAACTAAGGGAGGGGTAAGGGGAATCCTTGGAATGTATTAGGAGCTGGGAGGCAGGTGAGGAATTTACGTGAGCCGTTGGCAGCCTGAGAAAATCCTGACCCTTCAAGGCCACGGGATGGGAACCTTCCGAAGGCACAGACTTAAATAAAGTAAAATAAAATAAAAAGAATGTGTTGCATTGGTGGACAATGGACAATGAGTGGCCCAAATAGGGGAAAGGAGAAATGAACAATGCTGGTTTTCGTGCAAAAACCTCAGAGCTAGCTTCACTTCTTTTTTTTTTTTAATTTGATTTATATGCCGCCCTTCTCCGGAGACTCAGGGTGGCTTACAATGCATTAAGCAATTCTGTCCTTGTATGGATCTATTAGTAAAGTTATATATAACCTTGGTAAAATAATATCCCAGGAGTTTTTGCTGCAAAAGGCCAACGGTTGAGAATAATTTTAAGACTTGTGGACTTCAACTCCCAAAATTCCCCAGCCAACATGAGAATTCTGAGAGTTGAAGTCCATAAGTCTTAAAGTTCCCAAGCTTGAAGAGCCCTGGGTTAAGATAATAGAATCTTGCAAATCTGACTGTGTTTATACCTTCTCCTTTTTATATTTCATTGAATTAGGGAGGTTGAAATGTGTTTGAATATTAGTAGGTCAAGTTGGTAGTTAGGCTGCTGGTTTGAGCTCCGAGCTTGGCAATTTGGTTGCAAACATTTCGTCACCATTCGAGGAGACATCGCCAGTGCATTTTGAGTTGTCAATTCAACTCAAAGTGCACTGACAATGTCTCCTCGAATGGTGACGAAACATTTGCAACCAAATTGCCAAGCTCAGAGCTCAACTCAAAACGCACTGGTGATGTCTCCTTGAATGGTGACGAAACATTTGCAACCAAATTGCCAACCTCGGCGCTCAAACCAACAGCCTAATTAAGGAGGTGTCAGAATTGCTCCCATATGTTATACTTAAAAATTCTTTCATCCCTTGTTGTCTTGGCAACAGAGCTTGCATATCACTGTCAAGGCCATCTTCCTTAGTCTATAGGCTCTAAACATCTTGGAGCAGAAATCTAACTTTTTTTAATGCTCACTGGGCTCACAGATGCAGCTTCCAGAATTCTGGTTCAGTTTTTTGAGTGAGTTTGGGTCTTACAAATGAAATGATTATAGAGTAGTTACTTACAGGAGATCCTCTTGGGCCAGCTTCACCTCTCTCACCAGGGACACCTTGATTTCCCTAGAAAGACAAATGCAAAATTGCTGATTTCCATGAGTCTAACCCAGGATAATCCAAATGTAACTTGTGATATGATGACAGCTTAAATGCCTCATTAGAGATAGAGAGAGAAAAATATTGAACAAATGTTGGGGAGATACTTACAGGTACACCTGGTTCTCCTGAAGGACCAGACTCTCCCATTTCTCCAGGGCTTCCCTTTGGGAAAAAGAGGAAGGCAAACAGAATGAATGAATGAATGAATTGAAAGAAAATAAAAAACGAAGGAAGGAAAATGAATGAAGGAATTGAAGGAAAATGAATGCATGTATGAATGAATGAATTGAAGGAAATTGAATGAATGAATGAATGAATGGAAAATGAAAAATGAAGGAAGGAAAATGAATGAATGAAGGAAAATGAATGAATGAATGAATGAATGAATTGAAGGAAAATGAAAAATGAAGGAAGGAAAATGAATGAATGAAGGAAAATGAATGAATGAATGAATTAATTAATTAATTAATTAATTGAAGGAAAATGAAAAATGAAGGAAGGAAAATGAATGAATGAAGGAAAATGAATGAATGAATGAATGAATGAATTGAAGGAAAATGAAAAATGAAGGAAGGAAAATGAATGAATGAAGGAAAATGAATGAATGAATGAATTAATTAATTAATTAATTAATTGAAGGAAAATGAAAAATGAAGGAAGGAAAATGAATGAATGAAGGAAAATGAATGAATGAATGAATGAATGAATGAATGAATGAATGAATTGAAGGAAAATGAAAAATGAAGGAAGGAAAATGAATGAATGAATGAATTGATCGAGATGCTGAAATTGACCATTTTGGTTATTTTAAGATTTTGTTTAGATTCATTTTTAAACTAGGGATTATTTTTTATAATTTTACTTTTTAATAGTGGATAAGCATTTTTGAATTAATTATTTGATAAATAGATTTATTTAATATTGTAGAAATATTGTATATGTTGTTACGCTTATACAGTATATTGGTTATGTTATGTTTAATCCCTTACAGTAAGGAATTATCTGATTATAAATTTGTATCTGCACTGAGAAAAGTTGGAAGTCTTTCTTTTTTAATTTTTTTAGGGGGGTTTATCTTGGCCAATAAAGAATTCTATTCTATTCTATTCTTCTTTCTTTTTTCAGATTCTAACCCTTTTGATTCCCTGCTTTCACCCTTTCCCAGTTATTTTGTATTTTATCTTGTTTTGAAATTTAACAAAGTTGTTTAAAATGGAAAAGGAGAAAGCAAAAATAACCCACGTGTCTCAAATTAGCTACTTTTTTTTCCCCATCTACCTCCAAGAGCTCAGGTGTGGTGGAAACTCCAGCTAGACCGGAGGGCGGTGTTAAGAGGGGACTGAGCTTAGAATCCTTGCATTGCAGAAAGCGGCCCAGGCCTGACCGCCTCTAGAATCCCTGAAGCCTTATCTAATTGTTCCCAAGGGAATGCAGTCAGTCTGCATTCCCTTGGGAACTAAATGGGGCTGAAGAGGGGGATGTCTTTTCAAAACATCCGTGTATCTCTTGAATTGGAGAATGGGCAACCTCCAACTCCCGGGGCCATCTGTCGATTCCCTAAGCCACTTTTAGATACTCCTCCCAAGCAAGTTTCAACCACAACTGCTGAAAATCTGTGCCATGGGTTCACATTATTTTGAAGCGGGGATTACAAGGAAACAGTAGCGTTAAATATTAGTGGGAAATGAATGGTAAAAAACCTGGGCACAAGCGAAGTTTCCCAGACGCAAGAATTGCACCAATATTATGCAGCTCCTTCCCATGTGCAACACAGCCCACTGACTTGGCACTATTCTTAACACACTTACTGTACCCTTCACCATCTACAGAAGTTAAAAGTGGCCTCTGACTTAATTCAGCTCATGCCCTGAAGAATCAGATTATTCCAGGTCCAGTTCAAGGTGCTGGTTGTCACCTTTAAAGCCCCACATGGCCTGGGGCCAGATTATTTGAAGGACCATCTTTTCCCTGTCACATCTACTGATTCCAACAGAATGTAGATCAGGGGTGAGATTCAAAAATTTTAACAACCAGTTCTCTGCCCAGTTGCTGGGTGGGTGTGGCCATGGTGGGCGTGGCCTACTTGGCCTCCTGCACCATGGCGGGGGGGGGGCGTTTTCACCCTCCCCAAGCTCTTGAGGCTTTCCTTGAGCCTCTGGGAGGGCAAAAACAGGTTGCGGAGGCCCTCCAGAGGCTGGAAATGGGCCCGTTTCCAGACTTTCAGAACTTCCCGGAGGCCTGTTTTTTGCCCTCCCCAGGCTCCGGAGGCTTTCCTTGAGCCTCCAGGAGGACGAAAACAGCCTCCCCTGGACTTCGGAGGCCAGAAATGGGCCCATTTTCAGACTTCTGGAACTTCTGGGAGGCCCATTTTTTGCCCTCCCAGAGCCTCCGCACAGGCCCTGCACTTACCTGGCAACCAAAATAGGCTTCATGGAGATGCCTGGGAGGGGCAGAGTGGGGTGGGCGGGGCCAGCCAGTCCTTGCAACTACCAGTTCAGTGAACCTGATGTAAAATTAGCATCCAGTTCGCCCGAACCTGTCCGAACTGGCTGAATCCCATCCTTAGTGTAGTTGCAGGGTATATTGTGCCACTCCTCCTCTTAAGGCGGTCCATCTAGCCACTAGATTCTAGTGGAACCAAGAAGAAGGACCTTCTCTGTGGTGGCTCCCTCCCTGTGGAACGTCATTCCTGTGGACATAATTTGGCCCCCACTTTAGCGCTCTTTGTATAGAACGTGAAGGATGTGTGTTTGTGTTTATTTTTATAACTATAATGTACATTGAAGATAGTATTTAATTTCGTTGTGCAAGATGCAATAACAATAAAGTAAACTAAAACTAAACAAGATCCTGAAGACATGGTTCTGCCAATGGGTCTTGGATCCCAGAGTGATATGGAGCCTATCAACAGGTTGGTTTGATTGTTGTCACCAGGGAGGTGGGAATTTGGGTTTTGCAATGGGATTTTATTTCTGTAAACTACCCAGATTCACCGTGAGTGAATTGAACAGCTATGTAAATTTTGTTAATGTAATAATAATATAGCACGATTTACTTACAGGCTGGCCCTTTTCTCCTTTAGTGCCTGCGCTCCCAGGTAGTCCCTGATAGGAGAAAAAGAGTCACTAATAATGAAAAACATAGTCCATAAATATATTTATGATGTCTTCTTCCCAAGACTGAATGTTCATAAAAGAATAGTTTGTGTACTCAGGGAACCATAAAAGTAAGCATCCAGACATGCACACAATAAACGCTAAAATAACTTCCACTTTTATGGGCTACCAAGCTCAACAATTTCATCAAGGATGATCAACCTTCTCCTCTTCCATCTCCTTTTAATGTCAGCCTTCCTTATCCCTCAAGTTCCTATATGTCTTTGGAGATTCTCAATTGTCCAGATCATGGTTGTCCCAAAGCTGCTTTTCCAAAAGGCAACTGACTTTCTTGGGGGTTTTTTTGTCCTTGGTTTTTTCACTTCTGAATAGAATGGAATAACAGAGTTGGGAGGGACCTTGGAGGTCTTCTAGTCCAACCCCCTGCTTAGGCAGGAAACCCTGCACCATTTCAGACAAATAGTTATCCAGCATCTTCTTAAAAACTTCCAGTGTTGGAGCATTCACAACTTCTGCAGGCAAGTTGTTCCACTGATTAATTGTTCTTAGTGTCAGGAAATTTCTCCTTAGTTCTAAGTTGCTTCTCTCCTTGATTAGTTTCCATCCGTTGCTTCTTGTCCTGCCCTCAGGTGCTTTGGAGAATAGTTTGACTCCCTCTTCTTTGTGGCAGCCCCTGAGATATTGGAAGACTGCTATCATGTCTCCCCTGGTCCTTCTTTTCATCAGACTAGACATACCCAATTCCAGCAAGTGTTCTTCATATGTTTTAGCCTCCAGTCCCCTCATCATCTTTGCTGCTCTTCTCTGCACTCTTTTTATAACTGAAGAAGCTTCTTGGATGAGAAGTGAAATGTTTTCAAATGTTTTGAAAAAACAACAACCAAGAAATTCCAGTTGCCTTTTGTAAAAGCACATTTGGGACTCAAGTCCTCTAATTCCTCAACCAATATGGATTGTCGGGTGATGGTGGAAATCTAATCTATTTGGTGGACACCGGGTTGGGGAAGCTTGTTCTATCCACTCCAGTTCTCAACTCCTTCCTGCTTTTAACATGATTATGGGAGTCTATCAAGAGTTGGACATTTTTTCTGAGATTCCTGCACAGCCCTTCCTACTCCAGCAGAAAGATGAGAATAGGAATCAAAGAAATAAGAAAGTAGACATGCTCTCGGAATATAATAGTATCATATCATATCATATCATATAATATCATCATATCATATCATATCATATCATATCAAGTTTATTTGTCAAGCATATATAAGATAACAGGTAAAAGTATAAACATAATTTGAATACATGAAAAAAGTAACTAAAAAGGAATATTAGGACAGGGACTGGAGCAGGGGTGAAATCTAAAATTTGTTACTATCAGTTCTGTGGGCGTGTCTTGGTGGGGGGGGTAATGTCATGGCCAACTTTTTTTTTTTTTTTACTTTTAAAAGCATTTTTCTACAACCTTAAGAGGTTGTAGAAAAAAATGTTTTTAGAAGCCTCTGACGATCAGGCAACTCAGCTGGGATCGCCAGAGGCTTTTAAAGGCATTTTTTCAACCTCTTTGGCTGAAGAGGTTGTAGAAAAAATGCTTTTAAAAGCCTCTGAATGATCCCAGCTGAGCCCTGCGATCATCGGAGGCTTTTTTTTTTTTTACTTTTAAAAGCATTTTTTCGGGCGAAGAGGTTGTAGAAAAAATGCTTTTAAAAGTAAAAAAAACAGCCTCTGATGATCGCGCGGCTCAACTGGGCATGGGGGGGGCGCAGGGATTTTTGCTACCGGTTCTCCGAACCACCTGCCGCCATCGCTACCGGATCAGGCGATCTGGTCCGAACTGGCAGCACTTCACCCCTGGATGGTAGGCACGCTGGTGCACTTATGCACGCCCCTTACAGACTTCTTAGGAATGGGGTGAGGTCTACAGTAGACAGTTTAAGGTTAAAGTTTTGGGGGTTTGGGGAAGAAACTACAGAGTCAGGTAGTGCATTCCAGGAATTGAACACTCTGTTACTGAAGTCATATTTTCTGCAATCGAGTTTGGAGCTTGATACAAACCTTGAGTTTGTATCTATTATTTGCTCGTGTATTGTTGTGGTTGAAGCTGAATAGTCATTGACAGGAAGGACATTGTGGCAGATAATTTTATGTACTATGCTTAGGTCAGACTGAAGTCGGCGTAGTTCTAAGTTGTCTAAGCCCAAAATTTGAAGTCTGGTGGCATAAGGTGTTTTATTGCGGTTAGAGGAATGGAGGACTCTTCTCGTAAAATATCTCTGGACTCTTTCGATTGTATTTATGTCCGATATGCAGTGCGGGTTCCAGACAGAGGAGCAGTATTCAAGAATTGGTCTAGCAAATGTTTTGTATGCTCTAGTTAGTAGTACAACATTACCAGAGAAGAAGTTATGCAAGATTAGGTTAACAACTCTTAATGTCTTTTTGGCAATGTTGTTACAGTGGGCAGTGTTACAGTATGTTGTAGGCTAGGGTTCCTTCTTCCTACAACTGGAAATCTAATCAAAAATAAAATGGGATGGGAATGAAAAAAGAAAATACACAGGCAATTGCCAGATTTTTAGGTCCCTGGAAATAGAGCAGTGTTTCTCCCCCTTGGCAGCTTGAAGAGGTGTGGACTTCAACTCCCAGAATGCCTCAGCCAGCATGGCTGGCTGCAGAATTCTGGGAGTTGAAGTCTACACCTTTTCCAGCTGTCAAGGATAAGAAACACTGCAGTAAAGGAGGGGTCTCCAATGTTGGCAACTTTAACACATGTGGACTTCAACTCCCAGAATTCCTCAGCCAGCAAAGCTGGCTGAAGAATTCTGGGAGCTGAAGTCCACAAGTCTTAAAGTTGCCAAGGTTGGAGACGCCTGCAGTAGCAGATACCAATCTCTCTGCAGAATAGTTTCTTTGACCTCTAAGAAGTTGGAGATGTATCAGGAGAAGGTGCAAATCACCCTGATATCTCTTTGATCTAAATTTTTATGAAAGAAAACTTACAGGGAGTCCGTGAGGGCCTTTCTCTCCAGGAGCACCAGAACGACCGGCAGCGCCCTAAGAATGTAAAGAAATGATGATGTGTAAATTTCTGATGACTATTACAGACAATATTAAGAGTTTGCTTTAATATGATGACAATCCATTCTCCTATTTTTATTAAACCTTCCTCACTCCCATATCCATCCTTCCTTCCTTCCTTCCTTCCTTCCTTCCTTCCTTCCTTCCTTCCTTCCTTCTTTTCTTCCTCCCCCCTCCCTCCCATACCCCACTCCTGTGCAAGAAAGAAAGGTCCTCTGGTTGACTAACTCTTGTTGGAATTTCATTGTTGGATTTTATTTCTATGCCACAACTACAGTAGTGTTCAGCCATAGCTGGCAATATTTACACATTTGGATCTAAGGTATGTACTCTATGCTTTTTTTTTCTAAGTAGAGTTTCCTGTTACATTAAATAGCTGAGCAGTAAAGCACATGGTGACTGTGCTCTTTGTTTACTTTGTGTGATGCTTTATATAAACAGAATTTCTAACAAATCCTCAACTTACTATCACAATTGGGACCAGAATGTCCATTGCTAAGCAGAGCAGTTGTTAAGTGAGTCACGTCCAATTTACCATGGTTAAGTCCAATCTTTGCCATGGTTAAGTGAATCACTGCAGTTCTTAAGCGAATCATGCTATTGTTAACCAAATCTAGCTTCTCCTGTTGACTTTGCTTGTAGGAAGCCAGCTGGGGGGGATCACAAATGTGATCACATAATTCCAGGATGCTGCAATTGTTGTACATATATGCTTGTTGCCAAGTGCCCAGATTTTGATCACACACTGCGGGGATGCTGCATCAGTGATTAATGTGATGACCGGTTATAAATTACATTTTTCAGTGCCGTTGTAAGTTTTAACCATTTCTAAACAAATGGTTGTAATTTGAGGACTGTCATGCCCCCATCGGAGCCTGAATCTGAGCTGGAACTGGAGTCAACGGAGATTGAGGAGGTGGCTTCATTGGCTTTGGAGGAATATGGGGAGAAGCAGGCCGAGTCAGGCCAGGACCTTTCAGGATTGGGACGACTTGTAGGAAGGGAGCAACAGGGGCAGGAAGACTGAGAGAGGCCAAGCAGTGAACATGAGAGACAGAGCTCAGGCGATGAGGAAGGACCACCCCCTCCTGATCCTCGAGCACAGAGAGTGGAGAGAAGGCGGGAACAGCGCAGGCTGACCCGACAACTTGGGAGGAGAGGGCCTCTCGCCCCTCTTCACAAGGCACACCTGGGGACTGACACTTAAGGAGACGCTGTGGGGAGGGGCATTTGTCGGGAACAAACACTGAATTCATGGAGTGTTGTGTGCCGTTGCCAACATTGGACGTTTCCTGGACTTCTTGCTTTATTTCTTGTTTCCTGGATGAATTGCCTTGTTCCTTTGCTTCCTGGATTCATTGACTTATTCCCTTGCCCTGCTGGATTTCTTGCTTTGCAACTGTTGTGCTCACAGCATTATGCCGGATTACTTGCAGCCAGAGGCTGCTGGAGGTTTGTGTCTGTGTGTGTTTGTGTGTGATTACCTTGCTCTGGGACTTGCCAGAAACGTGGGAGCGTTAAGGGGCAGTCTGAACTATCAGCTAACTATATTGACTCTGTGCCATGCCCCGAGTCATCACAAGGGCCACCTCTATTTGTATGATGTTTGAAACTGCTTGTAAACTAGAGAGCTACTTTGAAACTTGGAAATGTTGATGCTTGGGGTAAGGGAAATGCCTGAATGTTCCTGCCTCTAAGATTAGAAAAAAGGCAATGATTGGATTTCTGCTCTCTTTTACACAAAAAAACACTTTAATTGCACATGTAGGAAAGCCTTCTCAAATCCCTTATCGTTTGATTCCAAAACACAACATTTACAAGCTGCGGATGGTTGCTTGGGTTTTGTCTACACATCAGCACAAACCAAATGGGAGTTTAACAAATGAAAAACGTAATGAAACGAAACGTTGAAAAATGAGAAAAATGCAAAACAGGGTTTTTTCCACCCCGCCTCGTTAATGTCAGAGTAAAGTATTGCCAGCTCCGGTGAATTTTAAAGGTCTTTTTAGTAAAAGTTCTGTCAACAACAGTGCACATTACAAAAACATTTTATAAACAGGTTCTCAAACAACAGAATTCAATGCATTTTGTAAATAAATAGTCTTGTGCATCTATGGGCAAGTGAACATGTAAAATTGCAGTCTTATTTATTTTAAGATGCCCCCGTTTTCAATTATCTGCTCTGACGGTTTGCATTCGTAGACAAGCATACAGGCATAGAGGTATAACCAACTCTTGGCTCAAGAATTAATGCTTGCACTTTAAGCTCACTTGGGAAAGTGATGTTACATCCACACATCCTTCATTTTATTTTTATCATGAGTTTTAACCAAAGGATGGGGAGAAATGACTAAATCTAAGACACAAACACAAAGTGGACGGATGGTTGGTTGGAACCAGTAATGATAACTGAGAACTGAGGGGTCCTTGATACTCTCTCTGAGCTTGGTTGTTTTCTTACAACGTTTCATTACCCAACTAGGTAACATCATCAGTGCAGGAGGAGGAGGGGGGAGGAGGAGAGAGGATAGGAGGAGGAGGACAGAGTTTGCTCTGTTTTATATACAAGTGATTTGCTCTTTCAGTTCTTTGATTAGCTCAGAGAGCATCAAGGATCCCCCAGTCCTTCTCCTCCTAGCCTCCTCCTCCTCCTCCCCTTCCTTCCTTCCTTTCCTCCCCTCCCCTCCTTTCCCTTCCCTTCCCTTGCCTGCCTGTCTGCCTGCCTGCCTTCCAATCTCACTCCCTTCTAGTCCTGATGATGTTACCTAGTTAGTGTTGTGGCCCGTATGCGGCCTGTGCAGCTAGTAGCTGATTCAGACAGCAAGGAGACTGGTGTGGTGCTGCGCCAGCAGCCTGTGCAGTTGGCACTCGAGTCGGACAATGAGGAGGCTGGAGAAGTTGTGGTGCCAGAGGCAGGGATTCAGCCAGGGCCTTCAGAACCTCCAGAAGCTCCCTTAAGTGAAGAGGACGAAGAGGAGGAGCCTCTTCTCGATGCACGGGTGCACAGAGCTGCCAAAAGGCAGGAGTGGCTCCTCAGGAGGAGGTCTCCTCGAGAGTCAGGCTTGGGGTTAATTGGCCACTCCCTTAGCCTATTTAAGGAGGAACGCCGACTGAAGCAATTTGCAGGGAACAACTTCATTCACATAGCTTCATGTCTTGTCTTGCTTATCTTATCAGCTTCCTGCAAATTGCTTCTGGGCATTCTGCCAACCAGAGTAAGCTTTCAGTATTATTCTTTGAATTCTTGGCAGCTGTTAATGCAGTTAATTAAAATTTTGTAAAAAACCAGTTATTGTAAAAAAACTGGTTTATTTAGTAAACTAAGGTCTGAACGGACTTTGTGTGTGCTGCGTTCTTTGGGGTCTGTAGCTGGGGCAGAACAGTTAGGTAACGAAACGTATATCAGAATAATGGAGTTGGAAGGGACCTTGGAGATCTTCTAGTCCAACCCCTTGCTCAAGCAGGAAACTCTAGTCTATACCGTTTCAGGCAAAAGGGTTGTCCAAAATCAACCAGGCTCAGAGAGGACCCCTCATATCAATCCTGACCTACAAATATTCTCCTTTATAAGTAAGAACTTGAAGATTTTTAAATAGGACTACAAACCTTCTCACCATCAAGTCCAGGTGCTCCGTCTCTTCCATTTTTTCCAGGTAGGCCCTGAAACAGCAAAGTAGGATGAATAGGCAAAAAGAACGATTTATGGATGGAACACATGGGTTTATTATTTATTTTTTAAATGCAATTGAATAAAATTTACTTCTTATTATAAAAAAGATGCTGAGATGTCGGAAAGTGTGCAGAGAAGAGCAACGAAGACAATCAAAATTCTGGAGGCTAAACTGTATGATAAACAGCTACGGGAAGCAACAGATCCCATTGCTTGGATCCAGACATATGTTGCTAGTCCTCGGATTATGATCACAGTTGAGCCCAAAATTTCTGTTGCTAAGCAAGACAGTTGTTAACCAGGTTTTACCCCGTTTTACGACTTTTCTTGCCGTTGAATCACTGCCGTTGTTACATTGGTAACACTTTAAATGGGGCTCCCCTTGAAAAGCACCCGGAGGCTCCAACTGGTCCAGAATGTAGCCGCGCGGGTGATTATGGGCGCAGCTCGTTGCGCCCATGTAACACCTCTCCTACGCGAGCTGCACTGGCTCCCGGTGGTCTTCCAGGTGCGATTCAAGGTGTTATTTATCACCTTTAAAGCGCTCCATGGCTTAGGACCTGGGTACCTACGAGACCGTCTTTTGCCACCAATAGCCTCCCACCAACCAGTTTGTTCTCACAGGGAGGGACTACTCAGGGTACCGTCAGTCAAATTATGTCGACTGGCGACTCCCAGGGGGAGGGCCTTCTCTGTGAGGGCTCCAACCCTTTGGAATGAACTGCCTCCTAAGATACAAAATATCCCTGATCTCCGTGCTTTCCGCCATGCCCTCAAGACCCTGATGTTCCAACAGGCGGGGCTAAACATATGAACATGTGAATGATTTTTTAAATGTGATCTAATTCTGGGTTTTCTTTAATTGACCAAACTAAGTAATAATTTTAATTAGCAATTTTATGATGTTTGTGTGTCTATATTTTTCTTGACTGTACACCGCCTTGAGTCCTACGGGAGAAAGGCGGTATAGAAATATAATAAATAAATAAATAAATAAATAAATAAATAAATAAATAAATAAATAAATAAATAAATAGCTTCTAAACAAACAACCATTTGCTTAAGGACCGTTTGAAGTTACAGTGGCACTTAAAAAAGTGACTTATGACCATTTTTAACAGTTATGATCGCAGCATTGCCGCATTGCCCATGGTCATATGACCAAAATTCAGACGCTTTGGTCATTGACTCATATTTATGACGGTTGCAGTATCCCGGGGGGGTCACGTGATCCCCTTTTGCGACCTTCTGACAAGCAAAGTTCATGGGGAAGCCAGCCTCACTTAGCCACCGCATTACTCACTTAACAACTGCAGTGATTCACTTAACAACCGTCGTAAAATGGGGCCAAGCCCGCGTAACAACCGTATTGCTTAGCAATGGAAATTTTGGGCTAAATTATGGTCATAAATGAAGGAGTGCCACGGGATGGAGTCACTGGAGTATTAATTAATTTAACAGTGGCTCTTTTGTGAAACAGATCTCCTGTATCAGTGGTGGGTTGCTCCCGGTTCGGACCGGTTCTATAGAACCGGTAGTAAAATCGGTGGGAGGTTCCGCCCACTGACCCTGATATCATCAGAAGCGATCTGTGCATCCGCAGAAGCGCGCGATCCTGTTGCGAACCGGTAGTAAAGGTAAGTAAACCCCACCCAGTGGTGAAATGTAAAGTTTGTTATTACCGGTTCTGTGGGCATGGCTTGGTGGTGGTGGGTAATATGACTGAGTGGGCGTGGCCAACTTTTTTTAAAAAAAACTTTTAAAACCATTTTTTTCTACAACCTCTTCGGCTGAAGAGGTTTAAAAAAATGCTTTTAAAAGCCTCCGACGATCCCAGCTGACTCGCCTGATCGGCAGAGGCTTTTCCTTTTTTTTTTTTAAAGCCTCTGACGATCTCAGCTGACTTGCCTGATCAGCAGAGGCTTTGTTTTTACTTTTAAAAGCATTCTTTCAGCTGAAGAGGTTATAGAAAAAATGCTTTTAAAAATAAAATAAAAAGCCTCTGATGATTGCGCAGCTCAGCTGGGCATGGGGGTGGGGAGGGATTTTTGCTACCGGTTCTCCGAACCACCTGCCTCCATCGCTACCGGATCGGGTGATCCGGTCTGAACCAGGAGCATTTCATCCCTGACCCCACCCCTGTCCTGTATTCATCCACTCAAATTGCCTTTCATTTCCTCAGATTTGGGGAAATCGTCTAAAGAAAATTGTCTGAGTTCATGACTAAAAGCCTTCTAGGCTGCGTATAGTCCTTTCCTCCTTCCGTTACGTAATTCAAAATCACTTGAACCTCCTGATTTTGCCGGAGTACTTCTTATTTAAAACACAGTAGCTATAGAAACAGAACATCAGCCCTTCTTGATTCTGGATAGCAGATAATTCTGCTATCATATTCTGCTAGATATTTCAATTCTGTTACGATTGAAAACACTCTGGGGAAGCTTTTAATCCAATATCTAAGGGATGAGATTTCAGGGTGATATATATATTCTCTTTTGTGAGAACCAGATGAGGCAGTTCTCACTAAACCAAACCATACAGCTGCAGGTGTCAGGTTACGATGTCGTCTCAAATAAATTGCATTTCCAAACAAATAGTCTTTGATGAAATCTTTCATTTATTGAGCACAACAATCTGTCCCCGAGTCCATCGTAGTCAGCCCTGACCTTCTGACCCCAAACCCTCCCTTTCCGTTCCCCAATTCTCTGTGTCTCATTGGCCACCTTCCAAGTCACTCTCCCCATATCTATTACTTCAGCTCACAGGAATGTCCCCCCTCCCAACCCATCTCCTAGGGGATAATATCTTCAGGGAAAATAAGTAGGTGAAGAGTCAAGCGTCCTCTTCTCTTCCTTATGTCAGCACTGGAGTGAATATAGCTTGGAGTGCTGACAGCAGCGGTGATTAAAATTATGCCTTCTATATTTGCACATTTGATTTGCACTTTTCTCTCTGACCTGTTAGCCATCGTACTTTTTAATTATCCCAAGAATATAAGGAAAGAAATTAACGTGGCTTAGAACCTTGTTTATTTATTTTTGGCTGTTTTATTATTGTTTTTATAAATGTTTTTTTTTATTGTTTTAAATGTGCGTGTTGTGGAATTGTAAGCCATCCAGAGTCACTGATGGAGAGGGGCAACTATAGAAATTGAATGAATAAATCATTGTCTATCTGTCTGCACTGCAGCTGAGGAATTCTGGGAGTTGAAGTCCATCTATCTTACAATTTGCCCAGGTTAAGAAACATTGGCTTATGGTAAGGAGTGGCTCCATTGATTACTATAGAGGACAATTGACTTCCTCAGCTATAAATTTTGTTGGATGATTTTTAGTGTTCTTAAATGATTGCATTGTTTGGGTGTTCTTATATTATTTTTTAATTCTTTGTGAGCTGCCCGGAGTCATATATTTGAGATGGGTGGACCATATAAATGAGAAAAATAAATAAATAATGAATGAATAATAAAAAAGTAATAAATAATCACTAAGTAAAGAATAAATAAGTTGTATGAGCACAGCTAATGGGAGACTTAATTCCTTGCACAGAAAGAAAGGACAAATATGCCGTCTATGAAAACCGCTTAGAAAGGGCTGTAAAGCAGTATGAAGTGGTATATAAATGTAAGTACTATTGCTATTGCTATCATGTATGTCTCGTTTAATGACCATGTCTAAAAAGGTCGGATCTGGCCATATAACGCCTTACTTAGCAACCATACCACTTAACAATGATATTTTTTTCAGTTCCAATTATGGTCATAAGTTGAATGCTACCTGTACTAAGCCATACAGGAAGGCGTGAAAGGCCAAATTTGCTCATATAATAAGTAAAATATAAATAAACACAGTTCCCATTTATATACAGCTAACTTCATACAACATACTACATTAGACTTAAAATGGTAAATAGTCCAGAGTCACTGAAAGCTGGGCAGGATATAAGTTTAATAGGTAGTCCTCGTCTTACGGCCTCAATGGAGCCCCAAATTTCTGTTGCTAAGTGAGGCATTTGTTAAGTGAGTTTTGCCCCGTTTTACATCCTTCCTTGCTGCAGTTGTTAAGTGAACCACTGCAATTTGTCATACGGTTGTTAAGTGAATCTGGTTTCCTCATTGACTTTGCTTTTCAGAAGGTCACAAAAGGAGATCCCATGACCTCCGGGACACTGCAACCGTCATAAGTACATGCCAGTTGCCAAACATCTGAATTTTGATCACATGACCATGGGGATGCTACAATGGTCATAAGTGTCAAAAAGTCATCAATCATTTCAGTGCCGTCGTAACTTTGAACAGTCACTACCCGAACTGTTGTTAAGTCAAGGACTACTTGTATTATTGTTGTTATAATTATTATTGATCATCGCACAGTCAGCCAGATTGGGTTTGGCATTTTTATCCACCCATTGAGTCCTTACCAAGGACCTGGGATAGGCATATCTGGATCAGAGGTGGTATTCAGCCGGTTCGGACCAGTTCGGACGAACCGGTAGCGGAAATCTCTATGTTGTCCTATTTAGGCACGTTTTTGAGGCCGGGCGCATGCGCGGAAGGCGCGCGAGCGAGCAAAGCGCATGCACGGAAAGCCAGGCGCATGTGCCTAGGTGGCGCATGCATCACATTTTCAGCGCCGGGTGAACCGGTAGATAAATTTTGTGAATGCCACCTGTGATCTGAATGTTTGACGGCGCTACAGATATCATCTCAGGATGGAAGCTGTTCCAAGTACAGCTGCCTTCCGCAATTGACTGGTGGAGAATTTGTCAATGTCGTCAATGGTGTTCAAGTGGTGCTCCGGTTGTTTTGGGATTGCAACCCACGCGCCTATTACTATTGGTACTACATTGCTTGCCTTTGCCACAGTCTTTCTATTTCTATTTGTAGCTCTTTGTATTTTGTTATCTTCTCCAATTCTTTCTCTTCTCTTCTGCTGTCTCCAGGCACTGCCACATCCACTGTCTATACCAGGGGTCAGCAACCTACGGCTCTGGAGCCGCATGCGGCTCTTTCATCCCTCTGCTGTGGCTCCTTGTCGCTCAAAATATACATCACAGCCGCCAATGTGCGACACCGCCGGCATGCGATTTATTGAGATTTTCGACCCCGGTAGGCCAACCATGGATACATCCCAGAAAAGAAGAGTTTCAGAAGAAAACAGAATGCTTAATTCAACTACATATATTAGTTTTGTGGCTGCTCAGGAAATAGTCAGGCATGGGAAGGGTTTTGTGGCTCCCGATGTTTTCTTTTCTGTGGGAATCAGGTCCAAATGGCTCTTTGGGTATTTAAGATTGCCGACCCCTGATTTAGACTTTTTTGTCTTTCTTATTGGCAACTAAGTCTGGATAGTGGATGTGGCAGTGCCTGGAGACAGCAGAATAGAATCATCATCATCATTATTATATGGGTTAGGGTCAGTGGTGGGTTCCTCCCGGTTCGGTCCGGTTTGGCCGAGCCGGTAGCGGTGACGATATGACGTCACCGAATCGGTTCTCCCCCCCGCCCTTCCCCCCATCCATGTTATTCTTACCTTTTTTTTTTTTATTGAAAAGTTTTACAAAAAGTTTACATATTTCCCCCCCCTTCCCTACCTCAACCTCCCCCCTTCCCCCCTCCCCTTCCCAGAATAAATTACAGGGTATAAACTTCAACAATCATAATCAATCCTAGTCTAAACAATTATGACATTCCACATCTCTTGTTTCTTCAATTCCCTAATTACCCGCCTAGCTTTATTACTTAAAGACACACTAAATATCTATATAATCATTCATTCATGTTATTCTTACCTTTTATTTGGCCCCACCCCCAATCTATTGCTGCCTCCTGAGTCCCAGCTGATGACTAGAGGGAAAAAAACTGTTTAAACTCTTGCCGTGGGGCTTCAAAGGGCCGTCCTACAGCTGATCAGTGTTAAAAGCAAACAAATGAGTCGGGTCGTAAGTGAGAGGACTGGTCGTAAGTGTGAGGACCTTCCAGAAATGACTCTGACCAGCTAACCACGCCCACCTAGTCACATGACCTCCAAGCTACGCCCACAGAACCAGTAGTAAAAAATTTAGAACCCACCCCTGGTTAGGGTATGTATTGGAATGTATATATGTGTTGGAAAGGAAGCTGTAGACTTAGTAAGTTGTATGTGCAGGCAATGACATGAATTCATCATTTAGCTTAATTTGTGGAGGGTGGGGGGCATAGCATCATTTGTATTCCCTTAATCTAGATGCAGGTTCTCTGTGTTGTATGAACTTAACCCGCAGGTTGTTAAGTAGGTTTGCATCGCACAGTCAGCGAGGAATTTGGCATAAAAAATGGCTTACGGGTTCTCCGCGAGGCCCAGCGCTCCCTGCAGCTCCGTTTGGACCTGTCGGACCCTGGAAAAAGAAAACAAGAGAATTTTCTAGAAGACATCAATGACACCCAAGGAAGACCTATCAAGTCCTTTAGCAAGGCAGTGCATACAGATAGTCCTCGACTTACGACCGCAATTGAGCCTGTAGCTATGCAAGACAGTTGTTAAGTTAATTTTGCCCCATTTTATGACCTTTCTTGCCACAGTCGTTAGGTGAATCACTGCACTGGGAGACTTAATTCCTTGCACAGAAAGAAAGAGCAAATATGCTGGCTCTGTAAACTGCTTAGAGAGGGCTGTAAAGCATTATGAAGCGGTATATAAATCTAAGTGCTATTGCCATTTAGTACTATAGATAATTTCGTACAACATACTATATTAGACTTAAATTGTAAATAGTCCAGAGTCACTAAAAGCTGAGCAGGATAGAAATGTAACAGGTAGTCCTCAACTTACGATGTCAATTGAGGCATTTGTTACGCGAGTTTTGCCCCATTTTACAACCTTTCTTGCCACAGTTGTTAAGTGAATCACTGAACTGAGTAACACCGTTGCTAAGTGAATCTGGCTTCCCCATTGACTTTGCTGGACAGAAGGCCACAAAAGCGGATCACAACCCCAGAACACTGAAACTGTCATAAATATGAACCAGTTGCTAAACCGTCATAAATGTAAACCAGCTGCAATAGTTGTAAGTGTGAAAATCGGTCGTAAGCCACATTGTTCAACGCCGTTGTAACTTTGAATGGTCACTAAATGAACTGTTGTAAGTCGAGGTGTTGCTTATCCCTAAAGCAAGTAAGTTGATAGGTACATAACACAGACCAGAAGTGGCATTCAGCTGGTTCAGACCGGTTCAACCGAACTGGTAGCGGAAATTGGAGGTGAGCCTGCCCACCCTCCCCGGCTCTATGCCATCCTATTTAGGCATGTTTTTGAGGCCAGGTGCATGCGTGGAAGGTGCATGCGCAAGCAAAGCACATGCACGGAAGCCCGGGTGCATGCGTGGAAGGCAGGCCCGTGTGCGAACTGGGCGTGCACGCACATGAAGCGAGCATGCACGTGGCGAACCAGTAGTAACGTATTGTGAAACCCACCGCTGACACAGACCATTCAGCCGGTTCAGACCGGTTCCGACCGGTTCACCTGAACTGGTAGCGGAAATCGCAGGTGAGCCCGCCCACCCTCCCTGGCTCTATGCCAACCTATTTAGGCATGTTTTTGAGGCCAGGTGCATGCATGGAAGGCATACACACAAACAAAGCACATGCACGGAAGCCTAGGCGCATACGCAAAAGGCAGGCACGCGTGTGAACTGGGCGTGCACGTGCACGAAGCAAGCATGCACGCGGCGAACCAGTAGTAACATAATGTGAAACCCACCGCTGACACAGACCATTTTAAACAACAACACCACCACACATGGAAAGTGGGAATTACACTTACTGCATCACCCTTTGGACCTCGGAAACCTTGATGGCCTCTGTCACCACGGGACCCCTGAAATGGTTAAACAGAATCCATTACACATCACCTCTTCCCCACTAGTACCAGCCGATTTACCCCAAAGTAAAATAATATTTGTCCTTCTGAGAGCGCGGCATCCTAAAATCAATGCTTAAATGAGTCCTCCCACTCAAAACAACATACATGGAAAAATAAGTGGTGTGTTTGCATCTTCTTTGCAGGAGGAGGTTCGAAGAGAAGAGAATATCTCAGGATTGAGAGGAGAGGTTCTTGGTGCTCTCTGAGCTTGGTTGTTTCCTTGCAGGCGTTTCATTACCAGACTAGGTAACATCATCAGTGCAGGTGAGTGTTGGGTTTGCTCCTTGTTTATAGATGGTGGATTGCCCTGTCAGTGTTGGTGGGGATCTCTATGGAGATTCTCAATCATCCAGGTCATGGCTGTCCCAACGGTGCTTTTCAAAAGGCAATTGGACTTTGGGGTTGTTTTATTTATTTATTATTAGTCCAATTTATATGCCGCCCTTCTCCGTAGACTCAGGGCGGCTTACAATGCATTATAGCAATAGCCTGCGTACTTTTATGTATATACCTGCTTATTAGGACTTTCGGGCCCCCCTAAGCGGGGTTGTTCTATACAAAGCTGGCTTATTGCCCCCACAATCCGGGTCCTCAATTTACCTACCTCGAAAGGATGGAAGGCTGAGTGAACCTTGCCCTGGTGAGATTTGAACTCGCACTAATTGCAGCCAGCTGACAGCTAAGTGCTAGCACTTAACAGCACTTAGTCCGCTGCACCACCGAGGCTGTTTTTTTTCTTGAAAACATTTCGCTTCTCATCCAAGAAGCCAGAACTGAAAAAGCTTCCTGGATGAGAATCTCATTGGCCTTTTCTGATCTACAACAGCTTCCCAAAATCATTTTAACTGGTAGCACTGGAGCTAAATTTGGTGCTTGCTGAATGTCAGTCTTGTGCTCCCTTATATCTTAAACAGACTAAAAGACTTGAAGGTCATCTAGTCCAACCCCCTGCTCAAGCAGGAGACCCTATACTATTCCAGACAAGTGGCTGTCCAGTCTCTTCTTAAAAACCTCCAGTGATGAAGCACCCACAACTTCTGAAGGCAAGTCGTTCCATAGATAAAATTGTTCTGCCAGGAAATTCCTCCTTAGTTCTAGGTTGCTTCTCTCCTTGATTAGTTTCCACCCGTTGCTTCTTGCCCTGTCTTCAGGTGCTTTGGAGAATAGGTTCACCCCCTATTCTTCGTGGAAGCCCCTCAAACATTGGAACACTGCTATCAGGTCATGTTTGCATATACAGCAGTGGCCAAAATTGTGGAAACCTTTTGAGAAAAGTGTATTTCCTAAAACTAGCTAATAACACCACTTTTTTTTGTAGTAATACCATAAAATTATATATCAATGGAAAGATAATTTAATCAAGAATGTAATGCAATAACTTTTATGAAGGATTTGTTATTAGAATAGCAGGTACAGGATAAAGAAGAAAAGTGAAACACGTAGAAAAAAATGAGATATACAAAAATTATCACCATAGAAAAAACGAAATATACCATACAAAAATTATCACCATGTCAGCTAATCCTTAGTTGGGTAACCTTTAGCATGAATTACGGCCTTACAACGTCTTCCCATGGAGGGAACCAAGTCTTTGAGTTCTGCAGCTGTTATAATGTGAAACCAAGATTGAATGATGGCTTCTATTAACTGGGTTTTATTGCTAGGTCGCTTCTGACTAACAAATTTCTTTAGTTGGCTCCATAGATTTTCAATTGGGTTAAGGTCTGGGCTATTCCCAGGCCATTCCAGCAGTGGAATAGGATTATTTTGAAACTCCCCCCCCCCGAAAAAAAGTGGTGTTATTATTTTTATTTATTTATTTATTTTTATTTTATTTATTTTTATATGCCGCCCTTCTCCGGAGACTCAGGGCGGCTTACAATGCTTTAAGCAATAGCCTTCATACTTTTGTATATTTTATATAAAGTCAGCTTATTGCCCCCACAAACCGGGTCCTCATTTTACCCACCTTAGAAAGGATGGAAGGCTGAGTTGATCTTGAGCCTGGTGAGAATTGAACTCGCAGTAATTGCAGGCAGCTGGATATTAAATGCTGCCTTAGTAGGAGGCATTAGCCTCCTACGCCACTCAGGCTCCTCAAAAATTAGCCATCAAACCTCAAAAATACACTTTTCCCAAAAGGTTTCCACCATTTTGGCCATTACTGTAATGTGGGCTTTGGGGGTGTGGGGAATGCAATATAAAAAGAAAACCTACCGCTTTCCCTGGAGGCCCTGGCATTCCAGGCTGCCCTCTGAATCCAATGTCTCCCTGAAATCAAGAAAACAGGACAATATAATCTTTGCCCAACAGGGGAAAAAACCTTAATTAATCAACAAAAGACAGAAAGGGACTCGGAGAAATCTTTTGTGCCATTCCTGTATGAGAGGCACCCCCTCACAAACCAGCGAGATAGTTATATAACTAAATTTCTGAGGTAGTAATTTTAGCATGTTGTAACACTCTGCCCACAACAGTTCTGGAGCTTTGTTATAAAAAAGTATGAGATGAGTGTCAACTCGCAAAGCATCCCGGGCCTGCTCTCGAGTTGCCATAGGCCAGGGGGGATGGGAAACCGGTGAAATGGCACAGCAGCCAAAGACAGATGCACATTCCACGCTTATCTCTCTCAAGGCTGTATCCCAGGGTTACCTACAGTAGCTGAAGGGGAGTGATATCTACAACCCACGAAATTGCTCCGTTGGCAAATGTGATTGATGACACACCCTGGGGGGGGAAACAGGGTCATAATTGGAGCATAAATTACATAGGGTCAGAGCTGGCTTCACTTGGGAACATGGCGACATGAAGCTCCTAATAAATAACTGGATTTCTTTTGAAGCTTGGCTCATGATTTAATTAGGGCATCTGTTGGAACTGTGACAATGAGATTGTGACCCTGTGGACAAGGGACTATTGAAACTACAGTTTATATCCTGTTGTGTTGCTCCCTCTATGGCAGGGGTGTCAAATTTTATTTCATTAAGGGCCTCATCAGGGTTGTGTTTGAATTCAGGAGGGGGGCTGGGGGAGACTGGCCAGGGTGGGCGTGGCCAGTTTGACGTCACTTGTCTTGCGGGCGCCTGTGGTGGCCTGAGCCCTCTGCAAGGGAAAACGGGCTCCTGAGTTCAGTTTTTGGTTGTGACTGCCTCCTGCCAGTGAAAATGGAGCTCATGCGGCCCTCCCGATCTCCATTTTCACTAGAAAAGGCACCGCGGACCAGTCTTTCGCTGTTTCCAGGGTGACCGGCCAGATCCGGCCCCCGGGCTTTAAGTTTGACATCCCTGCTCTATGGGGACTCACGGACTCGTAACACCTTACCTGATTAAATCTTACCTGGAAACTTCGATCATTTTTATATAAAACAACTACTGTTGGATCAATGTGATTCAGTTTCTCTGGACAGAGTTAGGTTTTGTTACACTGTTTGTAAAATTAGGCCGACTTTGGTCAACCTTGATTTCGCCATCAATTCTAATATATTACTATGCCTTGTTCTATTCGGTTCTGTTCAATTTTTGTTTTATTTTAATGTTTAACATTATGTGCTGGTCCGTGACTGTAATGAAGATTGAAACTGAAATTATAAGAAGCCAATACTATAATTATTACTATCCCCATAATCCTGATGGAAGAACAACTAGGGCAGTGATGGCGAACCTTTTTGCCATCGTGTGCCAAAAGTGGGGAGAGTACGGTGTGGTTGCGCGTGTGCGTGCCCACACCCATAATTCTATGCGCCCTGTCCCCCCACGCATACGTGCATGACCCCCACCATGGTCCCCCCGCTTTTGGCATGTGATGGCACCGTGGGTTCAGTAGGCCCATTTTTCGCCCTTCCCAGGCTCCAGAGGCTTTCTAGGAGCCTGGGGAGGGTGAAAACAGCCTTCCCCACCACCCCCGGAGGCCCTTCAAAGGCCGGAAACAGCCCATTTGCTGACTTCCGGTGGGCCCAGAAGGCCCGAAAAATCAGCTGGCCAGCATGCGCACGTGTGCTGGAGCTGAGCTAAGGCAACGCTCATGTGCCCACCAATATGGCTCCGTGTACCACCTGTGGCACGCGTGCCATAGGTTCGCCATCACAGAACTAGGGGATGCCCCAGATCTTTAGTTAGTTAGGTCAAGTTGTGGCCCAAACTTGAAAACTTTCCTGTTTCTGTGCAAATATCTTTTGCAAGCAACTTTGGTCAAGAAAACACAGAGAGATTAAGGATGGTGTCTAACTTACCCTGTCGCCAATAAGACCGATTGGCCCAACTTCTCCACTTAATCCTCGGGGACCCTGAAAATGAGGATCAATTCAAGGTAAAGCATGGCTGATTTATTAATTTATGAGATTTTGATCCTGCTTTTATTACTTTAAAATTAAAAAAATTCAGCTTCTTCTACCTGCAATCCAATGTTACCAGGAGGCCCTGCTGGGCCTGGCGGCCCTCGCAAACCCTGAAAAAAAAAGAAAAGAAAGAAAGCGTTTAAGACGAGAGTCGGTCAAGAGTCCTCCAAAAAGAAGCTGCCTTCGGAAGTTGTGGGTGCCCCATTACTTGAGGCTTTCTAGAAGATACTGGACAGCCCCTTGTCAGAAATGGTATGTGATGATCCAGGGCACGGCACAGAGATAACACAAACAGCTGGCAGTTCAAACTGCTCCTTTAGTGCTCCAAAGCTCCCCAAACACTCCCACGTTTCTGACAAGTCCCAGAGCAGAGTGAGAACAAACCCCCATACAAACCTCAAGCAGCCTCTGGCTGCAATTAGTCCAGCCCAGCGCTGTCTGCACCAAGGCTACATGGCAATAAATCCCAAATGTCTTTGGCAAAACAAGAGTCAAGCAAGGAGTTCAGGGAGCAAAAGATTCAGATAATTAGTCCAGAAAGCCAACAAGGAATGCAAGGATTCTTGGCAAGTTCAAACGTCGGCACACAACATTTCAGGAACTCAGCGTTTGTTTCTGACAAATACTCCTCTCCATGGCGTCTCCTTAAGTCTCATTCCCCAGGTGTGCCTGGTAAAGCTGGATGGAGCACTCTCCTCGCGTGTGGCCTGCTCTGTCTGCACCGATCCCGCCTTCTCTGCACTCTCCGAGTCCTTGCATCAGGAGGGGGTGGTTCTTATTCCTTGTCTGAGCTCTGTCTCTCCTCCCTGCCTGCAGGTCTTGCTAATTCCGAACAGTCTTGCCTGGACTGACTCTGCCCTTCCCCAGTTTCCTCCAAGGCCAACGGAACTGCCCTCTCACTCGCTGTCAGTTCTTGTTCCAGCTCATCTTCTGCCGCAGATTCAGACTCCGATGGAGGCATGACATGGTATAGGGCAGGGGTCAGCAACCTGCGGCTCTGGAGCCGCATGTGGCTCTTTCATCACGCTGCTGCGGCTCCCCGTCACTTAAAATATGCATCACAACCACCAATGTGTGACACCCACTGGCACGCAATTATTGAGCTTTTCAACCCCCGGTAGGCCAACCATGGATAAATCCAAGAAAAGAAAAGTTTCAGAAGAAAACAGAATGTTTAATTCAACTACATATGCTAGTTTTGTGGCCGCTCAAGAAATAGTCAGGCACAGGGGACTTCCTGTTTGCTGCTGGCCGCCGCCAGACGTTCCTTTGGGATCGTCAGCTTCCACTGCCTGTCAGAGCCGCCTTCACAACGGAACGGCGGCTCGAAAAAACTCCGTTCCCATGAGGAAACGGAGATAGAGCCGGCAGGGGTGGGTAGAACTCTCTGCAGAGTCCCAAAAGTTTTTTTTTACTTTTGGGATGGAGCGGATGAGATGCCCCATATCCCCAGCCGCTGCTCCGGGCTTTGGGAGACCTCTGCTAATGCAGAGCCAGGCGTCAAAAGCAAGCCTGCGAATTTGACAGATTACTCAAAGAAAATGTGAGCTGGACCTGTAATACTGAAGCGCAAGTATTTTACTTATCTTTTAAAAATTACTTAGGAGAATAGAGGAAGAGAAAGAGGAAAAAAGTTTCTTTTTAAAATGGCGTCTGCCGCGGCTGGAGAAGAGTTTGAGAGGGAAAGTTCTTCCGTTTTTTATTATTACAATGTAGCGGAATAAATACCACTGGCTACATTTGTAGACAAAACTCCGCTCCTGTTTTTGTTTTTCTCTTTTTCCCCTGGAGGATTGTTGCTGGCTGGAAGTCTTTTGTCTTGTTTTTTTTTTTTTTTCTTCTAACAAAGCCTGCTTAGGCGGAAACATGGCACTGAGGCTTGTGAAGTCAGACAAGCAAATAGGTGGGGGGGATTCCCCCACTAAGAATTTAAAGGAACAAGTTTTAACTCTTCAGTCCCAGAAACCTGATTTTAATATAATAGAATTTCTCTTAGAGGAGATTGAAAGAAGGGATGAGATTGTGAATCAGCAACTTGAAAAATTTAAGCAGGAAACTAAGGAATTGGTGAAATCCAAGTTTGACTTTTTGCAGCAAAAAATTTTAAAAGCGTCAGAATTCATGATTCGGTTGGATACAAATACTAATTTACTAGAGTCAAAAATGGATGAAATTCAAGATAAATTGGACAATAGAATTCAAAAAATTGAAAATGATTTGTTAAATATTCAGGATTATAGTTCAGAAGAAAAATTTAAAATGGATGCTGACCAAAAGTCTGGTAATGTAGAAAATCTGCAACAGAGGATTGAAAAAGAGGTTCTAAAGATACAACATAATTTCACAGAATATGCAATAAGACTTAGAGGTTTGCAGGAAAATAACAGAGATGACTTAAGGAAAATATCTTCTGAATTTCTAGCTGGGATTTTAAAGATTCAACCTGAGGAAGTGTTTTGTAGGATTGACAGAGCTTATCGAATAAACTCCTGGACTGCCAAGCAAAGGCAATTGCCTAGAGATGTGGTAATCTATTTTTCAGATAAAGAAATTAGGAATAAAATTGTGCAAAATTCCTTCAATTCTAATTTGCAATTGTATGGAAGAAAGATTTGGATTTACAAGGAACTCCCACCTAAGATATTAATGGAAAGGAAGAAATTTGGCTTTCTGGTGTCTGAGTTAAAAAGGAGAAATATTCAATTCCGGTGGGACGTCCCAGTTGGTATTATATTGAGATATCAAGGAGAAAGATACCAGTTAAATACTGTTGAAAGAGCGGAAGAATTTTATCAAAATAGGTTGAAAATGAATTTAACGTCTTCAGATATAATACAGGATAAGCAGAAGGAGCTGGAACTAAAGACAGAGACTGTACCAGATAAATTGCCTTTGGATTTATCGGATACCCCAGCTGGATTATCTACAAATTTGAGAGAAGTGCCATCTGATTTTAATGTGATGACTTATCAAGGCAAGGACAAGCATGGAAACCAATTAGAGGATATACAAGGGATAAAAAAGAAACGCGAGACACAAAAAATTAGGATGGAAGTCAAACCCACAAAAAGAAAACAAAAAAAGAAATAGGTTGTACAAAAATAGAAATTTCTAACCCAAGCAACAGTGAAGCCAGTGATTTTAAAATATGAATGATTATGTGAAAACATAGAGGAGGCGACATATTGGTCAATATCATCCTGAGGATAGTGGCAGATCTCTGCATTGCCATAATTTTGGGACATGGAAAGAGCCTCAAATTGATGGTTTTGAATTATCTACTTTGAAACTTCTTTTTGTGTTGATAAATATATTATAATTATCTTGAATTATAAGGCAAGAGAATCACATTGGGACATGCAGAAGATCGGGTTGTTACCCAATACGATGATGGAAATTAATAATCCTGATGAAACCCACAATTATTATTATATGGAATATAATTATAATGTCACTCGGGTGGTTGTTTTTACTTTTATATATATAAGAAGATGTTTACTACTGATGGGGGCAGATATGATTGGAGATCTTGAATAAACTGTTGCATCAGCAAGCTATGTTACCCTATTATGGATGTTGGTTTTAACAATCCAGTGGAAAGACTTCAAGAAGATATTATATGGACTATAAATTTAAAGTTATTGTCTTTTCTTTTTTTATTTAGATATAATGGAATATATATATATATATATTTTTAAGTAGTGTGGGCAGTGAATTAAAGATATCAAGAATTGTTGTGTATGGTAAATTTGTAAGACAGTGGGTGAATAAGCTAGCTACAGACTGATTAGTTTAAGAAAAGGGATTTTTAAGTGATACATTTAGGGGAGTGGAGGAAATGGATAGAGTGGAATAAATGTTAAATTAGATTTTATGGGGAGCCCGCTTTGAAATGTTATTAAAGTAGGACTTATCGTATAGTTTTAAAGTGGAAGGTGGTTTTGAATTGTTGCAATAATGTATAGATATAAAACACTATTATGCTAAATTAGAAGTTATTTTATAATAGTTATAGTATAATGTGTTTGTTTTTTTTTGTTTTTTTTCTCTTCTTCTTTTCTGAAATGTATGGATAAAGGGGGATTTATAATACTTTTAGTAAGTAAAGGTCAGTATTTTGAGGAGGGAGTAAGTAATCTGTTATGAATTAGGGTTTTTTTTTGTTACGAAGAAGTCACAGGGGGGGAAGGGTGGGGAGGGGGGGTTAGGGAGGGGGGGAGGGGGGGGAAAAAGGGGGAAAAATTTGTATTTGAAAACCTTTTCAATAAAAAAAAAAAAAGAAATAGTCAGGCACAGGAAGGGTTTTGTGGCTCCCGGTGTTTTCTTTTCTGTGGGAAACGGGCCCAAGTGGCTCTTTGAGTGTTTAAGGTTGCAGACCCCTGGTATAGGTTCTCCTGCTTCAGCAGGGGGTTGGTCTAGGTGACCTCCAAGGTCCCTTCCAACAGCTCACATTTTGTAAGAACTGTTTTTAGGGACAGAAACAGTTATCAGGCACCTCATTTCTTGGCGAGGCCGGATGTAGGTAGGAAAGTTCACAGACCTTTCCATTAGAAAGAAACCCTACAATGCAATGAAGATCATTACCTTCTCCCCATCTTTGCCGACTTCTCCTGCTTCTCCTTTCTCACCGGTGTGCCCCTAAAAAAGAAAAGCAAAAGGAATCAGAATCCCATTTCGGAAGCTCCGAAACTGTTCAGAAACCCCACCCTTCTCAAAAAAGGTTACTATTATGCAGAAGTGGTATTCAGCCGGTGCTGACCAGTTCTGGAGAACAGGTAGCAGAAATGTTGAGTAGTTCAGAGAACCGGCAAATACCACCTCTGATTGGCCCCACCCCCATCTATTCACTGCCTCCCGAGTCCCAGCTGATCAGCTGGGTCTTCTTTTGTTGCCCTGTACACAGAGCTGGAGAGCAGGTTAGCGGGGTGGGGAGGAAATGGAGATTTTACAGTATCCTTCCCCTGGAGTGGGGTGGGAATGGAGATTTTACAGTATCCTTCCCCCTAAACTGGGGTGGAAATGGAGATTTTATAGCATCCTTCCCCTGGAGTGGGGTGGAAATGGAGATTCTATAGTATCCTTCCCCCTAAACTGGGGTGGAAATGGAGATTTTATAGCATCCTTCCCCTGGAATGGGGTGGAAATGAAGATTTTACAGTATCCTTCCACCTAAAGTGGGGTGGAAATGGAGATTTTACAATATCCTTTCCCTGGAGTGATGTGGGCATGGAGATTTTGCAGTATCCTTCTCCTGCCATGCCCACCAAGCCACGCCCACAGAACCGGTAGCAAATTTTTTTGAATCCCACTGCTGCTATTATGTCTACGGAATCACCGAAGAAAAAAATTTCCTTTCTATTTCCGATGTGAACATTGAGAACTAGAGGAGTTGACAAAGCAGAAAATGCCATCGGCCTTTGTGGCCTTTGTAAATTATTTAGATCATCATTACAGGTAGGCCTCGACTTATGACTGCAATTGAGGCCAGAATTTCTGTGGCTAAGCAAGGCAATTGTTAAGCGATTGGTACTTGTAAGCTCTAGGGTTCTAGTTACTTCTCCATCAAGAACGCAGAGTTTCATCTATCTAGCTCAGATTTTGCTGCCGACAGAGGCCGTTTAGATGCTTCCAGATAGTTTACAAACAGGCAGGAAGAAACAAATCATAGTGTCAGAACTGCCACCTCAGGCCTGCGCTTGGCGTCAATCTGCCATGAACCCTGGGGGGAGGGGGAAAGGGAGAGAGAATGCTTGGGGGAAAGTGAAAGTAATGGAAATGAGTATGCCTCTCAGAGAAAGCACTTCAAGGTCATTTCTGTGAGAGAAGAATGCAGCTGCAAGACAATTTAAACTCAGAGTGTCCGTTTCTAAAATATTTTGTTTCAAATTGATTGGACGATGCAGGAACCAGCATTGTCCAATCAATTAGAGTTTTGGCGCGCGAACTTCAGTTCTGGCTTTGCTTTATTGTATTCCACTTGACGTTCAGTAAACTATACCTTTCTCAACAAATGGAGTTAAGGATTGCTCTTGTTTAAAGGCTCAAGCTGAGGCAAAACTGACACACAGACTGTTGCTAATGGCCCATTAGCATCTGATAAAGATTTCCCAGGCAGAGAATATATCTCAGGGAGTCTTCAGTTTAATTAAAAAGTACTCCGTACCTTGAATCCTGGTATTCCTGGTGGTCCTGGAAGGCCCGGTGGACAGAGCGATGAACACTATATTCCAAACAAACCAGAAATTAATACCAGAGTTATAAAATAATCCACAAGACGGTCACTTTTCATCAGTAGGTAGTGCTCACTTACTGATCTCAATTGGGACTGGCAGCTCCATTGCTTAACAACACAGTTGTTAAGTGAAACATCACGTGACAGTGCCAACTTATTTCTGGCTGGGGCCATTAAGTGAATCACTTGTGGTCATTAAGAGCGATGTCATGTGACCAAGACTTGTGACTTCCTGCTGGCTTCCCCAATGATTTTGCTTGTTGGGAAGTCGGCGGTGAAGATCACAAATGGCAGATCACATGACCTTGCGATGTTGTGTCCATTGGGATGGTGAGCCATTTGCATCCAAATTGCGATCACGTGACTGAGGGGATGCTGTGATGATGGCTACAAGCTTGAGGACCAGCTGCAAATCTCCTTTTTCGGCGTTCGTGTGATTTCAAACAATCACTGAACGAATGATCAGTAAATGAGGACCATCTGTAATAATTCAGTCACCAGGCAATCAAGATAATTGGATTACTGTAGATTTCATTTAGCTTTGTTCATGCTGGATTAAGTGTTTTAGGATTTTCAGAGAGCCAATCTGCAACCTAGGTAAAGGTAAATGTTCCCCTCGCACATATGTGCTAGTCGTTCCCGACTCTAGGGGGCAGTGCTCATCTCCATTTCAAAGCCGAAGAGCCACTGCTGTCCGAAGATGTCTCCGTGGTCATGTGGCCGGCATGACTAAACATCAAAGGCGCACAGAACGCTGTTACCTTCCCACCAAAGGTGGTCCCTATTTTTAATATTTTAATAATACCATATTCTAATTTCAGGCAGAGAAGAGGAAAGAGGGGAATTGCTGCTGTTTGCTGCCTAACTTCTGTAAGATTTTTTTTTCAGTAAGATGGCAGAAAGAATTTTTAAACTTCTCATTGAGTAGCAATTAGGTAGCTGAAGAGTTTGTCAAAACAACAGATGTGAAGTCTTGCAATGCTGTTTGCTACCCTCCCATTAGTGTCATGTTTATTTTATCATGAAGAATCAAAACATTTTTCCTCAAAATATAAAGCACAGCAGCCCTCTCCCTGTGGAAAGATGTTATCGCTCATGGGATAAATATATAGCAAAATATATTTGATCTTTTTTATTTCCAAGGTGAACTGGAAAGGGCAAGGGAGGGAGGGAGGAAGAGAGGGAGGGACGGAGGGAGGGAGGGAGGGAGGGAGGAAGGAAGGAAGGATCACCCCAACGATGCCCTTGAAGTGATGTCCCAGTGCCTGGAGGCCGTACGGATCTGGATGGGGAGGAACAGGCTCAGGCTCAACCCATCCAAGACCGAGTGGCTGTGGTTTCCGACGTCCCGATATAGTCAGCTAATGCCATCGCTGACTATTGGGGGCGAATCATTGGCCCCCACGGATAGGGCTCGCAATTTGGGCGTCCTCCTGGATTCACGGCTGTCGTTAGAAGAGCATGTGACGGCCGTGTCCGGGAGGATTTTTCATCAGGTTCGCCTGATCCGCCAGTTGCGTCCCTATCTAGATCGGGACTCCCTACACACAGTCACTCATGCCCTCGTTACTTCTCGTCTGGATTACTGCAATGCTCTCTACATGGGGCTCCCCTTGAGGTGCACTCGGAGGCTCCAACTGGCGCAGAGTGCGGCCGCGCGGGTGGTGATGGGAGCGACATGGAGTTCCCATGTGACACCTCTCCTGCGCGAGCTGCACTGGCTCCCGGTGGTCTTCCGAGTGCGCTTCAAGGTTCTGGTTATCACCTTTAAAGCGCTCCATGGCTCAGGACCTGGTTATTTACGGGACCGCCTGCTACCACCAATAGCCTCCCACCGGCCAGTACGCTCCCATAGAGAGGGGCTCCTCCGGGTGCCGTCGGCCAAACAATGTCGGCTGTCGGCCCCTAGGGGGAGAGCCTTCTCTGTGGGGGCACCTACGATTTGGAACGAGCTCCCCCCGGAGATACGTAGGATCCCGGATCTGCGCACCTTCCGCCGCGCACTTAAGACTTTTCTATTTTATCAAGCTGGCCTGGCCTAAATCTTCCCCCTTTTTAAATGTGGAAATTTTAAATTTTTAAATTTTAAATTCGTCTTTTTATAGGGGTATGGGTAAGGCATTTTAAATTGGGGAGCCATTTTAGATTTAATTCTGTTTTAATCGTATTTTAATTGTTTGTATTGTATGTTTTTAACTTTGGCTGTGCACCGCCCCGAGTCCTTCGGGAGAGGGGGCGGTATAAAAATCTAATAAATAAATAAATAAATAAATAAATAAATAAGGAAGGAAGGAAGGAAGGAAGGAAGGAAGGAAGGAAGGAAGGAAGGAGCCAGAAGCAGGGAGGGGAGGAAGAAAGAAGGAATGAGAAGAGGAAGTGGAAAAGGAAGAAGGGAGGGAGGGAGGGAAGGAAGGAAGGAAGGAAGGAAGGAAGGAAGGAAGGAAGGAAGGAAGGAAGGAGCAGAAGCAGGACAAAAAGGGAGGGGGAGAGGAAAGAAGGAATGAGAAGAGGAAGAGGAAAAGGAGGAAGGGAGGGAGGGAACAAAGGAAGAAAGGAAGGAAGGAAGGAAAAGAAGCAGGACAAAAAGGGAGGGGGAGAGGAAAGAAGGAATGAGAAGAGGAAGAGGAAAAGGAGGAAGGGAGGGAAGGAAGGAAGGAAGGAAGGAAGGAAGGAAGGAAGGAAGGAAGGAAGGAAGGAAAAGAAGCAGGACAAAAAGGGAGGGGGAAGGAAACAAGGAATGAGAAGAGGAAGAGGAAAAGGAGGAAGGAAGGAAGGAAGGAAGGAAGGAAGGAAGGAAGGAAGGAAGGAAGGAAGGAAGGAAGGAAGGAGCAGAAGCAGGACAAAAAGGGAGGGGGAGAGGAAAGAAGGAATGAGAAGAAGAAGGGGAAAAGGAGGGAAGGAGGGAGGGAGGGGAGGAGGAGAAGGGAAAACATAAAAAAGGGGGAAGGGATAGAGGAAAGAGGGAAGGAGGAACAGGAAGAAAAGGAAGTTTATACTACCTCAAAACTCACATCCTGGATCTCTTTTGAAAACATATTGATTCATCATTTCGGCATATATTTCTTATCTTTCTGGTGCTGCAAAACGCTGCAAAGGGCAGCTTGCGACTAGCCAAAATTAGTTTCATAAAACCTCATAGTGAAAAATGATCCACCAATTATTCAAGGCGAGAAGGTCATCATTAAAACTAAAATGATACTACGGTAATTTTTATTGACGTAATTTTTTTTTCAGAAGACTTATAAGGCAGTCCATTTTACAGTACACTGCATGCAGTCCTGCTGGGCACTCACAACAATTGCAGCTTTCTCCTGTTAAATAAGAATACCTGTTCTCTTTTCTCTGACATTATTATTACTATTAAATTTATTTGCCACCTATCTCATCACCCTTGATTTTCATGTTCTAGCTGGTGTTCCTACTCAGTCAAGCTTCCTAAAACAGCTCACTTAGTCCTGAGTATCTTGGGCTCTCCAGTACTAATGATCAGCTTTCATTCATGTGTCCATACAACCCTGTGAGGTGAGAGTTCATTGTGATTTCCCCTTATGTCACAGTAGCTGGCTCTGCATTGCTGACTATGTGTGGGATCCCAAGCTAAGTAGGGTCAGACCTGATTAGTATTTGGATGGGTTATTTCTTCAATTCTCTCATCCCAGACTGGAGAACTGAAGACATATTTATTTGATTATTTATATCCCACCTTTATTACTTTGGGGGGAAAAAAACCCTCAAGGGAGTGAACATATCTAATAAACTTTCCTCCCCCTATTTTCCCCACAGCAACAACCCTCTGAGGTAGGTTGGGCTGAGAGAGAATGACTGGCCCAAGATCACCCAGCAGCTTTTCATGCCTAAGGCGGGACTAGAACTCACAGTCTCCTGTCGATTGGCCCAAAGTCACCCAGTTGCCTTTTATGCCTAAGGTCGGGCTAGAACTCACAGTCTCCTGGTGATTGGCCCAAAGTCACCCAATAGCTTTCATGCCTAACGCAGGACTAGAACTCACAGTCTCCTGGTGAGAACCAAGGACCGTATAGTTCACCCTGAGCTACAAATATTCTCTTCTATTGATAGGGTACAATTTTGCACCACTGTAAAGGAGATTCATTTCAAGAGACTTTGCCTAGTGCCTAAATTAGTCTTCCTCAGCCTTGGCAACATAAAGACGCATGGACTTCAACTCCCAGAAGTCCCTAGTCAGCTATGGATGGCTGGGAATTCTGGGAGTTGAAGTCCATGCCTCTTCAAGTTGCCAAGGTTGAGAAACACTGGTTTAAATAAACAATGTTGATGTTTGAATATGCCAACTAAATAAGATCCCACGCAGAAACCTGAAAAGTGGAAAAATACGCACCTGAAGATCTCTAGTATGGTCAAACGCTCCAGGGAGACCCTGCAACAAGGAAAATGCAGCACGTTACATATGGAGTATAGCAGTGGTGAAATATAAAATTTGTTACTACTGGTTCTGTGGGCGTGGCTTGGTGGGGGGGTAATGTGACTGGGTGGGCATGGCCAACTTTTTTTTTTTTTTTTACTTTTAAAAGCATTTTTTCTACAACCTTAAAAAGTTGCAGAAAAAAATGCTTTTAAAAAGCCTCTGACGATCAGGCAACTCAGCTGGGATCGTCAGAGGCTTTTAAAGGCATTTTTTTTCCCTACAACCTCTTTGGTCAGAACCTGCTGAATACCACCTCTACTCTCCCCCCCAAACTTCTCGGTCCACAAATCCTGAAAGGTTGGGGAACTTTGATCTAAAACAAATCTTAACTTACGGGTGGTCCCGGAGCTCCTGGTGATCCAGAAAAACCCGGAAGTCCAGACGGTCCCTAAATAGAAGAAGAAATAAAATCAGTTCCAAAGCAGACACTTTCAACTGACATTATATTTAATGATTTATGGAAAGCATCTTTATCTAGTTTACTGACTGGCAGAATGGGAGTTGTGTCTATTTACCGGTATATTTTACTTATTATATCTGAGCAAATTTGGCTTTCACCCCCTTCCCATATATGGCTTAGTAGTAAGGTAGTCCTCGACTTACTACCATATTTGGAACTGGAAAAAATTCATTGTTAAGTGGTGTGGTTGTTAAGTGAGATGTAATGTGGCCAGATCTGATTTTGCAATCTTTTTAGCCATGGTCATTAAGCGAGACATCAAATGATAGCAATAGCACTTAAGACTTATATACAGCTTCACAGTGCTTTTACAGCCCTCTCTAAGCAGTTTACAGACTCAGCCTATTGCCCCCAACAATCTGGGTCCTCATTTGACTGACCTCGGACGGATGGAAGGCTGAATCAACCTTGACCCGGTAAGGATTGGACTCCAGACTGTGGGTAGAGTTAGCCTGCAATACTGCATTCTAACCACTGCGCCAACACAGCTCATGATTTATGACCTTCCCTAACAGCATCCCATGCTGTGGTTGTCGGAAGTCAACCAGGAAGGTCGGAAATAGCAATCATGTGTCCCTGGAACACTGCACCTATCTTAAATGCATGCCAATTGCCATGCACCTGAATCGTAATCATATGGTCATGGGGATGCTGCAATGGTCATAAGTGTGATTGTCAGTTTGTAACATTGAAAACTCGTTAAATGAATGGCCGTATCTCGAGAACTACCTGTAGCAATTTCCAGTAGTGCAAATAAAAGCTGAATAAATGTAATCTTAGCCCACCAAGAGCCTTGGTGGCGCAGCAGACTAAAGCGCTGTTAAGTAACACCAGCTGCCTGCAATTACTGCAAGTTCAAATCTCACCAGGCTCAAGGTTGACTCAGCCTTCCATCCTTCCGAGGAAGGTAAACTGAGGACCCGGATTGTGGGGGCAATAAGCTGACTTTGTATAAAAAAGAACACCGCTTGTGGGGGCCGAAAGCCCTACTAAGCAGGTATATACAAAAGTATGAAGGCTATTGCTTAATGCATTGTAAGCTGCCCTGAGTCTCCGGAGAAGGGCGGCATATAAATCGAACCAATAAATAAACAATAAATAAACTCTTTTAAAGGACACCACGATCTACAAGCCAGCATATTAAATTATAATTATTTATTAAATGTATAGGCCTCTCGTCTTGCGGTTTGAGGTGACCTTGAAATGTCTCAGCTTTAGTCCAAAGAACCAGCTGTCAGCCTCTAATGGAGGACAATTTTTGGGAAAATATCACAAGCAGTGGGGTCCTTGGTGCTCTCTGAACTTGGTTGTTTTCTTGCAGACATTTCAATACCAAACTAGGTAACATCATCAGTGCTAGAAGGAAATGGGGATTGCTGTCTGTTTATATACAGACAAGTGGCTTGCCCTTACTGTAAACACAGCCTAATAACCCAACCACCAAGAGCACTATCACCAACAACTGCATGTAAACAGAGAACCAAACCCTACTGCCTTCTAGCACTGATGATGTTACCTAGTTGGGTAATGAAACGTCTGCCAAAAAACAACCAACTCAGAGACTACCAAGGACCCCACAGTTCAACCTTGAGATACAAATATTCTATCGAGATCACAAGCAGTTCTTGGAAGACCTTAAATCTCCATTCTGTATTGTTCAGATGCTCCCCAAATGGCAAGGGGGTAGGAAGAAATTGCATGGTAATAATATCCTAGATGGAAGTTTATCCAGTAATGGGATTCAAATAATTTAACAACCGGCTCGCCTAGGGTCATGTTGGCTGTCATGGGAGGCATGGCTCATCCCCATCCTCCAGCTCCGCCGCACAAGCAGAACAAGCCTCCCGCGACAGCCAACCTGATCCTGGACGAACTGTTTGTTAAATTACCCACCCCTATCAAAGTGGATCCTGGGTGCTGCGCTGCAATGGAGAAACGGGCAATGGAGCAGCCAGCATGAGGGAAGGAGGAGGAGCAGGGAGAAGAAAGAGGGAAAGCGGCCTTTTCCTTCCCTCGTGCCGGCCACTCCGTTGCCCGTTTCTCCATTACAGCACAGCACAGTGCCCAGGATCCACTTTGATAGCTGGAAGTCGGCAATTTAACAACCGGTTTGCTTGAACCGGTGCGAACCGGCTGAATCCCACCACTGAGTTTATCCCATTATGAAATTCTGTCCTGGATACATCAGAACAAGAAAAAGAAAGAAACTTACCGGTGAGCCTTTCTGTCCCCTTCCTCCTGGAAGACCACTGGTGCCCGGAGATCCCTGATAAAAGGGAGAAGACAAATAAATGTTATTGTTTATTCTTTTCTTTAAAAAAAAAAAGAGGAGAGAACTCCAAACTTGCTCTCCCCCCAAGTTCTTTGTCTGGTCACTCCAGCCCTTTAAGGACAGCAGAGAATGGCTTCAGGACTCACTTTGAAGGACCCGAATCCAATCACATTTATTCTTTTTCCTAAAAAAATTTTAAAAAATGATTTACCGGTGGCCCTGCCGGTCCTTTGCCCTGAAAACGAAAAGGAAAACACATAGTTAAATTGGCACAATTCTAGAAGAACTGGTCATTTGGAAATCTGCTCCTCCCACCCATTCTTCTTCCCTTACAGGCAGTCCTTAACTTACAACCATTCACTTAGTGACCGTTCAAAGTTAAAACGGTGCTGAAAAAAGTGACTTAGGACCATTTTTCACACTTTTTAGTTCTAGGTTATAAGAAGCAACGGATGGAAATTAATCAAGGAGAGAAGCAACCTAGAACTAAGGAGAAATTTCCTGACAGTTAGAACAATTAATCAGTGGAACAACTTGCCTCCAGAGGTTGTGAATGCTCCAACACTGGAAGTTTTTAAGAAGATGCTGGATAACCATTTGTCTGAAGTGGTGTAGGGTTTCCTGCCTAAGCAGGGGGTTGGACTAGAAGACCTCCAAGGTCCCTTCCAACTCTTCTCTTCTCTTCTCTTCTCTTCTCTTCTCTTCTCTTCTCTTCTCTTCTCTTCTCTTCTCTTCTCTTCTCTTCTATTCTATTCTATTCTATTCTATTCTATTCTATTCTTAACTCTAAGTGGTTTTTAACTACAATGGGATTTTTCCCATATAATTTTTTACTAGATTGCTTAATGGGAGAAACAGACATGGATCTCTTCACTTACCGCTGGCCCAACAGATCCTGCTGCTCCTACACTTCCCTAGGAGAGCAAAACACAAAAATTAGTACTCTACGTCTTAAAAAGACTGCTGATACAAGAATAATCCTTCAGCTCTCAGAAGAAAAGTAGGATAGATTAAGAAAAAAATTAATACACACAGAGAAATGGTTGAGGTACATGGAAAGAGATCTTATTTATGCCAGTAAACATAATTGTTGAACTACATGATGCGGCTTTATCAGATCAATATATATGCTGCTGTGTTCACACCGCAACTCCAGACCAGATGCAAACATATCTTATCTTAAAAGAGAAATTTAAAACACACACAAAAAAGCTGTGGTTACAGAAACGTATTTTAACTGGAAAAATCACTCGTAAAAACATTTATACTAGTTCGGTGATGGCTAACCTTTTTGCCATCGCGTGCCAAAAGCAGGGGGAATGCAGGGGGGGGGGTCACCCATAATTCAATGCGCCTGCACGCGCAATCCCCCCACGCTCCCCACACTTTTGGCATGCATATCACGGTGGGCCCAATAGGCCTGTTTTTTGCCCTCCCCAGGCTCCAGAGGCTGATATTGTCAGGTTTCGTTGCTATCTTAAATAAACTTCATTCTCAAACGCAAGGTCTCTAATGAATCTTTTTTTTTTTTTTTTAAGAATAGGAGAACGACATCCCTGAACTCTGTGTGCAGCCAAAACTGGCACCTCCTTCCAAACCCCTCCCTTTCCGTTCCTCGACCCCAATGTCTCATTGGCCATCGTGCAGATCCATCTCTTCGTCCCAAGCACTTTCTTTTCACAGGAATTTCCCCCCTCCCTCTGTCACCCAGGTAACGCTATCTACTGAAGAGCAGGGAACTAGGTAAAAGTTCATCTCAGCATTAAAGCAAAGCTTCTCCCTCTTTCATTCATTCATGTCAGCGCTGAAGGAGATCATAATTTGGAACGCTGACAGATATGAGGTTGGCTCCAAACTTCCCATCCTTTCATAAGGGCCTAAAGACCTGGTTCTGCCAGTTGGCTTGGAGCTCCAATGAGAAAGCAACAGCAGTGAAGATAGTTGATAGATTAACAATAGATCCCACGTCCCCCCCCCTATTCCCGCCCTTCCCATCTTTTCATTGGGCTGCAGTGTTTGGCTTTTTGTATTAATTTATTTATGTCTTTTCGCTTCATCAACATCTTCATCATTTCAGGCATTGTCTATCCGCTGCAGGATGAAGGTCCCTTCCACATGTTTCCAACCTGTCCTGAACTTTCTTTTGCCAATTGGGCCAGCCATACTTGCTGATGTCTTCCATCTTGTTTCAAGTGTCAGCCCTGGAGGCCATCTTTTTCTTTGGATCTTCAGGGCTGCCACACTTAGTGCTGTGGGAAACTGGGAGTGGGGATTGCATAGAGTTGAACAGATATCTAGCCAAAACAACATTCTTTTCTCTGGGAGTCAAGGACGTTCAGCCTGCACCTGGAGTGGCTTGAGTAGGAGGCATCTGCAGTTGGGACGGTGCATTGACTGGGCCATATGTTGGACATGTGGGTGCAGGGGAAGGACTTGGACTTTCACTTGGGTGGGGAAAACCTGGAAGCTTTCAGATTCAGGTTTTCCCAGATGTGCTAATATGACATCTCCAATAAAATGGACATTGAGGAACTTCTAGCCTTGGAGTCTTCTTTCGTTGGGGGTGTTACTTGGAACCCTGACATGAAGTCTCTTTCATGGACGCTTTTGATCAAATGGGATCCATTCTATGACTGCCTCGGTCCACCTGCGATCAGTTCTTCTTGCTATGTGACCAGCCCATTTCCATTTCAGTTCTTTTACTTTCTTGATGATATTGTATAATTTTGTTTGTTCTCTAATCCATGCGCAAGTCTTTCTATCTTGTCTTGTAATCCCAAGCATGTCCCTTTCCATGGCTCTTTGTGTCACTTGTAGCTTTTGTATCGATTGTGAGGTTAGTATCCATGTTCCACTGGCATATATTAAGAGCCTTGGTGGTGCAGCAGACTAAAGCACTGTTAAGTAACACCAGCTGCCTGCAATTACTGCAAGTTCAAATCTCACCAGGCTCAAGGTTGACTCAGCCTTCCATCCTTTCGAGGTAGGTAAAATGAGGACCTGGTTTATGGGGGCAATATGCTGACTTTGTATAAAAAAGAACACCGCTTAGGGGGGAGCCGAAAGCCCTACTAAGCAGGTATATACAAAAGTATGAAAGCTATTGCTTAACGCATTGTAAGCCGCCCTGAGTTTCCGGAAAAGGGCGGCATATAAATCAAACCAACAAATAAATAAATAAATAAATAAATAAATAAATAAATAAATAAATAAATAAATAAATAAATGTAGTCTTTTGGCTTACATAGTTTTTAGGATTATAAAATGCCCATACTTACCCTGAGGTAAGCTGGGCAGCCATTAAATGTTGAATGAATGAGTGAATGAATGAATGAGAGGATTAATGGGAGAAAATGCTTTGAAATGGAGTCAAAACAAGTTTGTGTTTGGGCACACAAAGAATGGCCAAATTATAAGTGACTGATTTCTCCCGTTCAGACTGAATTGATAAAACCACTGGCTGCATCACTGAAGCCATCTTGTTTTCTACCTCAAGTGATTTTTCACATTTCACATCTACTGTAATTTTCCTTGCTTCCTCCCCCTTCTGCTGTATAACCAGGTATTTTTCTTCCTTTCCACCTTACCAAATTCTCGGAGTCTGAATTTCAACTTGGGAGAATATGTTGACATGCTTGCCTTTAATTGTGCACTTGAATATCCGTCAAAGTCCATTCAATTTTGCTAATTAAAACCTTTAAGAGTGTGCTTGGGGCACAAAAGACTAAATTGAAACTTGAGGGCTGAATGAAATAGGTGTGCTTTCAGAAAACAACTAAATAAGGACAAATTCCTTATTTGTCTAATCATACTTGGTCAAGTAAAGTATTCAATTCAATTCAGTTCAGTTTAATCCAATTCCATTCAATTTGGATAGCAAAAGTTTGGCATTTATTTAGCATTGTACTCAAGACTAGCAATATTTTTATTTATTAAAGGTGACCTTTTATGTAGAAGTGCATGTACAGGAGGCAAAAAATGGTAATTAGCTCCAACCTACCTTCAAAAATCAGGCTGCAATTGTTTTTAAAGTTCACATCCATTCACAAATGCCAGGTTATTTGTTTTCTTTTAAATCATTTTATGTTTTTTCCAGTCTATGGAATGTCCCCCATGACCTTGGCTGGTTAGAAAATAATTGTTTGTGTTGCTTTCCTTTGTAATAGCTTCTGGAGGAGAACATTTCACTTTCTAACTAGAAAGTTGTTAAACAGGGCTGTCAGTTCTCATAAGAAGTCATCCACCCAATCCTAACCCTTTCTGAGCTCAGTCCCCTAATTTGCAGAAATTTAATTAATGTTCAATCTTCCCCCATGAAAATCCTGTTAGGGGATCTTGGGGGAACTGTCAATTAAATCAAAACTAAACAAGTTCCTTCACACAAGTATTTTTTAAGCTTGGTATTTTAAGATGTGTGGACTTCAATTCCCCAAATTATCCCAGAATTGTCCAGTCAGCATATGTGAACTTCAACTCCCAGAATTCCCCAGCCAGCCTGTGTGAACATCAACTCCCAGAATTCCCCAGCCAGCCTATGTGAATATCAACTCCCAGAATTCCCTAGCCAGTATGCTGACATCGAGAATGCTGGGAGTTGAAGTCCACACCTGTCAAGTTGGAAAAATCTTGTTTCGGATCTTAATAATAACAACAACAATGTGTTTCAATGTGTTCATGCTGGACACAGCTTGGGATAACTCATCCTTAGTTGAAGAGCTGCACAATAATGAGCTTCAGTACCAATAAAATGATTACTTACTCGGTCTCCTGGGGATCCTATTGGTCCAGGCGGGCCATCCAAACCTGTTAAACCCTGAGAATGAATGAGAAGAAGATATTAGAAAGAATATTAGAATGTATTAGAGCAAGGATCTCCAACCTTGGCAACTTTCAGACTTGTGGACTTCAAGACTTGTGGCAACTTTCAGACTTGTGGACTTCAACTCCCAGAGACTTCTACTCCCAGAGTTCCTCAGCCAGCTTTGCTGGCTGAGGAACTCTGGGAGTTGAAGTCCACAAGTCTTAAAGTTGCCAAGGTTGGAGACCCCTGTATTAGACAGAATAGGAATCGGGAGAAAATTGAAAATAGAAGAACCATCATTCTCCTTAAACCAAAATGTGACCACTTTTTAATGTTTGGATGGAAGACAACAAGAAACTCTTAATGGTCTAAGTCACATTGAAAACTTGGCAAATTGTTTGTTTGGCACTGATCAGGTGCCACGGTACTTTTGGATCCGGAGATAATAAACACCCCGGTGGATAAAGAAATTTATCTCCTGTGGACGATGGGAAGAGGAGACGATAAAACACAGGAAAGCTTGAATACTTACATCTACCCCAGGAAGGCCTGGTAAACCAGCATCTCCTTTCTTCCCAGGTTTCCCTCGTGATCCTTTGAGGCCCTGAAACCAGGTAAATAGACAAGGCGTAAGACCACACTTGGAATATTGTGTCCAGTTTTGGTCATCCTGATATAAAAAAAGGTGTTCAGAGAGACTCTAAAAAGAGTGTGTCAGGGTTCCAAGTAATGCACCCATAGAAAACAAACTCCGAGGCACTTGAGCGCCTCAAAGAATGGTTTATTGGATACATCGTATTGGCACAAACTGGTGAAAGCCGACTCTGAGATTCCCTGCGACTTTCACCTACTGTACTTTTCGTGGGTATAAGACACACTTTTTCCCCCCTAAAAGAGAGTGGAAATGTTGATGCATCTTATACACCAAACACAGCCATTTTTTGCCTCCCAAAACCCTGCCCCACGCATCCCGTTTTTGCTAAAAACAGGCCCATTTTTCACAAAAACGGGATGCCTAGAAGGTTTGGGAGACCTGCAGAGTGCTCCTGGGGACTGGGGAGGGCAAAAATGCAATGCATGAGGGGTTTGGGAAGCCAAAAACGGGCCCGTTTTTCACAAAAATGGGACGCACAGAGGATTTGGGAGGCCTGCAGAATGCTCCTGGAGGCCAGGAAGGGCAAAACCTGGACACACGGAGGCCAAAAACTATTTTTTTTCTTGTTTTCCTGCCACAAAGAAGAGAGGGGTCAACCTATTCTCCAGAGGACCTGAAGGCAGGACAAGAAGCAACGGATGGAAACTAATCAAGGAGAGAAGAACCAACCTAGAACAGGGGTCTCCAACCTTGGCAACTTTAAGACTTGTGGACGTCAACTCCCAGAATTCCTCAGCCAGCAAAGCAAAGCTTCTTCTTGAAAACTGGCTGAGGAATTCTGGGAGTTGACGTCAACAAGTCTTAAAGTTGCCAAGGTTGGAGACTCCTGACCTAGAACTAACGATAAATTTCCTGACGTGAGAACAATTGATCAGTTTGCCTTCAGAAGTTGTGGGTGCTCCATCGCTGGAGGTTTTAAAGAAGAGATTGGACAACCCTTTGACTGAAATGGTATAGGGTTTCCTGCTAGAGGAGGGGGTTGGACTAGAAGACCTCCAAGGTCCCTTCCAACTCTGTTATTCTTGTCAATATAACAATCACAGACTTGTAACAACATGATGACAGAATACCCAGCTTTAATAAGTGATTTACCAACTGGTGTGCGGGCTGCAGGCTCAAATGTTTGGTTGGCTTCTCATTCATTCCCATATCTCTCAATCTTGAAGGTTCTCTAGGTTTAACTCTCTTTCTTCCTTTAGAAGTTCTAAAGTAGTAATAGAAAATGGTCTGGAGATGTTCCTTTACTTCAAAAACTGGCCAGATATTTAGCAGTTTTTCTTGCAGTCCTTTTTGTTTCCATGCTTGGATCTCCTTCCTATCAAAAATTATTTCTGCCTATTTCTTGAAGATCGTTCCAACAAAATAATATTGTCCCAACAGAATAATACTTACTGGTGTTCCTGGCAAACCTGGGGGCCCAGGTTCTCCCTAAACAGGTAAGGAAAAAGAGAGAAATATTAACAATGAATGGTTGCAGGAACTGGGCATAGCTAGTCTAGTGAAGAGAAGGACCAGGGGAAACATAATAGCAGTATTCCAATTTTTGAGGGGCTGCCACAGAGAGGAAGGGGTTCAAGCTATTTTCCAAAACCCCTGAAGGCCAGACAAGGAATAATGGATGGAAACTGATCAAAGAGAAATTCAACCTGGATATAAGGAGAAATTTTCTGACAGTGAGAACAATCAACCAATGGAACAGAAGTTGCCTTTGGAAGTTGTGGGAGCTTCATCACTGGAGGCTTTCAAGAAGAGATTGGACTGCCATCTGTCAGAAATGGTGTAGAGTCTGCTTGGCCAGGGGGTTGGACTAGATGACCTACAAGGTCCCTTCCAACCCTGTTAATCTGTATCTCTGTAATGCTGAGGTGGACCCATGTTAAAATAGCAGAAAATAATTATTTTCTCCAAAGTGTGGCGTGTTGTTTTGCTAGAATAAATAAATGTATTACTGTGATTTTTTCCCCCTCTCCCACAGGGATACAATGCCAGTTTTGATGGATGCCAGTTTTCCTAACATTTCATTAATTCACGTTAATGCTGATCACAGGGCGAAACAAGCCTTTTCCAACGAAGCATGTATTTAAACATTCATCTTAGTAATTCGTGATTAAGCTTTTGTTTTTGCCTTAATTTAAGTGAATCGGGGCTTGAATTTGTCCCAGAGAAGCAATTGTGGGCTTTTTATTTTTTCCTCAGGAAGAAGCCTTAATTGACTTTTCTTGGTGCCTCCTCAAGAAAGGTAGACTGAGGTAATCTCATAAAGGAGAAAGGAAGGATTCTAGGCTACATCGAACTTCATAAAATCCACTGCAAATCATCCAGTTTAATCTGTAGCTGACCGCAGAAACCTTCTATCCCTTTCTCCTTCTAGTCTGAACTTATTTATATTTATTTATTTATTGATTGATTGATTAGCCTATAGGCCATATCAACGTGCAGGTTCAAACACATATTACCAATAAAATTCTAAACAAACAATTTAAAATGAGCGTAGGGTAAACTACAACACAGTAGTGGCCATAATTGTGGAAACCTTTTGAGAAATGAGTATTTTCTAAAACTATCTAAAGGCACCACTTTTTTTGGAGTAGGACCATAAAATTATATATCAATGGAAAGATAATTTAATCAAGAATGTAATGCAATAACTTTTATGAAGGATTTGCTATTAGAATAGCAGTTACAGGATAAAGAAGACAAGAGAAACATGTAGAAAAAAATGAGATATACAAAAATTATCACCATAGAAAAAGCGAGATATACAAAAATGATCACCATGTCAGTTAATACTTAGTTGGGTAACCTTTAGCATGAATTATGGTCTTACAACCTCTTCCCATGGAGTGAACCAAGTCTTTTAGTTCTGCAGCTGTGATAATTTGAAACCAAGATTGAATGATTGCTTCTATTAACTGGGTTTTATTGCTGAGTCGCTTCTGACTAACAAGTTTCTTTAGTCGGCTCCATAGATTTTCAATTGGGTTAAGGTCTGGGCTATTCCCAGGCCATTCCAGCAGTGGAGTAGGATTATCTTGAAACTCTCCAAAAAAGTGGTGTTATTAGCCAACAAACCTCAAAAATACATTTTTCCCAAAAGGTTTCCACAATTTTGGCCATCACTGTAGTTATAGGATAAAATTTAATACATAAACATGTAAAATAGAATAAAACGACATAAAATTGTATTTCTGTATCACCCCCTGGAATCTACCCCATTCAGGTTCTAGTCTGAACTAACTCTGGCCTCCTTGATACTTACATCAATGCCATCCTTGCCAGGTGACCCTGGAGGTCCCCGCGGTCCAGGCAAGCCTCGTGATCCTGGCCTCTGGAGAGAGGAAAATTGAAGCCTCACATCAGAAGAAAGCTACTGTTTGAACGTAGTGCACGACAACGCAAAATATTCAGACTCTTAAAATTCCAATAGAAATTGAAATTCATTGCAACCCCTTCTCCCTCCTTCTGGTGAATTGGGTATTCTTTGGGGCTGTCCCATTTTGGAAATAAACCTCCTGCTTCAAATAGCAATAGCACTTATATACCGCTTCACAGGGCTTTGCAGCCCTCTCTAAGCAGTTTACAGAGTCAGCCTATTGCCCACCCCAATAATCTGGGTCCTCATTTTACTGACCTCGGAAAGACATAAGGCTGAGTTAACCTTAAGCTGGTCAGAATCGAACTGCTGGCAGTTGGCAAAATGAGCTTGCCATCCTGCATTCTAACCATGGCTCTTTTTAAAATGCTCTGTCCACCTACTACAGGTAGTCCTCAACTTACGACCGCCACGGAGACCAAGGATTTCCATTGCTAAGCAAAGCGGTCGTTACGGGAACCGTGCCCCATTTTACAACCTTTTTTTTTTTTTTTTTGCCACAGTTAAGTGAATCACATGGTCAATACATGAATCCAGCCTCCTGCATTGACTTTGCTTGGGAAGAGCGCAGATGGAAATCACATCAATCTGGGACACTGCAACCATCATAAATATGTGCCAGTATTTATACGTGCCACCCAAATATTGATCACATGACCATAGGGATGCTGCAATGGTTGTTAAGTGTGAAAAATGATCATAAGTTCCTTTTTTCAGCACCGTTGTAAACTCGAACAGTCACAAACAAATGGTTGTAAATCAAGGATTATCTATATTCATTTAGTACAGCGTTCTTTTGGGGGGGATGGACGGACGGACATGGCTGTCATCCCCCTATCAAGAAACCTATTTGAACATATTTGAAAGATGCCCAATTGGGAGGATTCAATGCCGCTGTCTTTAGCTTATTTATTTTTATTTATTAAACAGATTTATATAGCCTCCCAACTTGCAGCTTGCAGACAGTGGTTCCAGGCGGTGTACAACATTAAAAACCCAGAGTTAAAAATCCACAGTTTAAACCCCTCCTCGCTCACAGCCCATGGAGGCAACAACACAACCAGATACACAACTTATTCCTCTTCGAATGGGGTTCTCAGCAGTGGTGGGTTCCAATGGGCGTTACCACCAGTTCCTTTCGCGCACGCACTTTGCGCGCGATCACCGTGCACTTTCTCGCTTCGCTCGCACATGCGCCAAACTTGCGCTCTGCGCAAGCGCATTAGATTTCTGCCTAGCTGAGGCCAGCAATCCACTCTGCCGCACCTATCAGCTGGGCTAAAAAACAACAAATAAAGGTAGGTATAACGCGGGGCAGGCAGGCGGGCCCAGCTCACAGTCATAGAGAACGGTTTGCTGACGTCACATCATCACCACTACCGGCTCGCCCGAACCGGGCTGAACCGGGAGCAACCCACCACTGGTTCTCAGGACTGCTGACAAAACCATGTCTTCAAGGCCTTGCAGACAAGTAACAGAGTTGGAGCTAGTCTTATCCCTGGGGAAATGATGTTCCAGAGGAAGGGAGCCACCACAGAGAAGGTCCTTCTTCCCGGGAATTAAGGAATGCCAAACTTCAAAGTATCCTAACCCATTAAAATTTATCTTATTTGCATCTCAGTGCAAATAAGTCCTCGACTTACAACCACAGTGGAGCGCAAAATTGCTAACTGTTGCTAACTGAGACAGTTTTTTAAAATAAATTTTATTTGTAAACTGAGGCAATTGTTAAATGAATTTTGCCCCATTTTACGATCTTTCTTGCTACTGTTGTTAAGCGAATCACTGCCGTTGTTAAGTTAGTAACACAGTTGTTAAGTTAATAACACAGTTGTTAAGTGAACAACTTTATAACAGGGTTCTGGGTACAGGCGTATCTTTAATTCCCAATGAATTTCACAGTTCAGTCCGATGGCACTACTTTCTAAATACCGGCAGTGTTTTATTTTCAGCTCTAGGTATGCAGGGGGAAAAAAAGATGCTATAAAAGGTTTCTTTATGTGGGGGAAAAAAAACCTTGGTCCCAGAAAGAAACTTTCAACCAATTTGTACCTACAAAGGTTTCATTGTATAGCAGGATTTGCTCACATCTGAGGAGAGATTCCCGATTCCTGAATTTGGCTGCAAAAAACATCCTGTGCACTTTGATTTGCTAATTAAGAAAGTGATATTTTCTCCATTATTCAGCCACATTAACCTATTTTAGGTTCTTTTTTAAAATATATTTTTTAACAGGGTAAATGCCTTGACTTACATTTGCCTCAAAAGCATTGCAAGTAGAGAACTAAACTAAATTGTGAATGCAGCTGAAAGTACAGAACTGAGATTTTGTACCTTGTGAAACTTAATCCTTGCACCTGAAGCATTTTTTTTCCAAACTGACTTTTTGCCTTTTTTTTTTAAATCCTCCCTATTTTTTTTTTACTAAAAAAGGAAAAAGGAAATTGAAAATATTTTAACTACAATGTGGCTACTGGGTGACAGGGCCTGTGACTTAAAACTTTCTATTATCTGATCCTGATGTGATTTGGAAGCCCAGCTCAGTAAAACTAGTCCAGTTTTTACTCTAAGTTCCCAATTATGAAATTGGCTTAGAAAAATAGTCTCCTTCATATGTTCCTCTATGAAAAGGTCAGGACATACACGGGGATGACAAAGATTAATTGCACATAAGTGAAACCTTCCTTTGGTGTTCTAAAAAAGTCCCAACATTATTTAAAGAAAAAAATTCTCACCCATTTCTGCATGGAATTTGGTTTTAAGTAGCTGGAGACCAATTTTTAGGATAATATTTATTGTCTTATTTTTGTGGAAGTTGTCACCAGAAAATGGATCTTCAGTAAATTATTCCCCAGTGCCAATTAGTTGTATAACTAATTTTATGAGGGGTCCTTAGTGCTCTCTGAGCTTGGTTGTTTTCTTGCAGAAGTTTCATTATCAAACTAGATAATGTTCTTGATTAATGCACTGATGATGTTACCTAGTTTGGTAATAAAACATCTGCAGGAAAAAAAACGAAGATCAGAGAGCACCAAGGACCCCTAATTTCAACTACAAATTGAACTACAAATATTCTTATCAGAACTAAATTTATTTCTGTAAGCTGCCTGGAGTCACTATGAGTGAGTTGGGGTGACCATATAGTTTTTTTATTGATAAATAAAAAATAAAAGAGATGTTATAGGTCAGGAGTCAGCAACCTGTAGCTCTGGAGCCACATGTGGCTCTTTCATCCCTCTACTGCGGCTCCCTGTCACTCAAAATATGTGTCACAACTGCCAATGTGCGACACCCGCCAGCACATGATTTATTGAGCTTTTCAACCCCCGGTAGGCCAACCATGGATAAATCCAAGAAAAGAAAAGTTTCATTTCTGCACGGATATTCAGATAAATTAACCTTAAAATTAAAAGACAAGGAAGACTCAAAATATTTTGAAGTATGGAATAGATGGTATAAGTGGATAAATCAAAAGAAAAAAGGGTAAAGACTAAATTTAGGAAAAATCAAAGGTAACAAATAAGCACCGTAAGGTAGATAGAATAAGAAATAAATCACTGTTTATATATGTATGTATATATGTACACACAGGTACATATATTTAGCTTGTCAGTGGAGTTGTGTATTGTATATGCAATTTTACGATTGAGAAAAATTTGTATAATTTTGTATTTTTAAATTTTTAAATTCAATAAAGTTTGTTTTTTAAAATTAAAAAAAGAAAGAAAAGTTTCAAAAGAAAAGAGAACGTTTAATTCAACTACATATACTAGTTTTGTGGTTGTTCTAGAAATAGTCAGGCACGGGAAGGGTTTTGTGGCTCCCAGTGTTTTCTTTTCTCTGGGAAACGGGTCCAAATGGCTCTTTGAGTGTTTAAGGTTGCAGACCCCTGTTATAGGTTTATGCAACTTTAGACACATACACACATGAAAAGAAGGAGTGAGAGTGATATGATAGCAATGTTCCAATATCGAAAGGGCTGCCACAAAGAAGCGGGGGTCAACCTATTCTCTAAAGAATCTGAAGGCAGAAAAAGAAGCAATGGATGGAAACTAATCAAGGAGAAAGCCAATCTAGAACTAAGGAGAAACTTTCTGACAGTTAGAACAATTGGAACAGCTTGCCTCTGGAAGTTGTGAATGCTCCAACACTGGAGGTTTTGAAGAAGAGATTGGACGACCATTTGTCTGAAATGTTATAGGGTTTCCTACTTGAGCAGAAAGTTGGACTAGAAGACCTCCAACCTGCCTTCCAATTCTGTTATTCTGTTATATATTAGCAAGGCAGCATCATCATTAATTATTTTAAAGGAGGATATTGTATCCATAAGTATAACAATCATTTTAGCTCTCTCAATGCTATAGGTTTGATGTTCTGGCCTTCCAAAAGGGAAAGAGACTCTTACCTGAGCAGAAGTGATGGCTAAAAGTTGAGATAAAAATATTCCAAGGAAAAATAAACCAGCCATCGTTGTCTCTGTTTAATTCCTTCCAGTCCCAAGGCACAAGAGAAGTTTTCTTCTTCCTTCCAAGTTTAATTAACTCCTTCCCCGCTGATCCAATCCACCTTTTCCTTCAGAACGAACCCACCTTCCTTCTAGAGTTTTCGGAAGGACAAGGGGAGACAGATCAATCAACCAGGGGCAGCATTCAGTGAGAGGTGGAAAAAAAAAACCCCCAGGTTCTCCAGAAAGGTGGGGGAGAAAGAAGGAGGGGCAGAAGGGCTGGTCCAACTTTAAAGTTGGACATGAGGCATTGCATTCACAGCTCAAGATTTCTTAGAGCGTGCTGTGTGCTTTCAGCTACAGAGCGGAGGAAAAGAGGCCCATTGTACACACAAAAAAGGGCTCGGTTTAGCAGCCGATGTATCTCGTCTATTTGCTCAAGAGAGCCTATTTCCCCTTGCAAAATGTGCTGATCTTTCCTTAGGGTTTTGGGGGACAAATATTAAGCTACGGTCTGGATAATCTCCTGAACACAGCAGCCCATCAGAGCAGTTAATGGTGGCCAAAAATATCCATGGGTATTTTCTAGCCCAATCGCTTGTAGTCTGGAGGTTTGTGGGATGAGGAATAAATTGTCCAAATTGGTAGCAAAAGATCGCAGATACGTATCTTGTGGGGTGATGGGAGTGATGATGATAATTTTTTGACAAATGGGATACGACACACAACAGATTCTGCAAGGACCCAATGACCTTGTGGCTTTTACCTCCATTTCATGTAAGTATTAGGCAGTGGTGAAATCCAATTTTTTTTTACTACCGGTTCTGTGGGCGTAGCTTGATGGGCGTGGTGTGGCTTGGTGGGCATGGTAGGGGAAGGATACTGCAAAAATCTCCATTCCCACCCAGCTCCAGGGGAAGGATACTGCAAAATCTCCATTCCCACCCCACTCTGGAGCTAGCCAGAGGTGGTATTTGCCAGTTTTCCAATCTACTCAAAATTTCCGCTACCAGTTCTCCGAACTGCTCAAAATGTCCGCTACCGGTTCTCCAGAACCTGTCAGAACCTGCTGGATTTCACCCCTGGTATTAGGGTGTGGTGGAAGGAGTGGCGCGGTGGTCTAGAGGTGGAGCTCTTGCCTCACAATCAGAAGGCTGTGAGTTCGACCCTAGGTAGAGGCAGATATTTCTCTCTCTGGGCACATTGAGAATATATCTGCTGAACAAAACTCCGCATTGGCAACAAGAAGGGCATCCGGCCATTAAAACATTCTGCTAGCTCCATTCAGTTGCCCAGACTCCACCCTGCTAGGGATTATGGGGTCGTTAAATGATGGTGATAATTAGGGTGTGGTGGAAGCTCAAAGGGGCGCGGTAGCTTAGTGATTAAAGATGCTGAGCTTGTCAACTCGAAAGCTGATAGTCCAGGTTCGAGACCCGGGCACTGCGCAACAGGGTGAGCTCCCGTTCCGTTGCTCCAGTTCTTGCAAAGCTAACAGTTCAGAAGCATGCAAATGCGAGTAGACAGAGCAGTATGCTTTGGTGGGAAGTAACAGCGTTCCATGCTCTTTGGCATATTGTCATGGTGGTCACATGATGATGGAAATGTCTTTGGACAGTGCTGGCTAAGAAACAGAAATGAACACCACCCGCTAGAGTTGGATACGACTGGACAGGGGAAACATTTACTTTTACGTCTGATGGAATCTCCAGTTAGACTGGAAGGTGGTGTCAAGAGGGAGACAAGCTGTGCTGCTTTATGCAATGCAAGGATTCTAAGCTTGTTAGAATCCTTGCATTGCAGAAAGCGGCACAGGCCTCCCATCCCCTCGAATCCTTATCTTGCCCTTCCTAAGGGAATGCAGTCAGTCTGATGAGATTCATGCAAAATAGTTGAACAGTAAAACTACTATTGAGACTTTCCAGGAGTGGTTCTGGTTGCTTTCTCATGAGTCAACCAGTTCTTCCATCTTTGCCGAATGACTGCTAAAGGCAGAAAAGTAGGAGCTGCATGAACCTCTTTGGGGTTATTGTATCAAACACAAAAACATAGAGGAGATATCTCCTGGGTCCCATAAGGTGGCGTTGTTTATATTGTGGTCCGCCAGCAGCCTGCGGAGCTGGCAGTGGAGTTGGACAGGGAGGAGGCTGGGGAGGAACATAGGCCAGGGCCATCTGGGAGTGATGCGCAGACTCTGGAGCCTCCAGAGTCGGACAGCAGAGAGGAAGAGGAACAGGAGGAGCCTGTTCCTAGTGCGTGCATGCGCAGAGCTGCCAAAGGCACGAACAGTTAAAACAAAAGGGGCGACTTGGAAGTAAGGCCTGGAGATGATTGGCCCCTCCCATAAGGCTTAAAAGAGGAGCAAAGGCAAGTGGGCACTTTGCAGGAAAGCAACATTGTTAATTCTGTTTCCAGTCGGCATTTCTGTTTTTCTGGAATCCATGTGGCTTTGCCAAGTAGGTCTTTGGCAGTGTCAAGGGAGATAAAGGTTGGTGATTATCTCAAAGGATTTCTCCCAAAGGACTTTTTGCAACTAATTGGGACTCAGCTGTGAATGGACATAATTCACAGCTGTTGCAATAAAAGAGGTTTTTGGGACTACTCGTGTGTTTTAATGACTCAGGAAGCCTAGGTCACAACATAACCCTCTCTTGCAAAGTAGCAGGGTTAATGGGTGTACTGAGGTGTGCTTGTAACATATTCTGGGCCAAAGGGTCTTCAAGGGCAGCCCCATCTAAAATGCATTACAGTAATCCGGTAATACGCTTGCACAGAGAGGGCCTCCTCAGGGTGCCGTCCGCCAGCAATGTCGGCTGGTGACCCCAGGGGGAGAGCCTTCTCTGTGGCGGCACCTGCCCTCTGGAACGACCTACCCCTAGATATACGCACAATACCAGACCTCCGGACTTTTCGTCGGGCCCTGAAAACTCATTTATTTCACCTAGCCGGGCTGGCTTGATCCCATCCGTTTCAGTTTTAATTTGAAATTGGTTTTAATTGGGTTGTTTTAAATTGTGGGCCGAAATTATTTAATTACCTTTTAAATTGTTTTTTAAATTTTGTATGCTCTGTTTTATTTCGGCTGTTCACCGCCCTGAGTCCTGCTGGAGAAGGGCGGTATACAAATCAAATCAAATCAATCAATCAATCAATCAATCAATAATCCATCTGTGAAGTGATTAGGACTGTGAGAAGGGCCTCCACATCCAGAAATGGAAGCAAAGTCACGGCTGCCACCTGCTCTTCCAACAGGAGCCGTGGATCCAGAAGGACCAGCAAATTGCACTCTCATTCTGTCTAATAAAATATCATCCTATCTAGAACTAAAGTGGGAAGGAAAAATCTAGAGTCTATAGATCTAGAGTCCTATGGCTGGCTGGGGAGTTGAAGTCCATATATTTTAAAGTAGTCAAGGTTGACAAACACTGCTACAGCCTTTCACCCAGGGGTAAAATGCTACCAGTTCGGACCGGTTCTGCTGAACCTGTAGCGATGGCGGCGGGTGGTTCAGAGAATCGGTAGCAATGGCGGTGCAAGGCACCGCCCACCTGCCCGGTCATCGTTACTTCCTGATTTTAACTAGGAAGTAACCTGTTTTTTACCCTCTGCGCATGTGCAGAAGGGTTTGCGCATGTGCAGAGGGCCCGCGCGTGCATGTGATGTGCGAGAGTCCGCATGTGACACATGCACTTCCGAACTGGTAGGGAAGGTAAGTAGATTTCACCCCTGCTTTCAGCCCTATATGAATTCCTTCACATGCCTACAGTATTGGTCGAGTTTCTCTGTTCATCCAATTAAGAACCTATATTATTCATTAAATAACTATGGTGGTGCAGTGGTTAGAATGCAGTATTGCAGGCTGACTCTGCCTGCTGTCAGCAGTTCGATCCTGACTGGCTCAAGGTTGACTCAGCCTTCCCTCCTTCCGAGGTCGGTAAAATGAGGACCCAGATTGTTGGGGGGCAATAGGCTGACTCTGTAAACCGCTTAGAGAGGGCTATAAAAGCACTGTGAAGCAGTATAGAAGTCTAAGTGCTATTGCTATCAAAGCTAGGTTCTATAATGCTGACTGTGATAACTGATTATGTGACAGTAAATACCACATAATTCATAACGAAGAAGTCCACAAAACATGCCAGATAATGGCTGATAATTGATCTTCCTTTAGTAAGGTTGATTTGTTTCAACCAAGGAGCCGTTTATTCAGTACATGCTGTGGTTATTATCTGAACCGTGGAAGGTTTAAAGATGTAAAACGAGCCCATTCATCCTTTCTGGTAACCCAGATCAATGACAGAGCCCTCCTGTTGGCCCATAATTCTTCCCCTATTACTGGCATAATCTTTTTTTGAGCAGGGTGAAACTAAGAAAAGGATCATGGATGGACTAGAAGTTACTTCCGTCAGCCTAATCAATGCTTAAAACAAGAATAACTCTTGAAGAGGGTCCCATCATGATTGCCAATTGAAGAGATCCTGTATTTTTTGGACCGGCCAGGCGGGTTGGGATTGGGAAACCAAAATAATTACCGTATTTTTCGGAGTATAAGACGCTCCGGACTATAAGATGCATCTACCTTTTTGGGTGAGGAAAACAAGAAAAAGAAATCTGCCTCTGCCTCCCAGCAATTTTGCCTCGTTGCAGCAAACAGCAAATAGCTTGCTTTACTTTCATTTTCGTTTTCAGCATAGCATGATTAGCACAAGGGGAAAAAAACCCTGCTCCCAGCAATTTACCTCCTTGCAGCAAGCAGTAGAAGCCCGCGCAGCAATAGGCAATGGCAATCACTGCAGCCTGAAACAGCTGAGAGTCGGGAGGCTGATTCAAGGGACAATCAACTTGCGCTAATTAGGCTGTGCTGAAGCTGAAATGGGCTGTTTCTTCTTGCTGCAAGGAGGTAAATTGCTGGGCGGCAGAGGCCAAAGGGAGGGGGCCAGTGGTGGGCGGGGCTACATTCAATGTATAAGACACACCTAAATTTTCACCCCCTTTTAGGGAGGAAAAAGGTGTGTCTTATACTCCGAAAAATACGGTAGTTTCTCAATTCAGTTTGCATGCAAGGTAGCAGACTCCTAGCAGAGTCATCTATGAAAGGAGTCAAAAAGAAAAAAAAAAAAGTCAGAGGCAGCTGCCACTGTGCAATCCAAGCCAACCCCATTTTGACATGCATTGTATCAGAGGTGGTATTAAGCCAGTTCTGACTGGTTCTGGAGAACTGGTAGCAGAAATTTTGAGTTCAGACAACCTGTAAATACCACCTCTGGGTGGCCCCGGCCCCATCTATTTGCTGCCTCCCAGAGTCCCAGTTGATCAGAGTCCCAGCTGATTGGCTGGATCTTCTTTTATGGCCCTGCTCAGGATAACGGAGTTGGAAAGCAGGTTAGTAGGGTGGGGAGGGAATGGGGATTTTACAGTATCCTTCCTCTGGAGTGGGGTCTGAATGGAGATTTTATACTATATCCTTCCCCTGGAGTGGGATGGAGATTTTACAGTATCCTTCTCCTGGAGTGAGGTGGAAATGGGGATTTTACAGTATCCTTCCCCTGGAGTGGGGTCTGAATGGAGATTTTACATTATATCCTTCCCCTGGAGTGGGATGGAAATGGAGATTTTACAGTATCCTTCCCCTGGAGTGGGGTGGAAATGGAGATTTTACACTATATCCTTCTCCTGGTGTGGGGTGGAAATGGGGATTTTACAGTATCCTTCCCCTGGAGTGAGGTGGAAATGGGGATTTTACAGTATCCTTCCCCTGGAGTGAGGTGGAAATGGGGATTTTACAGTATCCTTCCCTTGTCACACCCACCAAGCCACGCCACGCCCACCAAGCCACGCCCACAGAACCAGTAGTAAAAAAATTTGAATATCACCATTGCATTGTATGTACAAACACATGTACAAACGGGGCAGGGTTTCAAATGCACAGGGCCGGGCCGGAAGCCATCTTGATTTTTTTTTCACCCTTTCCTTGCTGACATCCTTAAACCGAAAGCGACGTTTATCAACCTTGGCAGCCTGAAGATGTGTGGGTTTCAACTCCGAGCATTCCCCAGCCAGCATGAAGGGAGAATTCACCATTATCCAAGGTAGTGAGGTTGACTGGCAATTGGTAGCACCGTCCTCCTAGAGGGTGACATGTAGGGAGTCTTTCAAAATCCAGTATCTGCCACAAAGAACAGCGTCTGAAAGCAGGCCAAGAACAATGGATGGAAACTAATCAAAGAGAGATCCTTTCTTGGAATTGGTGCGTACTTCGGCCTGTCTTGAGTTGGGTGGCCATTTGAATGGTAAGAGTTGGAGAGCAACGATCCCAGGTGGGAATTAGCCTAGACCCGTGATGGCAAACTTATGGCACGCGTCGCGTACCACAGGTGGCACGCGGATCCATATTGGTGGGCACACGAGTGTTGCCCTAACTGAGCTCCAGCACATATGTGCATGCTGGCCAGCTGATTTTCGGGCCTTCTGGGCCCACAGGAAGTCGGCAAATGGGCTGTTTCCGGCCTCTGGAGGGCTTCCGGGGGTGTGTGGGGAAGGCTGTTTTCGCCCTCCCCAGCCTCCTAGAAAGCCTCTGGAGCCTGGGGAGGGCAAAAAACGGGCCTACCGGGCCCACCGTGCCATCGCATGCCAAAAACGGGGGGACCATGGGGGGATCACGCGTGCTTGCGCAGGGGGGGGCAGGGTGCATAGAATTATGGGTGTGAGCACGCATGTGCGCAACCACCCCGCACTCCCCCCGCTTTTGGCATTCGATGGCAAAAAGGTTAGCCATCATTGGCCTAGACTCACTAGGTAAACACAAGAGTGCTAGATCTGATACCAGCTGCCCCTTGAATGCCTTTGAGCCTTATCTAGTCTTTCCCAGGCAAAAGCTGCTAGTGTGGGGACGGAATGGGACTTTTCGCCTCGGTCTCTTCCCCTTGCCTGTTTCACCTTATGGTTTTTGCCTCTGCGTTATTAGCCACCACCTTTTCTTCTCGGTTGACCCGCCCCCCCAGTCTTTCGCCCCGGCATTTCCGCCCGGCCTCTACGTCCCAGTCCCTTTGCCGGGGCCCATTTGTTGAAGTAGATTTCGCGGCCGGGCTTTTAGCCTCCCAGGACAATTCGTAGCCAGCCAATTGGTGCAGGGGCTCGGGGGCTTTGGGAATGGAAAAGCGGGGGCTGCAGTTCAGAGGGAGGCTCAGGCGGGCCAACAACACCCCCCCCCTTGTCCAAAGTGCCTGAGACAAAGGCTGGTTTGCATTGCCACGAGCTGCTCGCCTGTCAGTTCGGAGCCTCCCGAGGCTGCCGAGAACAGCGCGGGGGTGGCGGTGGGGGACTGTAAAGGATGAGGGATCCATCACCCCAAATGGGAAGAGAAGAGTGTGGGGGGGGGAGAGAAAGAAAAAGAAAGAAAATAAAGGAGAGAGAGAAAAAGAGAAAAAGAGAAAAAAAAGAAAGAAAAAAGAAAGAGAAAGAAAGAAAGAAAGAAAGAAAGAAAGAAAGAAAGAAAGAAAGAAAGAAAGAAAGAAAGAAAAAGAAAAAAAGACAGACAGACCATCCCCCCTGGTCCAAAGTGCCTGAGACAAGGGCTGGTTCGCATCTCTTTACCACAGAAAGGAATCTTCTGTGGGGAAGATTCCTGTATTATAGGCAGGGAACAATAAAGTAGCTAGACTGAACTTTACATGTATGGATCTGGTTGTTTGCGTCTAATAGGTAGGGTGGATGGATGCGTGGATGGGTAAGGAGGGAGAGACAGGTAGGTAAGTAGATACAAATAGTCCTCAGCTTACAAACATCGTTAAGCAACCACTTGAAGTTACAATAGCACTGAAAAAACTGACTTATGACCAGTTCCCACACTTAAGGAGCATCACTAATTCTTGAGGTCATACGATTGCGATTCGGGTGATTCACAAGTAGCATATATTTATAGGGGTTGTAACACCCCCAGGACTACGTAGTCATCATTTGCAACCTTCCTAGCCTGCTTCCAACAAGCAAAGCCAATGGGGGAAGCCAGGTTCACTTAATGACTCAGTGATTCGCTTAATGACCACAGCAAAAAAGGTGATAAAATGAGGTGGTTACATGACTTACATAGCGACATCATGGCTTAGTGATAGGTCTGGTCCCAATTATGGTCATAAATTGAGGACTACTGTTAGATAGATGATAACTAGTTTACACCATTGCCTTTGGTTCTGTATAAAATAGTAATCTTATTGCTTTGGCATAGGGTCTGTTTTTGTAACTGGTTTTACTTTGTAGCTGGCAACCCTCAGGACTACCAGATTAAGATTCACAGATCCAATCAATGGCCTCTTATGTTTTTGGGGAAAAGGCTCAAAGCTTGAGCCCTTTTAGCATGTACTATGACGCCAAATTTAATGTCATTCCTTCTAACTGCTTTCTCTGCTCCATTTGGGTTGTAATGAATGAAATTTGGCTCCTGGTTTCTATCATCCTCCCTTTTTATAACTCTGTAATCCTTTAATCTGGGGTAGAGTCAAAACGACTGGATGGAACTGAGCGTTTACTTGCTGGATGCCCTTCCTGACACCACGCAGAGTTCACAGCAGACACTTTTTTTTCTTCATGCCCTAGCAGAGAAACATCTGCTACTACCTAGGTTTGAACTCTCAACCTACTGAGTGGAAGGCAAGTGTATTCATCACTTAGCCACTATTAAGCTGCCGCTCTACTTCTGCTTTCTATCATGATCCATATTAACTTAAGTTTGTCTACTTAAATGCAATTTTCTCATTTCATGTTCATTTCCGGAAAGCTTTTATGCTAACTCGCACCTTTAGAAAAATGCCTGGGCTTCTGGGTTTCTTCTAAAGTGTTGACAGTGATCTAGGTGGGAAAGTAAAACTTCCTAGTCCTTTGGGTCAACGTGTTCCATTCTTCTAAAACAAATGTTGATTTTTTCCTTTATATGTACCAGGTTAATCATAAGCTCAGATGTCAAGGTCAAGGATGCAAGAATTAAACTCCACAGATTTTAGTAATGCCAGTCTTTGAGGTGGTGAAAAATACAGTAGCTCTAAATTTGCAAGTGGGACCAGAACTTCTGTTGCTAAGCGATGCAGTTGTTAGGTGAGTCACACCCAGTCTTACAAAAATTTTTGCGGTGAACTGGTGTTAAAGTGAATCACAAGGTCCTTAAGCAAATCCAGCTTTCCCCATCGACTTTGCTTGTTTGAAGCTGCCTTGAGGTTGCAGGTAGCAATCCTCGTGACGCTCGCGTGCCCGAGCGTCACGATGGACGCTCGCGTGCCCGAGCGTGGTGGAATGCTGCTGTTTTAACAACCAGCTTGGTGAGCGAGCGCTTCGTGCTGAAAATGGAGCATTTAGAAGCTCAGCTGCTTACCTTCCAAGTCAGCAATGGTAAGAACAATGAGGGAGGTGGAATAAGCTGTGCTGCATGGTTGAGATAAGCTAGAAAGCAGGAAATAAAGGTCAGGATAGGGTGGGTGGGTGGGGCCAGCTGATCGTCGGAGCTACCAGTTTGCCCGAACCAGCTGAATTCCACCTCTGCCCTGGGATACTGCAATCATTGTTAAATGGTTGCCAAGTGTAAGAATTGTGATCACTTGACCATGGGAATGCTACATTCCGTTTAAGTGTGAGGAGTGATCGTAAGGCACTTTTTTCGGCACGATTATAACTTCGAATGGTCACTAAAAGTTTGTAAGTCTACCTGTATAGAATCTTGGAAACTATCGGAATTTCTAATCCTCATTTATTTGTGGATTGATAAAGTAGAGATTCCTTGAGTGATTTGAAATGCTTCTTTCCAGATTTCTCTGCACCTGGGATAAATTCATGAGATAAAACATCAATAGATTTGGCTGCCATCTCTTGATTAAATCTCTTTTATTCCTTTCCTACCTATCAGGCGTGAAAGACCCAGGGCCATTTGTAAAAGTTCAATTAAACTGATTTATTGCTAGAAGTCCATGCACAGGAATCTTCTCAACTAACAGTTGGTACCTGCATAGAATATCTAATGACACTCAAAGGGGGTTGGACTTAGTTCTCTTGTGGCTATGTAGGGATTCTAGGCTGAGTCCCCTTTTCACTCCGCCTCCAGGTTCTACCATTTTTCCTCACTACGTCAATCTCTCATAAAGGTAAAGGTTCCCCTCGCACATATGTGATAGTCGTTCCCGACTCTAGAGGGCAGTGGTCATCTCAGTTTCAAAGCCGAAGAGCCAGTGCTGTCTAAAGACATCTCCGTAGTCATGTGGCCGGCATGACTAAACGTCAAAGGCGCACGGAACGCTGTTCCCTTCCCACCAAAGGTGGTCCCTATTTTTCTACTTGCATTTTTTACGTGCTTTCGAACTGCTAGGTTGGCAGAAGCTGGGACAAGTCACGGGAGCTCACCCCGTTACGCGGCACTAGGGATTCGAACCGCTGAACTGCCGACCTTTTGATCGACAAGCTCAGCGTCTTAGCCACTGAGCTACCGTGTCCCTGTATCTCTCATAGGAACTCCATAAAGATTAATACGAGGCTATCGATACAAGAGAAGAAACAAATTAAGTTCAATTTTAGTCAATATTTACAAGCTTCTTGCCTGTGTTTTCAGAAGTCTGTGCCCCCAGTCCTCAAGCACCACTGGGAATAGTTAAGATACAGGTATAGGCATTGCTGAACTTACGTTTCATTTAGTGACCGTTCAAAGTTACAATAGCTTTGAAAAAGCGACTGATGTCCTGTTTTCACACTTATGACCGTTGCAGCATCCCTATAGTCATGTGATCAAAATTCAGGCATTTGGCAACTGGCTCATATTCCTGATGGGTGCAGTGTCCCAAGGGTCATGCAATTTATTATTTATTTGTTAGTCCAATTTATATGCCGCCCTTCTCCGTAGACTCAGGGCGGCTTACAATGCATTATAGCAATAGCCTGCATACTTTTTTTGTATATACCTGCTTATTAGGGCTTTTGGGCCCCCTAAGCGGTGTCATTCTATACAAAGCTGGCTTATTGCCCCCACAATCTGGGTCCTCAATTTACCTACCTCGAAAGGATGGAAGGCTGAGTCAACCTTGAGCCTGGTGAGATTCGAACTTACACTAATTGCAGGCAGCTGGCAGCTAAGTGCTAGGACTTAACAGCACTTTAGTCTGCTGCACCACGGAGGCTCCCCCTTTTGCGACCTTCTGTGAAGCAAAGTCAACGGGGAAGCTGGATTCACTTACCATGTTACTAACCTAATAACTGCAATGACTCACTTAACAACCGTGGCAAGAAAGGTTGTAAAACGAGGCAAAATTCGCTTAACCACTGTCCCGCTTAGCCACAGAAGTTTTGGACTCAATTGTGGTTGTGATTCGAAGACTACCTGTAATGCTCTGGGTCCCTATTCCAGAGTGGCTGACATACACAGAACTACGGAAGACTGTCTAATTCGGGGGTCTCCAACCTTGGCAACTTTACGACTTGGGGACTCCAACTCCCAGAATTCCTCAGCCAGTCCCCAAGTCTTAAAGTTGCCAAGGTTGGAGACCCCTGGTTTAATTCATTCCTTCCCCCTTCCTTAACAAGAATCCAGAAACGTCACCTCCAAAAGTTAAAGATCTTTATTTAACAAACACAAACTTAATTTAGCAAATAACATTCTGGTGGCTCATCTAGCAAACCCTAGAAAACACCCCTGTAAGGTGGCATATACCTTGTACTGAGAACAGGTGAGTGTTTTCTGTTAAAAAAGAACACAGCTCTCTGGCAATTAATTAAAAGGTAAAAGACTTCTAGAAATCGGATAATCAGATACGCAAGTTACCAACCAAGCCTGGTAACCTGTCATCCCAAAGATTTACCCTTAGGTGTCAACTACTGTGCTTCCCCGAAAATAAGACCCTGTCTTATATTTTTTTTTTGAACCCTGAAATAAGCGCTTGGCTTTATTTTCGGGGAGGTTTTATTATTTTGGGGCGTGTGGAGGAAGACGGGGCTCTTCTTGCCGTCTTACATAATTTCCAGCTCTGTCTCCCTAACCCTAACTAGAGGAAATGGCAGGGACTGGCTGTGCGTGTGCCTAAATATTTTCTGGGAGGGCTTATTTTCTGGGGAGGGCTTATTTTCGGGGAAACACAGTAGGTGTCATGTTTATAAAAACCTGGCGATACCAAACCACAAACCAAGCAACGGGTTATTTTGATCTGCTTCTGAAAAAATACATCCCGTTTTGACCTAATATTTCTAGGATGGCTTCATCCAATCTGAGCTAAGACTACTCTTCTTCTGGCCCAGCCGTGCTGTTTTCATGTTCCTTTATTTTGGAGATTTCATTCCGTTCTAGGGAACCATCAGAAGTTTCTTCAAGGTCCTGCTCTTTCCATTCTGCAGTGTTTCTTACACCCCTTTCATGAGCTGTTGTGGGTTCAGACAAGCAAGGGACCTCACTTTCTGTTGGAGCGGTAGCTTCTTGTTCATTCACTTTCTCCAGCGGACAGCCATCTCCAAGGAGGTCATTCTTGTTGGAATCAACCAACACATCCACCCCTCCAGCCTTGTGTCCTGTCAGAGTGTCTACAGAAGGATCAGCCGCCATTTTGGTTTCTTCTTGGCAGACAAGATCTTTCTCCTTAACATCGTGAGTACTACAGCTTGCTCCTTGGTCCTCCGATGGGATCACCTCACAGTCCACTTCTGAAGATCCACCTTTGGGTACAACGTCTACTTTCCGTTTCTTGATCACCGTATCAAGGGATTCAATCTCCGTCCCATCTGGGAAGTTCTCATTGCTGCCTTCGGGGGCCAAGACACTAACTTCCTCCTTCGTAATTACCACCTCGCCAAGATTATGGGAGATCCTCTCAATATCATTGGGGCTTTTAGAGACCCCAGAGATTTCTCCACTTAATCTGCTCAGCTCCAACTTCCTCTTCTTGGATTCCTTGAGGTTTTCTCCCTCAGCTTCCCCTGTGCACTCATCAGCATCGTCCTGTCTTTCCGATGGACAATCGGAAGGTACTAGGACTCCTTTGCTGTCTTCCTTCTCTGCCTTGGCTAGTGTCACCAATGCAAGTTGAGTTTGGTTTGTGTTTTTGGAAGTCTTACATTCATCCGCAGGCTCCATCTGAGGTTCTACAACCTCCCCATCTTGTAACAGGTCACCATCTTCTACAGAGTTGGTTCTCTTCCCAATACCTTGTTCCTGCACAGAATTACTGTCTGAAAGGTTTAACGTGGCACTAATGCTGGACACAGGCTGCTCCGTGTGGTTATGTTGTATTGTTGTATCTAAGTCATGGTGATCAACACAACTCTCTTCTGACAACCCACGTTTCTCTTTTTCCAGAGTTTCTCTAGCTTCCTCCTGCCCAGGTTTTTCTGTAAGTCTCTGAAGGTTATTTTGGGGTGACGCAACACCGTCCTTCTCCACAACCTCTCCTTCTTCTTCCTTAGTCTGTTCTTGCTCTTCTGGGTTACTCAGAAGCTTGAGGGACCGAGGTTTGAACCGCCGGAGTTTCTTGTGAGGGCCCCAGACAAATTCCTGCTTCGGCTTGAAGTGTTGCCAGGCAAAATAGACCAACTCCCTTCGTTTGGGTTTGTTTCGGATGGTGAACATGAAGTAGTCTAAGACACTTCTCAGCACCCGAGGCAGCACCTGGTGGACCAGCGTCTCTGACAGGAAGAACTTCACCAGCTGCACTTGGTAGTTCTCATAGCCCATCTCGCCCAAGCATTTCAGGATGCGAGTGATCCGTAAATTGTTATGGCTGTACCTGAACAACAACAACAACAAAAAAAAATTGTGTGACAAGATGTGGAGGGGAAAAGAAGAGAAGGACAATTAAATACAATTGAGACATTGTACTACAGACAGTTCTCAACTTACGAACAGTTGCTTAGCAACTCTTCAAAATTATGTGGGAGAAAAAAAAAGAGGACAATTAAGTACGTTTGAGACATTAAAAAATAGAATTTAAAATCTGTAATACAGGTGGGCCTCATCTTATGACCAGTTGCTTAGCAACCATTCGAAGTTATTTCTTTGGGGGGGGGGGGGAAGAGAAGGACAATTAAGTACAACTGAAGGCTAAAACATATGAAGAACGGTTGCAGGAATTGGGTCTAGTTTAATGAAAAGAAGGACTAGGGGAGACATGATAGCAGTGTTCCAATATCTCAGGGGTTGCCACAAAGAAGAGGGAGTCAAACTATTCTTCAAAGGACCTGAAGGCAGGACAAGAAGCAACGGGTGGAAACTAATCAAGGAGAGAAGCAACCTAGAATAAGGAGAAATTTCCTGACAGAAGAATTCATCAATGGAACGATTTGCCTCCAGAAGTTGCTCCAACACTGGAGGTTTTTAAGAAGAGATTGGACAACCATTTGTCTGAAATGGCATAGTGTCTCTTGCGTAAGTGGAAGCTGGACTAGAAGACCTCCAAGGTCCCTTCTAACCTTATTACAGGAGTGTGACTTGATGTTGTCCTAACTAACCTAACCAAACTCAGGATGGGATGCTTTGAGCTAGACACTTTTTCACACAAGAGCTACAGCCTGAAGGTTTCACAAAGAACCACTTCCAAAGGATTGTTTATTATATCCAAGGGAGTTTATGCTTGTATGAAATGAGAATTTACTCATCAGGTGATCATGGTTTGATCGAAGAGAATTTTTGTAGCTCAGGGTTGAACAGTGGGGTCCTTGGTGAAGGGGTGAAATGCTCCTGGTTCGGACAAACCAGTAGCGATGGTGGCACGAGGCTCCACCCACCTGCCTGGTCGCCGTTACTCTGCTTTAACCAGGAAGTAACCTGTTTCTTACCCTCTGGGCATGTGCAGAAAGGTTTGTGCATGCGCAAAGGGTCTGCGCGTGCACTTCCGAACCAGTTGGGAAGGTAAGTAGATTTCACCCCTGCCTTGGTGCTCTCTGAGTTGTTGATTTTCGTGTAGACATTGCATTACCCAACTAGGTAACTTCACCAGTGCTGGAAGGGAGTGGAACTGATACTCAAACAAATCAGCCATCAATAGGCACATAAAATATCAGAATATTCATGACTGGGAAGACACGGTAACAAGGTCAGCCAATGAATAGGCATAGCAACTAAGTCAGCCAATTGGGAGCTGAGACAGACTGGAGCCAGGGCGTGTCTTAGTCTGCAGCTTCTGATTCTGTGCAGAGAAAAGAGAAACTAAAACCAGTGTATGTGTGTGTGTGTTAAGATCTGAGCTGTGAAGCTGCGTGTGTGAAGTTGTCTGCTGATCTGAGCTGAAATTAAACTGTGAATCTGCTGTTGGTATTGTCAATTTACTTCATGTGTTATTATGAATATAAAGAAGTTAATGAATCCAGCTGATTCAGTTATCTGTGTGTGCTTCTGGATTTAATTTTTGCAAGAAACTCTGACATAAAACAACATATGCATATCACTCAAAAGAGACAATGAAAGCCCCATAGGAAAGAAAAAGTCTAAAACACCTCCTTACCAGCAATCGATACCCATATGAGCATGAGCTGTCGAGACTAACACTGGACCAAAAATGAAGCAAGCAATACACAAATCAAAACAAATACTAATGCAGAAAAATGATCCAATAGCAAATAAGAGCCTAATCAAGGAACCGCCAAGGACACTCCCACCAACATTGATACATTGTAAAAACAAGAGCAAAACCCACTCCCTTCTTGCACTGATGATGTTACCTAGTTGGGTGATGTAACGTCTGCAAGAAAACAACCAAGCTCAGTGAGCCCCAAGGACCCCGTAATCAAAGCCTATGCTGACCATTGGGTTCAATTCAGGGGTGAAATGTAAAATTTGTTACTACTGGTTTTGTGGGCGTGGCTTGGCGGGGGGGGGGCGGGTAATGTGACTGGGTGGGCGTGGCCAACTTCTTTTTTTTTTTTTTAACTTTTCAAAGCATTTTTTCTAATGCTTTGAAAAGCCTCTGCCGATCAGGCAACTCAGCTGGGATCGTCAGAGAATTTTCAAAGCATTTTTTTTACCACCTCTTCGGCCAAGAGGTTGCAGAAAAAAATGCTTTGAAAAGCCTCTGATGATCCCAGCTGAGCCGCGCGATCATCAGAGGCTTTTTTTTTTTACTTTTAAAAGCATTTTTTCATCGGAAGTTGTAGAAAAAATGCTTTTAAAAGTTAAAAAAAAAAAAGCCTGATGATCCTGCGGCTCAGCTGGGCATGGTGGTGGTGGGGGCGCGCAGGGATTTTTGCTACCTGTTCTCCGAACCACCCGCTGCCATCGCTACCGGATCAGGCGATCCGGTCCGAACCGGGAGCATTTCACCCCTGGTTCAATTCATATACAGCAATTCTGATAAGGTGCCAGTTATGAAGTTCACCAACCAAGCATGTGGGTGAAAGCAGGCCAAGAGATACTATCTCTGAAGAAACTCACCGGTTGAGATTCCCGAATCGCTCACACCAATTTTCCGCTTTACTCAATTCTCCCGTTTCCTCATCGATTAAGTTGATGCCGTAAAATTTCAACATGAGTTTATAAGCCCGGACGAACCTCTCCATGACTTCTTTAGATTTTTTGAAGGCCTGAGATGTCAAAGGAGATATCAAATATCAAAATCACACCCCAGTGCATTTAGGCATGTAAGAAAATATCATTTCAAACATCGAGCAATACCAATACCATAGAAATTAGACTTATATATCGCTTTACAGCCCTCTCTAAGCAGTTTATAGAGTCAGCCTATTGCCCCCAACCATCTGGGTCTTCATTTTACCCACTTCGGAAGGTTGGAAGGGTGAGTTAACCTTGAGCCTGGTGAGATTTGAACTGCCAAATTGCAGGCAGTCGGCAGTCAGCAGAAGGAGCCTGCAGTACTGCATTCTACCACTGTGCCACCACGTCTCTACCCCATCATCTACCCCAATTCTATCTTGCTATTTCATCTCATTTTTGCTATTTGGCATTATATTTCTAGTTTAATTGGGTGGATGTAACGTTTAATGGCATAACTGCCAATTAATGTTTGCGATAAACCTTTATTCTAAAGTATTGCAATATAAAAAGCACTAACTGGAATCTCCTTTGCAGGTGGTTCTCGACTTACAACAATCCATTTAGTGACTGTTTGAAGTTACAGTGGCACTGACAAACGCATTGTAAGCCGCCCTGAGTCTCCGGAGAAGGGCGGCATATAAAAATAAATAAATAAATAAATAAATAAATAAATAAATAAATAAATAAATAAATAACAATGAGAAAAGATCTTCCTACCTCAATTTCTTGGCACGTGAGCCGTTTGGCATGAAAATTCATCCCTTGTTCACGCAAAGGAAACAGCCTGGAAGGAACAAAACATTTGCCGCTCAGATATTTTTAAAAAAAATATCAGAAACAAACACTCGTTTTAAAGATGTTGAGATTCTAGAAAGAGTGCAGAGAAGAGCAACAAAGATGATTAGGGGACTGACGGCTAAAACATATGAAGAACGGTTGCAGGAACAGGGTATGTCTAGTTTAATGAAAAAAAGGACTATGGAAGACATGATAGCAGTCTTCCAATATCTCAGGGGCTGCCACAAAGAAGAGGGAGTCTGGTTCAACCCCCTGCTCGAGCAGGAGACAGTATACCATTCCAGTCAAACGTAAGACTGAAATTCAGACATTTCACTTGCACTTCAGCACAGAAGTGATTAACAATTGGGCACTTAACAGCCAGCATGTATTTACAATGGTTGCAGTATCCCAGGGATATGTGATTGTAGTTTGCAAGCTTCCTGTCCGGCTTCAACAGGGGAAGCCAGATTCACTTAACAACCATGCAATTCACTTACGAACTGTGGCAAAAAAGATTGTAAAATTGGTCTGCGACTCAGTTAGCAACCGCCTTGTTAGCAAATTCTGGTCGTAAGTCGAGGTGTACCTTTAGCTCAGGGGTGAAATGCTCCCGGTTCGGAACGGATCGCCCGATCCGGTAGCGATGGAGGCGGGTGGTTCGGAGAACCGGTAGCAAAAATCCCTGCCCCCCCCCATACCCAGCTGAGCCGCACAATCATCAGAAGCTTTTTTTTAACTTTTAAAAGTATTTTTTCTACAACTACGGCTGAAAAAATGCTTTTAAAAGTAAAAAAAAAAAGCCTATGATGATTGCGCAGCTCATCAAAGGCATTTAAAAGAAAAAAGCCCCTGCCGATCAGGGAACTCAGCTTGGATCGTCAGAGCATTTTTTTTTTTTTGATTTATATGCCGCCCTTCTCCGGAGCCTGCCTGGAGACTCAGGGCGACTTACAGTGCGTTAAGCAATAGCCTTCATACTTTTGTATATTTTTTGTACGGAAGGCTGAGTCAACCTTGAGCCTGGCAAGATTCGAACTTACTTTAATTGCAGACAGCTGGTGTTAAATTGCAGTGCCTTGTCTGCAGAGCTCTCCAAGGTTTTTTTTTCCTTTTAAATGCTCTGACGATCCCAGCTGAGTTTTAAAAAAGCCTCTGCCGATCAGCTGGGATCGTCAGAGCCTTTTGAAAACATTTTTTTTACAACCTCTTAGCCGAAGAGGTTGTAGAAAAAATGGTTTTAAAAGTTAAAAAAAAAAAAATGGCCACGCCCACCTAGTCACATTACCCCCCACCACCACCAAGCCACGCCCACAGAACCGGTAGTAAGAAATTTTAGATTTCACCCCTGCTTTAGCTGGGAAAACTTACACGTCATACAAGCTATGTGCCAGTTTCTAGCAATTTTTTTTATTTCTAAGACCTTTTCTGGATCCCATTATGTATTTAAACGAAAGTACATAATTTTACCACTGAATATATGAATGGTTTTCTTCCAGAACACTGTAGTTATCTTGCCACGTCTCAAGGAGATCTTCGATGTACAGACCTTGAAAGAAACAGGAAAAGAAAAAGGCACTGATTATGAATGACTGTGGAGGAGGAGGAGGAAAGAGTAGAAAAGTTGAGATGGGTTACAAAATGGGGAACACGGGGAGTCCTCAACTTACAACTGCAACTGAACCCGCCAAGCAAGACAGTTGAGTTTTGCCCCCTTTTTTTAAACGATCTTTCTTGTCAAACATCAGTGAGGCAGACGAACAGCTGGAGCCTGTTCCCAGTGTGCGCATGCGCAGAGTTGCCAGACGAAGGGAACAGCTAAAGAACAAGGGTTGACTTGGGAGTAAGGCCACAGATGGACGATGAATGGCCCCTCCCAGAAGGAATAAAAGAGGAGCAAAAGGAGCAAAAGGAGAGTGGAGTTTGCAGGAGACAATCAGTTCGCCTAATTGGTTTGTGACTCTCCCCGATTTGAAGATATTGGCCTGGCAGCTCTCCAAACCAGATAAGGTCTGTGACTGTAAATTCTCTCTTGAAAGAATTTGCTGAAGGTGAATGAGAGGAATAAAAGGGGTTTTGTCGGGACCAGGATTCTGCTTAATGCTTTTGGGGAAGCCTAGGTCAGAACAGAAAGGAGGGAAGCAAGCAAGAAAGGAAGGGGAGAGAGGAAAAGAAGGAACAGATGGGAAAAAGAGAAGGAAGGAAGGAAAGGAGGAAGGGAGGGAGGAAGGAAGGAAGGAAAGAAGCATGCAAGGAAAGCCTTTAACTAAATGTAATATATTGCCATGTCAAAAGCCAACAGGAAGACCCAATTATGATCCTTCCCCTTCCCCTTCGAAAACCAAGCTATTTCAGAAGCCTTACCCCGGGGCAAAAAACTAATCTCATTTTTGTAAAAGCTCAGATTCCACATGTCTTCCTCACTGACCTCAGTTTCTTCCAATCCCTGGAAGATAAAAGAGAGAGAGGGAGGGAGAGATGGAAGGGAGATGACAAGGGGTATTATTAATCCACTCACAATTAAACCCAGGACCAGGAGTCCTTAAGGACTATTTCCACCCGTAACCCTTTGCTGTCCCATTCTTAACAAGTTACTCCTTTTATGTAGCCCAAATGTTTTAATGTTTATGGCCTCCCAACTTGAATAATTGCAATTCAGGGTGGTGTGTAAGCAGGGGAAAATCAGGTCAAAAACAACAAAAATTAACAGGCATTTTAACCCAAATTTCTATTATACCCCTCTAGGTGGAAACTCAATCAATGTAACCATAATGTGCAGAAAATCTTACCGGGTAATGACGCCTATATTTCTGCATATCTCTGGCTGCGTCCCAGTTACGCCTATTTATGCTCTAATTAAAAAAAGAGACAACAAAAGAGATTTATTTTTAAAGTCTAAATCTTACATAAGGCCTCTTTGCCAAACCACTGCAAAAGAAAGTGTGACTAGTTATAATTTCCTTTGATTATAGTGAAATTCTGCCTTCTTCACTTTTCCTCTAGAAGTTGTATATAGTGAAAATATTGTTTCCCTTCTAATTTTATTGCCACATGCTGAGTTGAGACAAACTCTTCTTTATTTTGGTTTAGGAAAATACTCAAAAATCTACCTTGTATTTTAGATCATTTAAAGAGATTAACCACTTTTCTTATTCTTTCTTATCAGTCTCTCTCTCTCTCTCCATCCATCATCCATCATCTATCTATCTATCTATCTATCTATCTATCTATCTATCTATCTATCTATCTATCTATCTATCTATCTATCTATCTATCTATCGAATCTTTTTGTAAAATATCCAGAATCATTGGAACTGAGGAACATTGAAATCAGTACTTTTTTGTAGAATAGGGACTACAAACTTGGCAACTTTTGGTCTTCAACTGACAGAATTCCTCAGCCCGCCATCCAGGCTGGGGAATTCTGGGAATTGAACTCCACAAGTCTTAAAGTTGCCAAGTTTGGAGACGCCTGGTGTAGAATTGTGTCTGGGCTAACCTACCAATCAGGTGGCACAATTTGGAACTGCCTGGCAAGCAAACAAACCTGATTTAGACTTCACTTCAGTGATAAATCAGACTCTTGAGTCTCCCTCTCACTGTGATGGTGAACCTATGGCACGCATGCCACAGGTAACACGCGGAGCCATATCGGTGGCCATGTGAGCTCAGCTCTGGCGTGCATGTGCGCGCTAGCCAGCTAATTATTGGGCCTTCTGGACTCACCAGAAGTCGGGAAACAGGCTGTTTCTGGCCTGGGGGGGAGGGGAGGCCGTTTTTGCCCTCCCAAGGCTCCTAGAAAGCCTCTGGAGCCTGGGGAGGGCAAAAAACGGGCCCACTGTGTGCCAAAAGCATGGGGAAAGTGAGGGGAAGGGTCGTGCACGCATGTGCTGGCCCCCCCATAGAATTATGGGTGTGGGCACGCGCACGCGCGACCCCCCGCACTTTTGCCATGCGATGGCAAAAAGGTTAGCCATCACTGTCCTATCAGGTGTGCATAAAAGCACACACACACTTTCACACTCTCACATCAACCCATAACATCAGTCAATATGCTTGAGTCATATTGATCGGGCAGTTCAATTCCAACGCTCCTGGGCCATGCCAGATTTCTAGATAAGAGTAGCCTGGGTGAAGAGACACTGAACAATGCACACATAGTAATTTCATGATCTTTGGAGTCTGTACTTTATGCTCTATAGCAGTGTTTCTCAACTTTGGCATTTTGAAGATGTATGGACTTCCTGGGCTCTAAGATCACCGCAGATGGGGACTGCAGCCAAGAAATTAAAAGACGCTTGCTCCTGGGGAGGAAAGCTATGGCAAATCTAGACAGCATACTAAAAAGCAGAGACATCACCCTGCCAACAAAAGTGCGTATAGTCAAGGCGATGGTTTTCCCAGTTGCAATGGATGGCTGTGAAAGTTGGACCATAAGAAAGGCTGAGCGCCAAAGAATGGAGGCCTTTGAACTCTGGTGCTGGAGAAGACTCCTGTGAGTCCCTTGGACTGCAAGACGATCAAACTGGTCAGTCCTAGAGGAGATCAACCCTGACTGCTCTTGAAGGCCAGATCCTGAAGAGGAAACTCAAAGACTTTGGCCACCTAATGAGAAGGAAGGACTCCCTGGAGAAGAGCCTAATGCTGGGAACGATTGAGGGCAAAAGAAGAAGGGGACGACAGAGAACGAGGTGGCTGGATGGAGTCACTGAAGCAGTCGGCCGTGAGCTTAAATGGACTCCAGAGGATGGTAGAGGACAGGAAGGCCTGGAGGAACGTTGTCCACGGGATCGCGATGGGTCGGACACGACTTTGCAACTAACAACAACATGGACTTCAACTCCCAGTATTCCCCAGGCAGAGTTGAAGTCCACACATCTTCTAATTGCTAAGGTTGAAAAATACTGCTCTACATATATTTTGTATATTTTTACACGCTTGGTTGTGGGAGAAATATTTTGGATATTCAAAAACCAAGGGCGAGCCAACGTTATCCAGAAAGACTCCACGTTTGATCAAAATATGACCTCTTTTGCACGCACCGGCCAACAAATGACCTCTTTTAGCGCTCACGATGAATAATGGACTTAATGAACGATATGATGGATACTCAGCCTAACGTCATACGCATTGTTTTGCAAAAGCATTAGACGCCTGCCAGCTGGTTTTCATCAATCTTTGTACAGGATGTACAGAAACTACAGAATGTAGTTTCAAGTTTAGCAAACAATGCAGGGAGAACTTGAACTGTTTGAGGGCAGTTTTGATAATAGAAGGTCTTGTCATAATTCTTGCTACTTTTATTCATCGGTCATAGTGTGATCCCCCCCCACAGCCCCCCGGTCACATCGTTGTTTTAGTCCATCTTAGCCAAGTGTGGCATTTACACGCACTGTGTGCTCAAAAACCAATATATATGTCCTTAATCTGAATATTTATCATATGCTTCATTTAGCCATTGTATGCTCTAAAAGAGTTCATTTGTTGGAAAAGGCTGCGAAGAGGTTTTACTGGTAGTCCTTGATTTACAACTATTCATTTAACAACTGTTCGATGTTACATTAGCACTGAAAACAGCGATTGATGACCAGTCCTTACACTTACGACCGTCGCAACATTCCCATGGTCACGTGAGCATAATTCAGGCACTTGGCAAATCCACCTGTACAGGTAATCCTTGACGTACGACCACAACTGTGCCCAAAATTTCTGTTGTTAAACGAGACATTTGTTAATTGAGTTTTACCCCATCTTACGACCCCCATCTTACGATTTAAGAACAGCGTTCTTAAGTGAAGCACTGCAGCTGTTAAATTACTAACAAGGTGGTTAAGTGAACCTGGCTTCCCCATTGGCTTTGGTTGTCAGAAGGTCGCAAAAAGGGATCACATGACCCCGGGACACTGCGACCGTCATAAATATGATCCAGTTGCCAAGTGTCAAAAAAAAACTTTTTTTAGAAGTTTTTTCTTTTTTCTTTTATACATCTCATTTCGTGAATGTTTTAATTCGTGGGCTTCATACATTTCAATATAAATTTCAATAAACATTATATTTTTCTTAATAGTTGCAATCCATTTTCATTTTTAATTTAACTAATGTATCGTTTCTACTGTCACCTTTCAACTCTAAACCTCATAATTCTATCATACTTCATATCATCTTAATATCTATTTTTACTATTTTCCCCCTCATATTTCTACTTCTATTTTAGCCCTCTTTTTTCCCCCTTTCCTTTATCATTCTAATAATCAAAGACGTGAACTTTCCTTTCTTCATTATTCAATATTCCAATATATCAGTGACCGCTAACGTTTTTGCCATCGCATGCCAGGAAGTGGGGGGTGGGTGGGGGAGGTTCGCACATGCGCGTGCCCACACCCATAATTCTATGTGTTCCGCCTTGCGCATGCGCGCGCAACCCCCTCCCCCCCACTCGTGACATGTGATGGCCCTGTAGGCCCGTTTTTCTTTCTCACCTGGCTCCAGATCCTCTCTATGCATCTGGGGAGGGTGAAAACAGCCTTCCTCATCCCCTCTGAGGCCCTCTGGAGGCCTGAAACGGCCCATTTCTCAATTCCCGGTTGGACAGGAAGTGACTTTTTTGCTGTCCCCAGCCTCCAGAGACTCCTAGAGAGTCTCTGGAGGCTGGGGACAACAAAAAAGTAATTTCCTGTCTAACCGGGAGTTGAGAAATGGGCCGTTTCAGGCCTCCGAGGGGAGTGGGGAAGGCTGTTTTCACCCTCCCCAGATGCATAGAGAGGATCTGGAGCCAGGTGAGAAAGAAAAAAGGGCCTTCCCCACCCCACCACAGGCCCTCCGAAGGCAGGAAACGGCCTGTTTCCCTACTTCTGGTGGGCCCAGAAGGCCCAAAAATTAGCTGGCTGGCGCATGCATGCGCACCAGAGCTGAGCTGGCATGCCCACTGATATGGCTACGCGTGCCACCTGCGGCACACGTGCCATAGGTTCGCTATCACTGCAATATATCAATCATAATCTTTCTCTAGTTTTTCTTTAGTAATCACATTTTTTTTGTATATAATGTCTCCTCTGATCCTTCATTTCTTATATTCAGTATGTTACTACATTCCTAACATATATTCAATTTTTAAAAAATCTCTTTCATCTCCAACTGCCCGAATTTTGATCATGTAACCAGGGGGATGCTGCAACGGTCGTGTGAAAAAAGACACACTTTTTTTGCAGGTGCCGCTGTAACTTAGAACGGTCACTAAACGAACTGTTGTGAATTGAGGACTACCTGTATTCCAACCAACCGTGTATTCTTTCTGGTTTTGCTCACCTTTAGGTTTCTGAATACGAGAAGTAAACTTCCAATGGCCAGCAGGACTGATTAAAAATCATGCCTCTCCCGTCCCCAAAGATAATTTTCCTACCTTCCATTTTTTAACTCCTCCTGTTGAAAGGTCTAGTCTTCGCCACTCCTGAAGCGAAAACATATTTTTAAAAATAATCATAGACTAGAACAGAATAAATAGAATAGAATAGAAATAAGGAATAGAATAAGAATAGAATAGCAAAGGTTCCCCTCGCACATATGTGCTAGTTGTTCCTGACAATAGAGGGCGGTGCTCATCTCCGTTTCAAAGCCAAAAAGCCAGCGCTGTCTGAAGAAATCTCCATGGTCATGTGGCCGGCATGACTAAACGCCAAAAGCGCACGGAACACTGTTCCCTTCCCACCAAAGGTGGTCCCTATTTTTCTACTTGCATTTTTTACGTGCTTTCGAACTGCTAGGTTGGCAGAAGCTGGGACAAGTCACGGGAGCTCACCCTGTTACGCGGCACTAGGGATTTGAACCCCTGAATTGCTGACCTTTCGATCGACAAGCTCAGCGTCTTAGCCACTGAGCCACCGCATCCCTTAAAAATAGAACAGAATAAATAGAATAGAAATAAGAAGTAGAATAGAATAAAAACTGAATAAGAATAGGAATAGAAAAGAAATAAGGAATAGAATAAGAATAAGAATAGAAATAGGAATAGAATAGAATTCTTTATTGGCCCAGTGTGATTGGACACACAAGGAATTTGTCTTCAGTGCATAAGCTCTCAGTGAACATAAAAGCCATAAGTGATAAATCATTATCATAATCATTCTAAAAATAAGATACAGCATCCCAGAGAGGCCAAAAACGCAGGAGACCCTGTGATTTTTCTCAACTTAATTCTTACAGGATAGCATTTCAAACCTTTTACCCAGGAGCGGTAAACCGGTTCAGATTACAGCTTTCTGACTCATAAAATATGCCGGGGATCATATTCGGTTTCGTTTCTTCACTCATCATGCAAAACTAAGTTCTGTTTCTCCTTGCTAGATTTTTTTTTTTTTTGCAAGTTTTACTTTCCATTTCCCTAATCTAGAGTAAACAGAACCTGAATTTTCTTTCTGAATCTTACATCTTTGCATGAAGAGAGACAAAACTGTCTGAAACAGAAAGGAAAAAAAATAAAATAAAAACTTATTTGCAGGGATTATTATCATTATATTTTTGACTGCCAACTAGTTTTAGAACTACTATTGACTGTTCTTTTGAATTGTTCCTAAACATGGTGAGAAATGCTGTACAGGCAGTCCTCGACTTATGACCAGAATGGAGTCCCAAATTTCCATTGCTAAGTGAGTTTTTTGGCCCATTTTCCTAAGTGAGACATTTATTAAGTCAGTTTTGCCCCATGTTACAACCTTTCTTGCCACAATTGTTAAAAGGAATCATTGCAGTTGTTAAGTTAGTAACATGTTTGTTAAGTGAATTCGGCTTCCCCATGGAAATTGCTTGCGAGAAAGTTGGATCATGGGGTTGTTGCTAAAACGATCGTCTGAAAAATGGTCATGGGGGAGGCAGTTTTCGCCCTCCCCAGGCTCCTACAAAGCCTCTGGAGCCTGGGGAAGGTGAAAAACGGGCCTCCGGGCCCACCGTGCCAAAAGCGTGGGGGGTCATGAACGCATGGGGGGGGGAGCATTGAATTATGGATGTGGGCATGCATGCGCACAAACCCCCTGTGCTACCCCCACTTTTGGCACGTGACGGTAAAAAGTTTAGCCATCACTGGTATAGGCTTTCCTGCCTGAGCAGGGGGTTGGACTAGAAGACCTCCAAGGTCCCTTCCAACTCTGTGTTCTATTAGTACTGGATATTGGTCTACAAGCTTTGATAAAGTTTTATCATGAATCTTTGGCTTTGCAGAGAAAGAAAGTTTAGTCCTCCTATCAAACAGATGTTTTGGCTCTATCAACAAATCAAATCTTTAAAACATAAAAACAGGATATAAATTTTAAAAAGAGGCAAGGATGAAAATGTAATGTTAAAAGTTAATTAAAAGATTGGCGGGGGGCTTTCAGGTCTCTAACTAGCCCCATAATCATCTCAGTTTTCTACGTATACATTTCTCCATCCCTTTGCCAAAAAGCTTCTATATTTATATTTTGGGAATATGGAATGTTTGTATCCAGTTGTCTATTTCAAGATACATGTGGTCCTCGACTTATGACCACAACTGAGTCCAGAATTTCCATTGCTGAGCAAGTCGGTTGCTAAGTGATTTTGCCCCATTTTTGGACCTTTCTTGCCACAGTTGTTAACTGAATCAGTGCAGTTATTAAGGTAGTAACGTTGCTCGTCGGAAGGTTGCCAAAGGACACTGCAACCGTCGTAAGTATGAGTCAATTGCCAAGCAACTGAATGCTAATCATGTGATCATGGGGATGCTGCAACGGATGTGTGAAAAACGGCCCCAAGTCATTTTTTAACGCTGTTATAACTTCAAATGGTCACTAAAGGGACTGTTGTAAGTCGAGGACTGCCTGTATATCTAACTGTCTGGATCAGTGCATTCTACACCAGCTGAAGCATCCGGCTCCCCTTCAAGGGCAGCCCCACGGACAGCGCATTACAGTACAGGCAATCCTCGACTTACAACAGCTTGCTTAGTGACTGCTCGAAGTTACAACGGCGCCGAAAAACCTGACCCATTTTCACACTGTGGCAGCATCCCCATGGTCACACGATCCAAAACTCACAACGCTTGGCCACCGACTCATATTTATGACGGCTGCAGGGTCCCAAGGTCACATGATCCCCTTTGGCAAGCAAAGTCAAGTGGGGGGGGGGGGAGAAGCCGGATTCGCTTAACAACGGGCTGGCTCCCTTAACAACCGCAGCGATCCCCCTGGGGAGAGCGAGGGAGGTTGTAGAAGGGAGCCCAAATCCTCTGAACCACCATCTCGCTTAGCAACAGAAATGTTGGGCTCGATTGCGGCCGTAAGTCGAGGACTACCCGCGAGTTCAAATCCAGAGGCGACTAAGGGGCGCGGAACGCCTGGCCGGCTGAGGTTCCCAACTTAGGATCGGGCGCAACTGGGGCGCAACGCACGTAAACTGCGATCGCCTCCTGCTCTTTTCTTTTGTTCCCCGAGGAATCGCTCACCTGGCTGTTGGAGGCCCACTTGGGGCTGCCCGACGCCCACCAGCTGTGCTTTTCTCGGGCTTTGGCTTCTTCCAGGTTAGCGGCTTGAGAAGCCGTTTCCCGTGTCTTCTTCTTCTTCTTCTTCTTTTCCCGCTTCCCTCCTTCCTCCTCCTCCTCTTCCTCCTCTTCCCAAGTGGAATCATACACCCAAAGCCCTCCCGCTCCATCTTCTTCTTCTTCTTCTCCTTCCTCCTCTTCCTCCTCCTCCTCTTCCTCCCCTTCGCCGGCTTGCTCTTCTTTCTCCTCCTTCCCCGATCCCATCCAAGCCGCCATGGCTCCGCGGAAGCGGACTTGGCCTCTCGATGGGCAACGGGAGGAAAGGAAAGCGAAAGAGACGAGCGGCCAAAAAAGGGGGAAAAAAAAAAAAAGCGAGCAGGAAGACGACGGCGAGATCAAAGCGAAAGGCACGTGGGGAAGAGGAAAAAAAAAAAAAAACCCCGAGGAGGATGGGGCAGCGCGAGAGAGAGCCGGCCTCCAACCCAAACCGCAAGCCGGAGTCGCTTCTTGCACGCTGATTGGCTGGCCCGGCGTTCCTTCCGAACGTTGGGAAATCCTCTGCGTTCCAGAATGGAATGCTCGGAACCCGGAGGGGGGGGTGGCTGGAAAGGGGAGGGGGAGGAGGGGGGAAAGAGAAGGAGGCGACCGGTTAATCCGCTCGGCTTCCCACCCGAGGCGCTGATTGACAAGAGACCGCCCCCACCTTCTCCCCCCACCCCCGGGGAAGGGGAGGGGAGGGGAGGGGCGGCTCTCCTTCCTTGTTAACGCTTTCGCCGAACCACCCGGACACGCAATACTGTATTCACACGACGACTTCCTCCTGCGCGGCAAACGAAACGAATGCATTCTCTTTTGACTGTAATGAGTGGCGCCAACTGGGCTGGAGAGGCTGAACTGTCAGAAATGGTGTAGGGTCTCCTGCTTGGGGGGAGGGGGGAAGAGGGTTGGACTAGATGACCTACAAGGTCCCCTTCCAACTCTGTTAAGCTGTATTTAACTCTGCCTGCCTGGCTCTTTCTTTCTTTCTTTCTTTCTTTCTTTCTTTCTTTCTTTCTTTCTTTCTTTCTTTCTTTCTCTTTCTTTTTCTTTCTTTTCCTTCCTTCCTTCCTTCCTTCCTTCCTTCCTTCCTTCCTTCCTTCCTTCCTTCCTTCCTTCCTTCTTTCTTTCTTTCTTTCTTTCTTTCTTTCTTTCTTTCTTTCTTTCCCTTCCTTCCTTCCTTCCTTCCTTCCTTCCTTCCTTCCTTCCTTCCTTCCTTTCTTTCTTTTTCTTTCTTTCTTTTCTTTCATCCGCCCTATCTCCGAAAGGACTCAGGGCCAGGGTGGATAAAAATCAATGATTTTTTTTAAAAAAATCAAAAAAATCAGATTTTTTTTATTTAAATCGGATTTTTTTGATTTTTATCGAATTTATTTTAATAAAAAACTTTTGGGGTCAAAATCTATCGTAAGATAGTTTTCTATTTAAGATACATAAATAATTTAGTTTATTCAGCATGAAATGGAGCTTAGTTATGTAGCATGAGGCTGTATATTCTGCAACACTGGGACTATCGGTGAGTCAACAGCGGGTCAAAGGAGTAGCAGAGATGACAGTTGCTCTTTAAAAGTTATGATTTAAATCGAGTTCATTTAAATCAAGCTTTTTTACTAGTGATTTAAATCATGATTTAAATTGTGATTTAAATCAACTCGATTTAAATCAAATCCACCCTGCTCAGGGCAGCTCGCAACAATAAAAACAAGCAAAAACAATATTAAAAATCCCCAATAGGATTTATAAAAGACCGTTAAAATCCCCTTTAAAAACCCCTTCAGTCCAAACCAGCCAGGCGAAATAACCATGTTTTAAGGTCACGGCGGAAAGAGCGAAGGTCGGGGGCCACCCGGAACTCCAGGGGGAGCTGATTCCACAAGGTAGGTGCGCCCACAGAGAAGGCCCGCTCCCTAGGGGTCGCCAGCCGACATTGTCTGGCCGACGGCACCCCAAGGAGGCCCTCCCTGTGGGAACGCACCGGGCGATGGGGAGCTGTCGCTGGCCGCAGATGGTCCGCCAGATACCCCGGGCCTAAGCCATGTAGGGCTTTATAGGTAATTACCAGCATCTTGAATCTCACCCAGAGGGCAACCGGTAGCCAATGCAGGTCCCGCAGGAGAGGTGTAACATGAGAGTGTCGGGACACTCCCATTACTACCCGTGGGGCCGCATTCTGCACCAGCTGAAGCCTCTGAGTGGTCTTTCACGGGCAGCCCCATGTAGAGAGCATTGCAGTAGTCGATCCGGGAGGCGACGAGCGCATGGGTGACTGCGTAGGGCATCACGGTCCAGATAGGGGTGCAACTGGCGCACCTGATGAATCTGGGCAAATGCCCCCCTGGTCACGGTCGTAACATGAGCTTTATCTTAGGTGTGGGGGGGCGGGTTGGACTAGATGACCTACAAGGTCCCTTCCAACTCTGTTAATCTGTATCTAACTTTGCCTGCGTGGCCGCTTTATCTTAGGTGTGTTGGGTAAAAACTAGCCTGTTTCTCCCAAAATAAGACATCCCCTGATAATAAGCCCAATGGCTCTCTCTCCCCCTCCCTCTTTCTCTCTCTCTCTCTCCCTCCCTCCCTCCCTCTTTCTCTGTCTCAGCAACTGGATTGTTTTTTCTTTGAAGACGTTTCACTTCTCATCCAAGAGGTTTCTTCAGCTCTGACTGGAAGGTGGGGAACGGAAGGATTTATGCTCCTTGCAGAGTCCTTGAGGCCACCTGGAGGTTTATCTGTGTCCTCAGGGTCTCACCTGAATAGTGCAGATGGGTGTGGAGGAGCCTTCTTGGAACTTCTGAAAGGACCATGTTGTAGACTGGAGATAGATGATGTCATTTCCCCCTCCCCCTCTTTTTGAGAGAGGGCTGTTCTATTTTGACATAGATGGCCTCTTGGACCCCCCTTTCAAACCATCTGTCCAAACTGTGGACTTTGCTGTCTTCAAAAGAGTGGCCTTTGTCTTTGAAATGCAGATGGACTGCTGAATCTTGGCCTGATGGGTTTGTTCTCCTATGTTGGGCCATGCGTTTATGAAGTGGTTGTTTTGTTTCCCCAATGTACAGATCCTTCCATTCCACAGATCAAAGTAATCCTTGACTTAACAACCATTCATTTAGTGACTGTTCAAACGGCACTGAAAAAAGGTGACTTATGACCATTTTTCACACTTATGACCGTTGCAGCATCCCCATGGTCACGTGATCAAAATTTGGATGCTTGGCAACTAGTTCATATTTATAACGGTTACAATGTCCCAGGGTCATGTGATCCCCTTTTGTGATCTTCTGAAGAGCAAAATCAATGGGGAATCCAGATTCCCGTGATGCTAACTTAACAAATGGAATGATTCACTTAACCTCTGTGGTAAGAAAAGTCGTAAAATGGGACGAATTCGTTAAACAAATGTTGCACTCAGCAACATAAATTTTGGCCTCGATTGTGGTCATAACTCAAGGACTACCTATATGTGAGGAGATTGCAACTACAGGTATATCTGTATTGTTTCTGAGCCGAAGAATAAGAAAATGGCACAAAGTACAGATAGTCCTCGATTTACAACAGTTTGTTTAATGACCGTTCAAAGTTACAATGGCAGTGAAAAAAGTGACTTATGACCATTGCAGCATCCCCATGGCCACGTGATCAAAATTCAGCTGCCTGGCAACTGACTCATATTTATGACCGTTGCAGTAACTCAGGGTCATGTGACCCCCTTTTGCGACCTTCTGACAAGCAAAGCCAGTGGGGGAAGCCAGATTTACAACCCCGTTACTAACTGAACAACTGCAGTGATTCACAAATGTGGCAAGACAAGTCGTAAAATGGGGCAAAACTCACTTAACCCTCTTGATTAGCAACAGGAATTTGGGGCTCAATTGTGGTCGTAGGTTAAGGACTACCTGTACTTAATTTTATAGCAGAAAAACTAGTCTGAATAATATTGCAAACCTTTTTTTTAACTCTATACATTTAATAGTCTATATATTTAATACTCTATACATTTAAAGGGACACGGTGGCTCAGTGGCTGAGATGCTGAGCTTGTCGATCAGAAAAGTCAGCAGTTCAGAGGTTTGCATCCCTAGTGCCACGTAACTGGGTGAGCTCCTGTTATTTATCCCAGCTTCTGCCAACCTAGCAGTTCAAAAGCAGGTAAAAATATGCAAGTAGAAAAATAGGGGCCACCTTTGCTGGGAAGGGAACAGTGTTCCGTGCGCCTTTGGCATTGAGTCATGCCGACCACATGACCACGGAGACAACTTCAGACAGCTCTGGCTCTTCAGCTTTGAAACGGAGATGAGCACCGAGTCGGGAACGACTAGCACGTATGTGCGAGGGGAATCTTTACCTTTACATTTAATAGCTCTTTAGGGTTGCAATCCCACTTGGGATTGCATATGAAAGATTTCCTATTTTACAAAGTTCATTTACTTTTCTGAGTTTCTGATGCCATTCCCATAGTAAGATTTGGGTTATTAGGCTGAGCGTGTTTTATTTTTGGCTATTTTTGTTCAAAATAGGCCCATAAGGCTTACCGGTCGACATACGACCACAATTGAGCCCAAAATTTCTCTTGCTAAGCGAGACAATTGTTAAATGAGTTTTGCCGTTTCATGACCTAAGTCGGTAACACCTTTGTTACTCATTGGTTCTGCTTGTCATAAGATCGCAAAAGATGATCTTAGAAAAAAACCCTGGGACATTGCAACTGTCGTAAATATAAGCCAGTTGCCAAGCATCCGAATTTTGATTACGTGACAACGGAGATGCTGCAGTGATCGTAAGTATGAAAAACAGCCATAAAGTCACTTTTTTTCGGTGCCTTTTGTTAAGTTTGGTCGCTAAATGAAAAGTTGCATTTACCTGTACAAATTTGCTGTTTTTAGTTGATCCTGGTAAAAGATATGTTGTGGGGGTTTTTTTTTTCTGGAATAGTGAGGTTGTACTTATATAAACAGGGCTTCAGCACAACTCAAGAAAATGTTCAGCTTTGGTACATGTAGTAAATTAATTTCCTTACACTTAATTACACTGATCGCACTGTGATAATGCGAGTCGCTTTGAAATTTCAAGGTGGGCCACAAATTAGGTAATATTTTTTTTAAAAAAATAAAATGACATGTAATTAAGTGCACTAATGATTGCATTGTTATTAACCCAGAGGTTAATTATATTAACCTTACATTAGTTATCGGCAGGTGTTTGTGTTGTAACATTTTGGGTAATCTTGGTTTCTTTAATTAATCCGTGCTTCAATGTATGGTGCCAATTCAGAAAAATCAATTTACTTTATAACTAAGTCAGGTGCATTGAATTTACACAGCTAATAAAAAATGTTTAGTAACTGTCCGGCTAAGGATGATGAGCAAGAAAGGAGGACATTGTAGGAGACGAAGCGAAGGAGGTGGAGCGAAATGCATCATCAGTTTGGAATTCTCTAAGCTGCCAGAAGAGACCTAAGTTCCCTCCACCCTCACCCCCCAAATCTTTTAACTCTTACCTAGCGCCAATTTGCCTTGACCGTTGGTAGATCAGATTCTTATATATAAGTAGCATTGAATAAGCTCATAGTGCTTTTGAGCTCTATCCCGGCTCCTGATTTTTTGTACCTGACAGACACATGCCATTGTACTACAATGCAAACTCTATATTTGTTTTCTGATGTTGGTTGTGCAAATGTTAAGGCATGGGGGTTTGGATTTCTGGTGCCATGATACACATCATCTGACCCACTTAGGCATTTTGGCTCTGTGGATCAGGGGTGCTATTGAGCAGGTCCTGACAGGTTCTGGAGAACCGGTAGCGGAAATTTTGAGTAGTTCGGAGAACCAGCAAATACCACCTCTGGCTGGACCCAGAGTGGGATGGGAGTGGAGATTTTGCAATATCCTTCCCCTGGAGTGGCGTGGAAATGGGGATTTTGCAGTATCCTTCCCCTGCCACACCCACCAAGCCACGCTCACAGAACCGGTAGTAAAATAATTTGAATTCCACCACTGCTGTGGATGCAAATGAATGCAGTTCCTCAAGATTCAAAAGCCACAAGATTTTAGAGATAACTTATTTAGCCCATTTCTAAAGGCCATCCATCACTCTGGGAGAGATTAAAACGAATACTATGGTCAGTTAAGAACGCAGATAATCCTCGATTTATGACTGGTTGCTTCGTGAAAGTTTGAAATTACAACCTACCTGGAAAAAGGGACTAATGAACTACTTCCAAATTTCTAATAGTCACCCACTTCTCACAGTCACATGTCTGCATTTCAGGCTCAATTACAGTCGTAGGTCGAGAACTAGAACTGTGTTGCATTGATGAGCAATCAACAGAGGCCTAGAGGGTGGAGAAAAAAATCACTGGCAGCTTGCAAGAATTAAAGCTGACCATAAATTGAGCTATTCTTAGAACTCGGTGAAACAAACCTGACTTCATGTAGGCTTGTAAGATCAAAGGGGTTGGAATGAAACACAAAATGGACTGGAACCCATTTTATCGAACAGCAGAAATTTATTCAAACAGAATGTTGAATGTTACCCTAACTGTTACTGTTTTTCTTACAAAAGGTGTTTTCTAAATCCCATCCTCCCTCCCCACCCCCCCAATTCAGAGAAGGAAATTTTACTATCGGATCCTACAGAAACACTAAGAGAGTTTGACTTTTAACACCTGTGCGTATAAACTCAGCACATTTTCAAGTAAAAACCTAAACTTACTTCCAAAATAGCTTAAATAGCAAAATTACCCGAACCTCTATTTAAGAATTTCTGCAAAAAAATACTTTTTCTTTAAAAACCATCAGTAAATTAAATAATAAAAAAAACTGCATACATATATACAAATGTACAGGGAATTCACTCTCCTGCTACCAGGCAACATGCCTGACTGATCCCAGGATGTATAAACAGAGTTGCTTTTGACAAGTTCCGATTCCGGTTATCAAAAATTGTGCCAAGGTGAGCCAACCCCAGTTCAAAACACAGAAGTCTCTAAAAATTTAAATAAAAAAAAGAACGATGCTCCTTGATTCCCACAGATCCAGTTGTTGAGACTAAGTATGTCGTTGACAGCAAAAAATAAATGTCAGACTTGTTTGGCATTTGCTGTAAAGCCTCCCTCTCTTCCTAAAATTTGGAGGACAAAACTACCATTTGCTTCCTTTTAGAGGGGTGATGACCAGTTTATCTCACTTTGTCTCCCCCGTTCAACACTGATGGGCTAGCTAGGACCTACAGTTTTCCCCCTGTTCAGACTTCAGGATACGCTCCAGAGTTGTTCTGCCATCTTTTATGTCCTGCGCCTTTTGGTTGCGCTGGGACTGGAGGGGTTGCTGTTTGCATTTAAGACCTTCTCCGTGACTCTGTTCCGCTTTCTCTTGTCTCCTCCTTCTTTGGATCCAGACTCCGAGGAACTTCTTTCCTTCTCTTTGCTGCTGAGTTTTTCGGTGGCCTTTGTCAGGTTCCCAAGAGAAGCATATACTGAAACACAATGATGAGACCGTAATTTAAGCAACTTCTCCGTTCCCAAAAAAGAGCATGGCTGCAATGAATTTATACTGTAAGCATTTCTTTCCATACATGATTGTCCTTTTTATAAGAAATATACATTAATAAAATCTTATCTATGTAGCTTAAAAGCGGGTCATTCTATCCACAATTTCAAACGATCAATCAGAGTAGAGCTGGAAGGGACTTTGAGGGTCTTCTAGTCTAACCCTCTGCTCAAGCAGGACACCCTATACCAGTGATGGCGAACCTTTTTGGCACCGAGTGCCGAAACTGGAACGTGCGTGCTGTGTGTGCGTGCGTGCGTGCCAGAGTGCTGGAAACCCAAAGACAGCTCGCCGGTGTGCACATGCCTGTTTTTTGGCTTTTTTTTGGCCGAAAAACTGTCTGAAAACGCCCCAAAAAACACCCTGAAAATGCCCTGAAAAACACCCTGGTTTTTGGCAGTTTTTCAGGCTGTTTGCCGGAGCTCCGGTGCCCACAAAGATCAGCTGGCCGGCACACGTGTGCACTGGATACCAGAAGAGCAGCTGGCGACGGTGCACATGCCCACAGACAGGGCTCTGCGTGCCACTTCTGGCATGCGTGCCATAGGTTCGCCATCACGGCCCTATACTATTTCAGACAAATGGTTGTCTAATCTCTTCTTAAAAACCTCCAGCGATTAAGCCCCTACAATTTGTGAAGTTAAACTGTTCTACTGGTTAATTGTTCTCACTGTCAGGAAGTTTCTCCTTAATTCCAGGTTGCTTCTCTCCTTGATTAGTTTCCATCCATCCGGTTTTATCCAAGTCTTCATGGACCCAAATGGTCAGTTTTGTATCTAATTAACTGGAGGTAGACCTCGAGATACGAAGTGTAATGGAGCCGGCCCATTACGGTCATATCTTGTAATGAGTCTTAGAATGGTTTGATCATGTGACTGGCCCAGTTTGACCATTTCTGTGGCAGTTGTTAAGCAAATCCTCGTGGCTGTTAAGCAAACCAATGGGTGGCTATGGGCATGGTTTTGCTGAAAAATTGGGAAAGCTGGTTTTCAGCAAAATCGCCCTAACATGTGGTCCCATGACTGTAAGATACTGCAAACAGTCATAAATACAGCCCTGTGGCTGAGTGCCTGACGTATGGCCACCTGACCACAGAGGAAACCTGACCATTGGAACTTTGAGTCAGTGGTGAAATCTAAAATTTGTTACTACCGGTTCTGTGGGCGTGGCTTGGTGGGGGGGGCGGTAATGTGACTGGGTGGGTGTGGCCGATATTTTTTTTTTTACTTTTAAAACCATTTTTTCTACAACCTCTTCGGCGAAGAGGTTGTTAAAAAAATGCTTTCAAAGGCTCTGACGATCCCAGCTGACTTGCCTAATCAGCAGAGGCTTTTTTTAAAAGCCTCTGCCGATCAGGCAACTCAGTTTGGATCGTCAGAGGCATTTAAAAGAAAAAAAAAGGGTTTTTTTCTTTTAAAAGCCTTTGACGATCCCAGCTGAGCCGCGCCATCATCAGAGGCTTTTTTTTTTTTACTTTTAAAAGCATTTTTTCAGCCGAAGAGGTTGTAGAAAAAATGCTTTTAAAAGTAAAAAAAAAAAGCCTCTGATGATTGTGTGGCTCAGCTGGGCATGGGGAGGGGGCAGGGATTTTTGCTACCGGTTCTCCGAACTACCCGCCTCCATCGCTACCAGATCCGGTCCAAACTGGGAGCATTTCACCCCTGCTTTGAGTTTATAACGAGATCTCATGAATAGAGATAAGAGTTTGAGGAATTCTGGGAGTTGAAGTCCACATATCTTAAGTTTAACAGAATAAGAGTTGGAAGGGACCTTGGAGGTTTTCTACTCCAACCTCCTGCTCAAGCAGGAGACCGTATACCATTTCAGACAAACAGTTGTCCAATCTCTTGCTACGTTGCCAAGGTTGAAAAGCATTGCAATAGGCAGTTTCCCACCTATTAACAATGCATGATCTCTTTCAACTCTTCTAAAACATTCTACCTTCTAAAACAATTTTTTTTATGACCTGCACATGTGAGAACTAGTAAGGGCTAACCCTATCTTACTGAAGACTTGTCTTTCATATATCAAAATACCTTCTTCGGCAGCTGAGTGCGCTTCCATCTCTTCCTTTATTTCTTCCTTCACGTCGTCTTCAATCATCACTTTACCTATGCGAAGAATGAGAAGCAGATCAGTGGGAAAGTAGGGTATTTCTATGTCTTTCTTCCTTCAGTTGATCTTGATAAGATCGCCAAAGTATGTTTTGGGGCAACAGGATTTTTCACTGCCAGCTCCTGCTGCCACCAAGAGCCCTCCAAATCATCTAAAACTTTTTTTTTTTTTTTGAAGTATGGGCTGGAGAAAAAACAAAACAAAACCCACAGCCTCCCAAACAAAGAAGCAGGAAATGAGCAATAATTTCAGGGCAGAAAGTGGTAGAAAATAATATTATTTTCAGTTTACATTCGACTAGTACTGTCCTAAAAGCTCTTTTTTGTTTGGAGCAAAAAGAGAGGTCCTTCCTATTCCATGTCTAAAACGGATGGCATTATGACTTAAATCCAACTTTATAGTTTTGGCAGATTACTCCATGCTCTTGAAGTTGTTGCCTCTTCCCACATTTCAATAGCTTTCAAAGCACATTTTTCTATCCAAAAAAAGCATTGAAAGGAACACCGGATTTAGTCTAATCAATCCAGTGGTGAAATGTAAAATTTGTTACTATCGGTTCTGTGGGCGTGGCTTGGTGGTGGTGTTATGTGACTGGGTAGGCGTGGCCAAAAATTTTTTTTTACTTTTAAAATATTTATTCTACAACCTCTTCGGCGGAAGAGGTTGTAGAAAAAATGGTTTTAAAAGCCTCTGATGATCCCAGCCGAGCCGTGCGATCATCAGAGGCTTTTTTTTTTTTTTACTTTTAAAAGCATTTTTTCAGCTGAAGAGGTTGTAGAAAAAATGCTTTTAAAAATAAAACAAAAAGCCTCTGATGATTGCGCGGCTCAGCTGGGCATGGGGGGGAGGGGGGGCAGGGATTTTTGCTACCAGTTCTCCGAACCACCTACCACCATCGCTACCGGATCCGAACCGGGAGCATTTCACCCCTGAATCAATCCCTTCCCACCAAAAATGAATAGCATCCTCCAACATGGAGATTTGCTTCCTTCCTTCCTTCCTTCATGAAAACATGAGCGATGCTCTGCTTTCAGGACAGAATTTAATAGCCTTCCTTAACTCCCTGGCATGGCCACTGCTAAAAATTCTGGCAACTGAAGTCCACACATCTGGAAGGCTCCAAAGATAGCTCAGGTTTACAAAGTTCTCCAAATTTTCTGGAAAAAAAAAGCATAGGTTTAGGAAGCCACTTCATCTTGGTTTGGAAGCTTTACCTGTGCTATTGTCGGGGCTCCATTTTGGAGGAGAGCAGAAAACAGCTTCCAAAAACAAGTCGCGGTGTCTTTGTAAACCTGTGCTGTCTTTGGACAACTTTCAGAAAGACACCACAGCTTGCTTTGAAAATCATGGTTGTAAGATGAGGACTACCTCATGCTGAATTCTGTCCGTTTGAAGACCATATCAATATATCCTCTACTGTAATGGCTTAGCTGCAATTCTATACAGACTTTTACTGTAATATTTTGTTTGCAAGAAATGTACCGTCCATCCAATTGCCTCACCTTCTTTTACTTCTTGAATAATTTCTTCAGGGAGGATGAAGTTTTTTTCTGAGTTGGGGAAAGGAAGAATCTCCGACTCATGCTTAAAAAGAAAAACAAAATTAATTAAACTGATTTTGCCAACCTTTAGATTTTTCCAAATAAACATAAACAAAGTAAGATTTTGCAATTAGGGCATAATATTTTGAAAGAGCTCTTGTTTTGTTTCTAGCTCTTCCTTTTTTTCTTTTTGTGTTTTTCCTGACCTCTAAACTCGTTTAGCTTATAAGATCAACACTTCTCACTTCTAGGTTTTTAAAGCTTGTATGTGTTGATGTTTGATTCAGCATGTGTATTATTTTATTCTCTTGTGTATTTTTATTGTATAACTGCACTGTATGCTACCATAAATCATTCCTTATAAAATCTAATTATTCTGCATGGTATTGCTGTTGCCTATGATACCTAAGATCAACAAGATTTCCTTTAAAAAATGAAAATATACACTAAGACTGCAATCGTTACAATTGTGCATCTTTCTCACATATTATATAATTCCTAAGTGGGTGTTACAGATATATGGCATGTGCATAAGAAAGATAGCAACTAGAACTAAACCACCATTGCCTTCTCAGATGAATTTTAGATCTTGTGATGTCTTTTCAATTCTTAATTTCCAAGCATTTTATCTAATCAATAGATTTCAATACCTACAGAGCTTTTTGTAGGCACAATATGGGTTTCCAGGAAAGGTATTTAACAAGCAAGGACGAAAGGATAAATGGGTGCATGATATAAAAAATTTCATTATATATTGTATCAACCCTAACAAATTCACTGCAGGATGAAGGTCTCTTTATTGGGCCATAATCTACCTGGGTTGTCCAATGAGGGTGAACAGACAGATGTTTTTTGATTTCCCAATCTAGTGACTAGCCCCAAGTGATCCAGCCTGCTTGCGTGTCAAAGGGATGACTAGAATCTGGCTCTCCCCATCTATAATTCAACCCCTGAACGGCACTGGTTCTTATACCTATATCTAACATCTAGCTCAAAGATGGTGAATCTATGGCACACACCTTAAAGGTGACATGTTTTGAGTGACACACCAGTATTTAAAGGTAAAGGTAAAGGTTCCCCTCGCACATATGTGTTAGTTGTTCCCATCATCTCAGTTTCAAAGCCGAAGAGCCAGCACTGTCCGAAGACATCTCCGTGGTCATGTGGCCGGCATGACTTAATGCCAAAGGCGCATGGAACGCTGTTACCTTCCCACCAAAGGTGGTCCCTACTTTTCTACTTGCATTTTTTACGTGCTTTCGAACTGCTAGGTTGGCAGAAGCTGGGACAAGTCACGGGAGCTCACCCCCTTACGCGGCACTAGGGATTCGAACCGATGAACTGCTGACCTTTCGATCGACAAGCTCAGCATCTTAGCCACTGAGCCATCGCATCCCTGACACACCAGTGTTTACCAACACCCAACTATTCTTGAAGGACACCTGGTTCTCTAGTGATTTTTGGAGGCTGAGCAAGAATGGGATATGATCTTGTGCAGCCTTTGGAGCCTCTGAAAATGAGTTTGTTTTACTTGTATTTCATTTTTGTGATGATATGACATTTATTTACATAATACATAGCACTACACATGATTGGACTGTAATTTTTTTTAAAAAAAGAAGAATGGTTTCTCTTTCCTTGGACGGGTTATCATGTCAACAGAGTAAAGTTTGGCATTTTCCAAATTTTTGACACACGGAGCCCAAAAGGTTCATCATTATTGATTGAGCGTGTATTTCCAAGAGGGTTCTCTGTACCCAACATGATTTCTTGGGTATTATGATCAGCCTCACAGTCAGAGGTTCCAAAGACTGAGAAATAGCTCATGTGGAATATTTTTGTCTGCACGCAACTGCATCTCTGATGCAAAAGGAAGTATGAGGGATGGAAAGACCACATAACAATGGCGTCCCCTCTGAAAGAACAAACTATCATCATTTCTCCACCTGACTTGGGTTGCAGAACAGGCACTTTCTATGGCCAGTCCTCATTGCTGTAAGTCAGCAGAGGCACCGACCTCTGTTTTTCACCTGTCAACACTTACCAGTGCCTGCATGTCATACATCGTGCTCAAGTGATCCCAGATAACTTTGGAAGAAATTTGCCTCCCAATATTCTGACTAAATTTATCTCGGATACAGATCATGTGAAAATGGCGATTCACACCTGAAGGGGAAAGAAAGAGTGAGAACAGTGGAAGGGGGGAGAAAAAAAACAGTGGAAGGGGAGAGAAAAAAAAGCTAACACAAAAAGAAAACCTTCTGCGAGTCACGCTCAAGTTCTGATGGCTTATGCAGTGTTTCTGAACCTTGACAATTTATAAGTTGTGTGGACTTCAACTCCCAGAATTCCCTACCCAGCATGGGGAATTCTGGGAATTCAACACACATCTTAAAGTTGCCATGGTTGAAAAACACTGATTTAATGGGCACATCCATGATTCTCTTTGGAAATGATATAGAAGCAGTTTAATTTAAAAAAAAAAAAAAAATTCCCAGTCTAGTCTACATGATTGGCATTCCTTGGAAGTGTCTAATTCAGGGTAGTCCTGAAATTATGATCACAACTGAGCCCAAAATTTCTGTTGCTAAGCAAGATAATTAAGTGACTTTTGCCCCATTTGATAACTTTTCTTGCCACAGCTGTTAAGGGAATCACTGCAGTAATTATATTAGTAACATGGTTATTAAGTGAATCTGACTTCCCCTTTGACTTTGCTTGTCAGAAAGTTGCAAAAGGTGATCACATGATCCCAGGACATTGCAAGCATCATAAATAAGAGTCAGTTGCCAAGCGATTGTGACCATGGGGATGCTGCAACAGTCATAAATATGAAAAATGATCGTAAGTCAACAATCACAAGCTGTTGCAAGTTCCAATGGTCACTAAATGAACCAGAATTGCTCCTGTTCAGCTTCCAAGTCCAGGCAAGGTGCCTGCTGAGGCCACAAGTTACTTTATAAGTACTGCAATACAAACCTCTCCCCCCCCCCCGCCCCCAAGATATCTAGTTTAAAAATTTACAACTCCACAGTGGATCAAAAATACAACTGGCCAAATAGATTATACACCAAATAGATTTGGCTGCAGGGAGTAAGAGGTGCATTGGGGACAGTTAAGTAGGGAAACTTTTGCAAAAATGGCATGCTTTATCCACCAAGGACAAATGGATATGTGGGGCAAACGAGGGTTAAAAAATCCAGCCATTTTTGCCTCTGTGAATTTATTCACAAAGTACCAGATCACACTACTTATGTCAAGCTTAATATGGAGAGAAAGAAAAAAACAACAACAACCCTCCAGGTTGCAATCAAGGAAAGCAAAACCTGTTGGGGAAAAAAAAAATCATGCACAAATAATTTAGATTCCAAGGTCTTCTTGGCCAAACTTCTACTCTCTTGTAAAGGGCCACCATACAATCACGATGGAATAAATGGGAAAACTACGTAAAACAACCCATATACAATCTGATTCTGCTTGCAAGATCTTAAGCACTATTTTGGGGTTTGTGAATATTTTTTTTAATATTTTTTTTTTAATTTTCTTTTAATACAAAACATTCCATCATTCATTAAAAAAAATTCTGTTCTGTTCTGTTCTGTTCTGTTCATATCCACATCCACATCCATATCCATATCCATATCTAAGGGGTTTGTGAATTTTTGAGAGAACAGGTCTGGTTTTAAGCTCCAGGTCTGTTTTCATAAAAAACCAGGGCTCCAACCTCCAATACTTTCCATTATTATTGACTTTCCACTCAATTTCATCTAAAAAAGAAAAGCTTCTTCCACTGTAGACTCCTCAATTTTTGAGGGAATCTCCAGAAGTGAGCTCTAAAAAGCAAGAATACAGAAGCCCTTCTCTCCTTCTAATCTAGTCCATTGAGCCTGGGCTCTCCTGGTGGTCTCCAATCCAATAATAACCAATAATAATAATAATAAATCAGAACCACCTCAGCTACTTAAGATTTCCAAAGGCAACTGGCCACCCTGGAATTTATCCCTGAAGGAAACAACAACAACAACAACAACAACAACAACAACAACAAAAAGATGCTTTTATTTTCGGGCCAAATACCTCTTTTCACCCTTACGGCCTGAAAAATTAAACCTTGCTGCCCTCCAGCCCGAAAAGGCCGTGTTAACGGCAATCCAAGCCAGTTTGGAAAGGAAGTGCCGGGCCGAAAGTGGAAGGCCCAGACCACGGGCTGTTGTTAAGAATCCCGCCCGCCTCCTCGCGCCTCACCTCGGCTGGCGCCCCCTACGCGAGGCCGAGGCTCGACCTGCGGCCTGCTTCTATCTCTCTCTCTCTCTCTCTCTCCTCCCCCCCCTCCTTTCCCCTCAAAAGCACTCACCGACGGGCTTGTGGCCCAGCATGGCGTGAAAGAGGCACACTTCCACTTCGGGGCTCCACACCACCGGCACGGGCAGCAGCGGCGGGGGCGGCGGCGGCGGAGGAGCCGCCGACGTGGCTGCCATCGCGGCCGAAGCGATAGCAGCCGCCGCGTCCTCTGACGATGCTTGAGACCCGGGCTCCATGACGGCCGGAGTAGGCCCAGGGCCCAGGCCAGAGCAGGGGGGCTTCACCTCCGCCGCCCCGGCCGAGCTCTCCGCTTCGCCCATGGCCGCCGCCGAGGCCCGTGCGGAGGCCCAGCGCCCTCTGGCGACCACGCGGGGCTGCACCGTCAATGGCCGAGGAGCAGCTCTTAGCATCTCTCTTTAGCTGTCCCTAAAGTGCTTCCTGCCCCCCCCCAAGACAAGAGGCAACTGGACTTTCTGGTGTGGGAAGCCAACCCCCCCCCCACTCCCCACTCCTAGAAGAATGAAATATTTTGAGCAATATTAAAAAAAGAAAGGCAGGATAAAATATTTCCCCTAAAAGGGAAATAAAAAATCTTAAACCCTTGCATCCTGGACATAAACTGTTTCAATTCCTACCCTCAAAACTATGCTATAGAGCACTGCACACCAGAATAAATAGACACAAGGACAGTTTTTTTCCCAACGCCATCACTCTGCTAAACAAATAATTCCCCCAACACTGTCAAACTATTTACTAAGTCTGCATTACTATTAATCTCCTCATCGTTCCTATCACCCATCTCCTCCCACTTATGACTGTATGACTGTAACCTTGTTGCTGGTATCCTTAAGATTTATATTGACTGTTTCCTAATATGATTTGATTGCTTATTTGTACCCTATGACTATTGAAGGGAAACAATAATAAGGATTTAATAAATAATACTAGAATATGATATACTGGTATACTAGAATTAGTAGAAACTTGTTATTCTGTAACCATTAGGTTCCTGTAATACATATATAGCCTTTGTATTTGTATAACACACATATATTGTATGTATATGTATATATATGTGTGTGTGTATATATTGTGTATATATGTGTATGTATTGTATATATATGTGTATGTATTGTATTGTGTGTATGTGTGTGTATATATATATATACATATACATATATGTATACAATATATATACATATATTGTATTGTATAATACACATATATTTATATCTGTAACACAAATATGTCTTTGTATTTGTATCACATATATTATGCCTTTATATTTGTATCTCCTGTAACAAACATATTCTGTTATTAGGCCTCTGTAATATATCTGGTATTTGTCAAACATATCTTCCTACCATTTGATCTGAACCCATATCAATATTCTTCCTGTTTTTCTTGTGCCATCTAAGAGCATGGTACGTATCTCAGTTGGAACTGCAGACATCATCCGAGGGATAATTTATACTTCAGCCCTAATTTACACCTTTGATATGTATAAACTCGTTCCTTGCAGAACCAGGGGGCCAAATGAGCAATTGGGAGAACAAAGGAGCTCAAGGAAGAGATAATGCTAATTGGGAGGCTTCTATTCCTTTGCAGGGCAACAAGGAATACACAAACCTAAACTAGGAGACCAGAATTGGATACTAAGCTGATGTCTCTGAGGGTATAAAAAGGACGCCATACCTTCCCCAAGGTGTGGCTATCTCTTCACATGCATTGTATCTGTATGTTCAGGATATAGTCCCACCCAGTATTTTGTTTCTGGCCATAAATAAAATCTGCTTCTTTTTGCAAGCCTTGTCTTGAGTCTCTCTCTTTGGCATTCTGGTGACTCAAGTATATTTTGGGACCTTACACTATCATTAAGTGTTGTACCTTATGATTCTTGACCAATGTATCTTTTCTTTTATGTACACTGAGAGCATATGGACCAAGACAAATTCCTCCAATCACTTTTGGCCAATAAAGAATTCCTATTCTATTCTATTCTATTCTATTCTATTCTATTCTATTCTATTCTATTCTATTCTATTCTATTCTATTCTATTCTATTCTATTCTATTCTATTCAGGGAGACAGAAACTCAGAGCCCCAGCTACCTGCCCCCCAAGCAGATGCTGAGCTGGGGCTCTGAGTTTCCGTCTCCCTTAGATTTTTTAAATTTCTCTTTTAGGGGAAATATTTTATCCTTCCCTTTTTCTTTTTTTTTAAAATATTCCTCAAAATACTTCGTTCTTCAAGGAGAGGGGTGGTTTGGCTTCCCACCCTGGTTTCTTCTTTGAAGACATTTCACTTCTCATCCAAGAAGCTTCTTCAGCTCTGACTGGATGGTGGGGAATGGAAGGATTTATTTTCCTTATAGACAGCTGGTCATTTGCATCCTTTTAAGTGGATTGTTAAGGTCACCTGGAGGCTTGTCTGTGACCTCAGGGTCACCCGAGGACAGGTAGTACATGAGTTACGACCACAACTGAGCCCAAAATTTATGTTGCTAAATGAAACATTTGTTAAGTGAGTTCTGCCCCATTTTACGACCGTTCTTTCCACAGTTGTTAAGTGAATCATTGCAGTTGTTAAGTTAGTAACACGGTTGTTAAGCGAGTCTGGCTTCCCCATTGTTTTTGCCTATCAGAAGGATGTAAAAAGGGATCACATGACCCCGGGACACTGCAACCGTCATAAGTATGAACCAATTGTCAAGCATCTGAATTTTGATCACGTGATCATGGGGATGCTGCCCCGGTCGTAAGTGTGAAAAACGGTCATAAGTTCTTTTTTTCAGTGCCGTTGTAACTTCGAACGGTCACTAAATGAACTACCTGTAGTGCAAATGGGTGTGGTACCTTCTTGGAACCATTGAAAGGATTATGTTGTAGACTGGAGATACATGATCCCAGAGCGGGCTGTTCAATTTTGACATAGATGACCTCTTTGAGCCCTCTTCCAAACCAGCTGTCCTCTCTGTCTAAAATATGGACTTTGCCGTCTTCAAAAGAGTGGCCTTTGTCCTTTAAATGCAGATGGGCATTAAAAAAAAAATTAAAATAATTTATCTAAACAGAAACTATTACCATTATAGGGCAAGTTTTAAGGTTTAATTACTGGAGGTTTTCAAGAAGAAATTGGACAGCCATTTGTCCAGAAAAGTATGGGGATAGGTTGTTTTTTTTTTTTTAATTGCAGTAAACATTGTGACATGAGGAAGATGTCAAAATGGAAGATGACAGTATTGGTTCATCACATAGTCAGCCAGATGATCAGACTGAATATGGCATGTTTATCCAGCTACTGAGTCCAAGGACCTGGGATAGGCAGATGTTGATGCTTGATGGTGTTTAAGATATCATCACAGACTGTTCCAAGTAAGGCTGCTTTTTTCAATTGACTGATGTACTGTTATTATTAATTCCAGAATAACAATAATGTTGTCTTCCATTAATATTAGCTATGGGGTGGATTAGATTAGACAGATTTCCACATCTGGAATATTTGTTTATTTAATATAGCATTTTTGTTAAATATAGATGGGAAAGCTTATAACTATTGTTATACCCAGTATGTAAAGAAAAGAGAACCTATTACCGTCTTTCTTTCTTTCTTTCTTTCTTTCTTTCTTTCTTTCTTTCTTTCTTTCTTTCTTTCTTTCTTTCTTTCTTTCTTTCTTTCTTTCTCTTTCCCCCTCTTTCTTCCTTCCTTCCTTCCTTCCGTCTTTCTTTCTTTCTTTCTTTCTTTCTTTCTTTCTTTCTTTCTTTCTTTCTTTCTCTCTCTCTCTCTCTCTCTCCCCCCTTCCTTCCTTCCTTCCCTCCTTCCCTCCCTCTTTCTTTCTTTCTTTCTTTCTTTCTTTCTTTCTTTCTTTCTTTCTTTCTTTCTTTCTTTCTTTCTCTCTCTCTCTCTCTCTCTCTCTCTTTCTCCTTTCCTTTCCTTCCTTCCTTCCTTCCTTCCTTCCTTCCTTCCTTCCTTCCTTCCTTCCTTCCTTCCTTCCTTCTCTTTTCTTTCCATCCAACCAGGGTGGATTCTTTGTTTAATGTTAGACCTATTTGATATTTTTTTCTTTTTCCTTTTTTTGTACACAAGACTGTTTTTTTTTTCTTTTCGTTATTAGTGTTGGATGTTCATTTTTCTGTTTTGTATTTTATTTCTGTTGATTAAAAACAATATGTTAAAAAATATTGCTATGTTCCATGTTTATATGCAGGTATTCTGATACAGAAGCCTAAATTAATTCTTCATTTAGAACGTTGGAAGTTTGATTTGATTTGTTTTGCAAAGTTTATAAACCACCTCAAGTTTTCTTTCCAGGCGAAAGTACTATGTATTACAAGTGTTTATAATGAAAGTTGAGTGGATATTATCCATGAAACATCCCTATTCTTTCATTTTGATTTAGATTTATAATGGTGGAACCGCATCTGCCTTGTTGTGGAGATTAACTGTTCCTGTAGTTTGTTATTAATTTGAAATCTTAATCCCTCACTTGACATTAAATTAAATAACAACACATTATACACTAATACCAGAGATACCAAATTTCAGGGCAGTAAAATGAACTTATTAAGTAAAAAGGAAAGGGAAAACATGTTGGCAAAACCATCCCTTTGTATCGGAAAGTGAATTGAACCTTAAAACCTGCCCTATTACAGTGACAGTTTCTGTTTAAATAAATTACCGTATTTTATTTATTGAGCTTTGGGCGAATTAGGGAAATGAAAGAAATTGCCTGGTATAAGACACCTAAACTAAGAAAAATCTTTGCTTTTCCATCTGACATTCATCATCTTTTTGATGTTTAAAACTTCTGAAAGTTAAGAAAACCGATTGGCTGAAATTGCTACAGGTAGTCCTCGTCTTACAACTATTCATTTAGTGACTGTTCAAAGTTACAAAGGCACTGAAAAAAATGATTTATGACATACAACCGTTGCAGCACCTCTGTGGTCATGTGATCAAACTTCAGACGCTTGGTAACTGCTTCATACTTATGACCGTTGCAGTCTTTTACGACCTTCTGACAAGCAAACTCAACGGGGAAGGCCAGATTCTATTAACCATCGTGTTCCTAACTTAACAATTTCAGTGATTCACTTTACAACCGTGGCAAGCAAGGTCGTACAAGGGAGCAATAACTCGCTTAACAGTCTTGCTTTAGCAATGGCTGTCTTGCTTCTCTATTGACTTTGCTTGTCCCAAGGTCGCAAAAGGGGATCGCATGACCCTTGGGACACTGCAAACATAATTAATATGAACCAGTTGCTAAGCACTCAAATTTTGATCACATGACCATGGGGTGTGTGTGCTGCAACGGTCATAAATGTTGAAAATAGTCATAAGTCATTTTTTGCAGTGCTGCTGTAACTTCAAATGGTCACTAAATGAACGGTTGTAAGTCAAGGTTTACCTGTATTTGCTGCTGATCCTCCTACCTTTTCCAGCATCAGAGCCATCTCTAGAGTCCAGGGTCTTTGGACTGATTAACTGATTGGTTACTTATGTGTTACTAAGTTAGTCTCAGCTCTTAGTGACTGCACAATAGATTTTCTCCAAGTCTATCTGTGGCACCGGAAGTCAGCAAACGGGCCGTTTCTGGCTTCTGGAGGACCTCCGGGGGGGAGGGGGTGGGGAAGGCCGTTTTCACCCTCCCCAGGCTCCTAGAAAGAGGGGAGCCTGGGGAGGGCGAAAAACGGGCCCACCGGGCCATTGTGTGTTAAAAGTGGGGGGAGTGTGGGGGGTGGGTTGCATGCGCATGCAGGGGGGGGGTACATTGAATTATGGGTGTGGGCGACCCCCTCTGTACTCCCCTCGCTTTTGGCACGTGATGGCAAAAATATTAGCCATCACTAGTGTAGGGTCTCCTGCTTGGACAGGGGGCTGGAATAGATGATTTACAAGGTCCCTTCCAACTCGGTTAATCTGAGTCATCCTCCTTTTTTTTTCTTTCTCTCCATCTTTGCCAGGAGCAGCACTTTCATGCTCCAAGTTGGTTAGCAGATTGCAGAAGGTGAAAATACTTGTTTTCTTCATGGAAATATCGATCCGACCTAAACCTCATTTTAGACCAAAACGTTATTTCCTTGGAATTTCCAATCTTTCGCTACTCTTTCAACCCCCTAATTCAGGAAAAAAAAAAAAAATCAGATAATTTTAATTTTAGCTTGTTGCTGGTTCCATCTTGAACAGATAAATTCAACCTCTTTTTTTGCAGTTTTATCTAATCAGGAAATATTGTGTTCTAATCTCAGTTATGAAGTTAGTTATGAAGCTAAGTAATATTAACAGTGCTTCGGATGACCTCAAGTCATCGTTGTCTAGGATGTACGGTGAGTGACAATGCATCAGACTGTCCTCATTAGATGCTCAAAAGATAAACTTATCAGTCAAATTGTCTTATTACTGTGCTGCACTCTGAAGCATTTAATGAGGTAGGAGAAACCATCGCCTAATTATGCTATTAACAGTAATGATCATTTTAAAAAAATGATGAACCCTTTGACTGAATAGGTCATGATGTTCTAGCTGTCAGTTGCGTAAACCAGATCTGAATTACAAAGTTGTGCTTAGAGCTGATGGAAGAAATTTTAAAATGGAATAGAATAGAGCTGGAAGGGACCTTGGAGGTCTTCTAGTCCAGCCCCCTGCTCAAATAGGAGATCCTATACCATTTCAGACAAATGACTGTCTAGTCTCTTTGTTCTGCCCCAGCTACGGACCCCAAAGAATGCAGCACACACAAAGTCTGTACAAACCTTAGTTTACTAAATTAAATTAAATTTATTTATTTATTTATATTTAAATTTATATACTGCCCTTCTCCCGAAGAACTCAGGGCGGTGAACAGCCAAAGGTAAAAAACATAGAATACAGAAATTTAAAAGCAATTTAAAATATATTAAACAATTTGGCCCAACAATCAGTCTTTTTCAAACAAAGGCTGTTAATTAACTTTATTAACAGTCTACAAGAATCCAAAGAATAAATAATCGTAATCTTACTATGGTTGGCAGAAAGCCCAGAAGCAATTTGCAGGAAACTGATAAGAGTACCAAGATCAAGACATGAAGGAGAGTGAACGAAGTTGTTCCCTGCAAATTGCCTCAGTCATCCTTCCTTAAATAGGCTAAGGGAGTGGCTAATTAGCCCCAAGCCTTACTCTCGAGGAGACCTCCTCCTAAGGAGCCACTCCTGCCTTTTGGCAGCTCTGTGCGCCTCTGCATTGAGAAGAGGCTTCTCCTCTTTTTCCTCTTCACTTAAGGGAGCTTCTGAAGGTTCTGAAGGTCCTGGCTGAATCCTTGCCTCTGGCACCACATCTTCTCCAGCCTCCTCATTGTCTGACTCAAGTGCCAGCTGCACAGGCTGCTGGCGCAGCACCACACCAGCCTCCTCGCTGTCTGAATCAGCTACTAGCTGCACAGGCCGTTGACGGGCCACAACACTCTTCTTAAAAACCTTCAGCGAGGAAGCCCCTACAACAGGGGTGTCAAACTGGTGGCCGGATGCATCACGCATAGGCCACGCCCACCCCAGCTCCACGAAGACAAAAAACATTGTGATATGTCATGTGACATCAACATGACACGGTAGGTTTGACTGGTTAATTGTCCTCACTGTTAGGAAGTTTCTCCTTAATTCCAGGTGGCTTTTCTCTTTGACCAATTTCCAACCATTGTTTCTTGTCCTGCCGTCTTGTGCTTTGGAGAATAATTTGACTCCCCCTCTTCTGTGTGGCAGCCCCTCAAATTCTGGAATACTGCTATCATGTCACCCCTAATTCTTCATTTCTCTAGACTCACCCAACTGAAATCCTGCAGCCCTCCTTCTTCTTTCTTTTTTTTATAATGTTTATTGAATTTTCCAACATTTAAAACACAAATTTACACTTATAGCAGCTTTTCCATGTCGGTATCTATAGCTTTAGTAACAGTCATATTTTCATAAATCCTACTTCTATATATCACTACCCTAAGTTTTAACCTTATTTAAGTTATAATTACATCTTCTCACAAATCAATATCATATATTTCTTCTAAATTTTACAATTTATATATTATACTTTTACATCTTATACCTTAAATTTTACGTTTACTCTCAAGCCAGAAATACCATCTATTCCAAATTTGGTAGTACTCGGTTTCTTCCCTCTCTTTCATTTCCACAGACAGTCTATCCATCTCTGCACATTCATAGATTTTCGTTATTATAATTTGGTCCCTGCAGCCCTTCTTCATATGTTTTAGTCCCCAGGTCCTTGGTCATCTTAGTTACTCTTCTCTGCACTTTCCCCCCAAATCTCAACATCTTTTTTGTCATGTGGGGACCAAAATTGGTTGCAGTATTCCAGGTGTGGTCTTTTTCTCATTATTTTTCTCATTATTAAAATCAGAGACCAAGATGCAATTCAGGGGTGAAATGCTCCCGGTTCGGACCGGATCACCCGATCCGGTAGCGATGACGGCAGGTGGTTCGGAGAACCGGTAGCAAAAATCCCTGTGCCCCCATGCCCAGCTGGCCATGCCCATGCCCAGCTGAGCCGCGCGATCATCAGAGGCTGTTTTTTTACTTTTAAAAGCATTTTTTCTACAACCTCTTCGGCCGAAAAAATGCTTTTAAAAGTAAAAAAAAAAAAAAAGCCTCTGATGATGGCGCGGCTCAGCTGGGATCGTCAGAGGCTTTTCAAAGCATTTTTTTTCTGCAACCTCTTCATCCTAAGAGGCTGTAGAAAAAAAAATGCCTATAAAAGCCTCTGGCGATCCCAGCTGACTTGCCTGATCGTCAGAGGCTTCTAAAAGCATTTTTTTCTGCAACCTCTTAAGGTTGTAGAAAAATGCTTTTAAAAGAAAAAAAAAAAAGATGGCCACGCCCACCCAGTCACATTACCCCCCCCAAGCCACGCCCCCAGAACCGGTAGTAATACATTTTAGATTTCAGCCCTGATGCAATTCTAAATGTTTGATAGTCCTCGACTTATGACCGGTTAATGTCCAAATTTAGGATTGATCCAGAAAAAGTGACTTTCAACCCGTCTTTGAAATTATGACTTCTGTACTGCCCCTCTGGTCATGTGACTGCATTTTGAGTGCTTGGCAGCCAGCTCCTCTTTACAACCAATTGCAGTGTCCCGTGGTCATCTAATTTGTGACTTTTTTCTTAAACCTAGGACCACGTTCCTTAATGACCATGTTACTCACTTAATGACCATGATGGTTTGTTTAACAATTGTCATAAAAATGGTTGTAAAATCAATGATCTGTAAAGATTTATGCAAAGATTTATGACCAAAACTCTGAGCTCAACTGTCTATGGAGATTCTCAGTCATGGCAACTAAACTTTCTTGTTTTTCTTTGAAGACATTTCACTTCTCATCCAAGAAGCTTCTTCAGCTCTGACAGGATAGTGGGGAATGGAAGGATTTATACTCCTTGCAGGCAGCTGGTTATTTGCATCCTTCTAGGGAGTCATTGAGGCCACTTGGAGGTTTATCTATGTCTCAGGGTCACTTGAGTAGTGCAAATGGGTGTGGAGCCTTCTTGAAACTGCTTGAAAGGACTGTGTTGTAGACTGGAGATAGGTGATGTTGTATCCCTCCCCCTCTGTTGAGAGAGGGCTGTTCAATTTTGACATAGATGGCCTCTTTGACCCCACTTTCAAACTAGTGGTCCTCTCTCTCCAAAATGTGGACTTTGCTGTCTTCAAAAGAGTGGCCTTGGTCCTTTAAATGCAGATGGACTGCTGAATCTTGGCCTGATGGGTTTGTTCTCCTATGTTGTGCCATGCGTTTATGAAGTGGTTGTTTTGTTTCCCCAATGTATAGGTCTGCACATGTCTCACTGCATTGTACTGCATATATCACGTTGCTCAGTTGGTGTCTGGGTATTTTATCCTTGGGGTGGACAAGTTTCTATCTTTGTGTATTCTTGGGTTTTAAAGTGTGAACATATGTTGTGTTGGCTGAAGGTCTGACCTCAAGTGTACTCGTAAGTCAAAGACTACTTGTAAGGGTTGCAACAGAAGCAACTTTAAAGGAGCATGATTTTGCAAATTAAACTGTAGTTATAATTGTATACGGCAGTAAGTATTTGATTGTGTATAGAAACATAGATTGATTGGCTGTGCATCCACTATTTGTAAGAAAAGAGCAGAGAGAGTTGCGAGGTGGAATTAACTTGAGTCATCAACTTGAGTTGTTACAGTCCAACCCCTCCTTGACTCTATCTGGTGCCAATTTAGTCCTGAACTGTAGATGATCAGATTCAAACTTGAATAAATCTTCTATGCTGCAACTTTACGAATGGTTCTAATTCTTTTGTGCCTGACATTAATCTGGTCAACTAAAGTTCAGTACTAAATAGGGATTCCATAAGGGTCAATGAAATTCAGGAAGGGTTGAACTTGGAGCCCTTGTGGCAATGTAATGACTCTAAGCTGATGACACACTTAACTCTGCCCACCCCAGTTCTACCTGCTGTTCTCTTACACCAGGAGTGTCAAACTCGATTTCATTGAGGGCTGGATCACGGTTGTGTTTGACCTCGGGGGGCTGGAGTGGGCGTGGCCAGGGTGGGTTTGGCTAGCTCTTCACTCGTTTCGGGACCACCTTTGGTGACTCAAGTGCTCTGCCAGCGAAAAGTGCTCCGTTTTCTCTGGCAGAGGCACAATGGGCCAGTCCTTCGCTGTTTCCAGAACAGCCCTGTGGGCCAAAACTAAGCACTCTGTGGTCTGGATCTGGCCCCTGGGCCTTCAGTTTGACACCTTTGTCCTACACTATCTGGCTGAGGAATTCTGGGAGTCAAAGTCCACACATCTTCAAGTTACCAGTGTTGAGAAGCATTGCCAGATTTATTAAACAAATATAAGTGTTGCTTTAATTCAGGGGTGGGCTTCAAAAATTTTAGCAAGGGGTTCTCTGCCCAGTTGCTGGGTGGGCGTGGCCATGGTGGGCCTGGCAAAGTCGGTTGTCAACTTGCAAAGCTTTCAAGTTGCCATGAGCAGGAGGGAGGGAGAACTGAAGTGAATTCCATACATTCTTTCTGCCCGCAATCAGAAGGAGGGTGTTAGGTTTCACAGCCAGCCAAAGTGGTTAATTGGAGAATGTGATTTATGACATGGCCAGAGAGGAGGGGAGAGACAGGGTCATAGGGGAACATAAATCTACGTAGGATCAGTCCTAACTGCATCCGAGTATTGGCGGAATGGTGCTCCTAATAAATGAATATATTTCCTTTGAAGTTTGGATCATGGCTCATGAATTAATTAGGGCATCTTTCAGAAACTTGACATCAGCCTCCTGCACCATAGCGGGGGGGGGGGGATTTGCCCTCCCCAGGCTCCGGAGGCTTTCCTCGAGCCTCTGGGAGGGCAAAAATAGCCTCCCCAGGCTCTGGAGGCCCTCTGGAGGCCGGAAACTTCCCGAACTTCTGGTAGGCCCATTTTTCACCCTCCCCAAGCCTCCACATGTGCCCTGCACTTACCTGTATCCAAACCAGGCCGCATGGGGTCTCCTGGGAGGGGCGGGGTGGGGTGGGTGGGCCAGCCAGGAGTGGGATTTGGGGGTTGTCCGAACTGCACAGAATCTTGGCTAGAGGTTCTCCCGAACCCCTGCAAACCCCCAGCATCCCACCCCTGCTTTAATCGCTTGCTCATTTCCTATTTCCAGTTCCCTAACCTCTGGCTGGCCTGTATTCCAGAATTTCAAATGAGTACCTTGCCTTGCAGATCACTTATTGCCAAATTGCTCTGACAATTCAAAATATATATTCTTTTAAAGATACCAGTAAATCTGTTCTTAAGTAAATGGACTGGTCTAGTCTATTTGTGATGTAATTTATTATTTTTTTTTAAAGGAAGAACTGTAGTAATTGAATTATAGGTTTTTCTTTTTTCTTTTTAAAAAAGAAACCCTGCTTAGTCTATCATTTTTTCCCCCACAATACAAGTCCAGAACATTTTTAATGTTATTCTCATCGTTTTCATTAGCAGACAGCTTGTTCCTTGCCATCTTTAAATCAGTATATATATATATATGTAATGCTTTGGGCTCTCTGGATGATTGCATTTCTTGACAGTAATATAATAAACTCCCTGTAGAGTTGAATTGTGTACTTCATCTTGTTCCCATTTCTTCTTTCTTAAAAGGAAAAAAAAAAGTCTCTACTGGCAAAGTAAATTACAGTCCCATCTTTTGATCCAGGAAAGAGAAAGACTGAAAATTTAAGGCATTGTGATTTTCACTTCCAAATTTCCATTTCAATCTTGCTTCTTTATTGCACATGCTTTTAAAGTCTAAACAGGGTTTGTCATTATTCTGTTTCTGACCTCACTGCTGATGGCCTTACCTTGTTATAAAGAACAACTGAATAATCTTATACGGTGTAATCATGTTTGTTGACCAAAGTATCACTTTTTATGGGTCGGTATAATCAGAAGTGGGATTCACTTACCTTCCCTACCCGGTTCACAAATGTGAGCATGCCAGGGGTGAAATCTACTTACCTTCCTTACTGGTTCAGAAGTGCACGTGCGTCATGTGCACATGATGCACCAGGAAGTAATGACACCCGAGCGGGTGGGTGGAGCTTTGCTCCGCCATCACTACCGGATCGTCGAACCAACGGCCAAGATCATTACCGGACCAGGCGATCCAGCCTGATCTGGGAGCATTTCATCCCTGGAGCATGCACCTCCTCTGCGCATACGCACGGGGTTCCACACATGCTCTTTGCTCGAGCATTACATTCGGGCGGGTGGGCGGAGCCTCCCGCAGTCGCCACTACCGGTTCACCGGACAGAACTGGCTGAATCCCACTTCTGGGTATAATGTTTTTCTTAATGCAGTTGTTAAAAAAAAGAGTAGGCTCATTGATTGATGGGAAGTCACAGATGTATGTACCTAAGCATTATTTTATTTTATTTTATTTTATTTTATTTTATTTTATTTTATTTTATTTTATTTTATTTTATTTTATTTTATTTTATTATTTTATTTTATTTTATTTTATTTTATTTTATTTTATTTTATTATTTTATTTTATTTTATTATTTTATTTTATTTTATTTTAATTTAATTTAATTTTTTTATTTTTTTATTTTATTTTATTTTATTTTATTTTATTTTATTTTTTGAATTTATATTGCCGCCTATTCGCACATGGTGACTCAAGGCGGCTTACAGAATATAAAACCTCATTTAAAACAATAAAACTAATAAAAAAGAATCAAAATATAACATAACATAACATAACATAACATAACATAACATAACATAACATAACATATCACCCTCCCACCCTGGTGACAGCAGATCACATGAGCCATTTAATGGGCTCCATCCTGCTCTGGGTTCCCCAGGCCCGCTAGCAGAACCAGGTCTTCAGCGCCTTCCGGAAGAGCGCCAGAGTGGGGGCCATTCTAATCTCTGGGGGAATGATGTTCCAGAGAGAGGGAGCCACCACGGAGAAGGCCCTTCTTCTGGGTCCCACCAGGGCTATCTCCCTCGGGGATGGGACCTGCCTCCCCGCTCTGATGGGTCGGGTAGATGGGACCGGCAAGACACGGTCCCTCAGATAACCTGGTCCCAAGCCATGAAGGGTTTTAAAAGGGAGAACCAGCACCTTGAATTGCACCCGGAAGCAAATCGGCAGTGGAAACAATTACATACAGTGGAAATGATACAGAAATGAAAGGGGTGGAGCTTTCTCTTAGACAAGCAAGGGGGCGGAGCTTATAAACCCTAATTTATGAATCATAAACATTTTAATTTATGAATTGTAAACATATTTAGCCTCATGAAGTAGGCAGGATTGTCAGGGAGTTTGACAATCCTTGAGCAAGATCAACACTGGATTATATCAATGTTCCTCCTGGTTGGTCAAGGATCAGGGGTGGTATTCACTTACCTTCGCTACTGGTTTGCGAATGGAAGTGCGCGCGTGTCACTTCGCTCTCCCGTGCCATCTCTGCACATGCGCAGAGCATCAAAAATGGGATGTAATGGCGTCTGGATGGGTGGGCGGAGCCTCCCGCAGCCGCTGCTATAGGTTCGCCTGAACCAGATTGAACCGGCTGAATACCACCACTGTCAAGAACCCCTCGTAGAGGATGTGTGGCTGGGTTTTGGAAGTAGTTAATTCCTCTTTGAACAAGTGGGTTGTCCTGCCATCTCTTAGGAAGTTGATGTTGGTTTACTCCAGTGGTGGGTTTCAAGTAATTTAACAACCGGTTCTCTGCCCTAATGATTTCTTCCAACAACCAGTTCACCAAACTGTTCAAAAAGTTAACAACCGGTTCTCCCGAAGCGGTGCGAACTGGCTGAATCCCACCACTGGTTTACTCCCTCCTCAAGAAACCATCTCTGGGCCTGGCTAAAAAGGGGACTGGAGGCTAAATCGTAGGAAGAACAGTTGCAGGAATTGGGTATGTCTAATTTAATGAAAAGAAGGACTCGGGGTGACATGGTAGCACTCTTCCAATACTTGAGGGGCTGCCGCAGAGAAAAGAGGTCGGCCTCTTCTCCAAAGCACCAGAAGGCAGGAGAAGAAGTAAAGGATGGAAGCTTATCAAGGAGAGATCCAACCTAAATTTCAAGGGAAACTTCCCATCGATGAAATGGGAAGTTCCCAGAAGTTGTGGGTGCTTCATCACTGGAGGTTTGTAAGAAGAGACTGGACAGCCATTTGTCCAGAATGGTATAGGGCAGTGACGGCTAACCTTTTTGCCGTCATGTGCCAAAAGCGGGGGGAGCGCAGGGGGGTCACACATGTGTGTGCCCACACCCATAATTCAATTCTCCCGTGCCCTCCTGCACATACATGTGCGACCCCCCCGCGCGACCCCCACTTTTGGAACGTGATGGAAAAAAGGTTACTGGTGGGCCTGGTAGGCCTGTTTTTCGCCCTCCCCAGGCTCCAGAGGCTTTCTTGGAGCCTGGGGAGGGTGAAAACGGCCTTTCCCACCCCCCAGAGGCCCTCCGGAGGCCGGAAACGGCCCCTTTCCCGACTTTCGGTGGGCCTGAAAGGCCCGAAAATCAGCTGGCTGGCACGCACATGCATGCTGGAGCTGAGCTAGGGCAATGCTTGGGTGCCCACAGATATGACTCCGCGTGCCACCTGTGGCACGCATGCCATAGGTTCGCCATCACGGGTATAGGGTCTTCTGCTTCAGCAGGGAGTTGGACTAGATTTCAGGGGTCTGCAACCTTAAATACTCAAAGAGCCATTTGGACCCGTTTCCCACAGAAAAAAAAACCCACTTGGAGCTACAAAACCTGGATGGGCGTGGCCAACTCCACGACACTCACTCCTGCCCAGTCACATGACCCCCCCTAGCCACGCCTACCCAGCTGGTCATTAGGGCAGAGAACCGGTTGTTAAAAAACACCAGGAACCACAAAACCTTTCTCTCTCTCTCCCCCACTCTCTCTCCCTCTCTCTCCCACCCTCTCTCTGTATCTCTCTCTCTCTCTCCCCCCCTCTCTCCCCCTCTCCCTCTCTCTCCCACCCTCTCTCTGTATCTCTCTCTCTCTCTCTCTGTATCTATGTTTCTCTCCCCCCCTCCTTCTCTCTCCCCCCTTTCTCTGTATCTCTCAGATTTCCAAGGCCAGGCAAGTAGTGACTGGGAGGGGAGGGTGAAGGGCGGGGCCAGCCAGTGATGAGACAGGGAGCCACAGCAGAGGCCCCAAAGAGCTGCATGCGGCTCCAGAGCCACGTGTTGCTGACACCCGCACTAGAAGACGTCCAAGCTCCCTTCCAACTCTGTTATACTGTATTCTGTCCAGTTTCCTACCTTTTTAGGGAAGAGAGTGGAGAAGGTAGTCTTATTGCAACAACAGAAGACTCTGGAAGAGAATTATCTACACCCGCTTTCAGTCATGGTCCAGGCCAGGAAATGAGATAGTGTTTATCATGTTCTTGGATAATTTCCAGGTGCGGAAGAATGAGGAAGTGCATCCATTTTTGGTCTTCTTGACATCTCAGTGGTTTTCAGGACCATCGATCACGGTATCCTTCTGGATTGGCTCTGGGAATTGGAGGTGGATTGTGCTGGTTCTCCTTCTACTAGGATTGGTTGCAGGCAGTGTTGATAGAGGACTTTTTCAGCTTGTTGTATCTTAAGTTTCGTGCGATTTGCTTATATGATCTTACGATTGGCTTAATGGCCACAGTGATTTGCTTTGCAACCACCATAAAAATGGTCATAAAACCAGGTGTGGTCACATAATGAGTTATGATAGCACCGACTTGTAATGGAAATTCCTATTGTGGTTGTAAGTCAAGGATTATCTCTAAATTTTTCCCCTTATTTCAGAGGTGAAATGCTCCCGGTTCGGACCGGATCACCCGATACGGTAGCAATGGCGGCAGGTGGTTCAGGGAACCAGTAGCAAAAATCCCTCCCCCCCATGCCCAGCTGAGCCGCGCAATCATCAGAGGCTTTTTTTTAATTTTTAAAAGCATTTTTGTTACAACCTCTTCGGCCGAAAAAATGCTTTTAAAAGTTAAAAAAAAAGCCTCTGATGATTGTGCGGCTCAGCTGGGATTGTCAGAGGCTTTTAAAAGCATTTTTTTTTTTACAGCTGAAGAGGTTGTAGAAAAAATGTTTTTAAAAGAAAAAAAAGCCTCTGACGATCAGGCAACTCAGCTGGGATCGTCGGAGGCTTTTAAAAGCATTTTTTTACAACCTCTTCCAGAGGTTGTAGAAAAAATGGTTTTAAAAGTAAAAAAAAAAAAGTTGGCCATGCCCACCCAGTCACATTACCCCCCACAAGCCATGCCCACAGAACCGGTAGTAACAAATTTTACATTTCATGGCTGCCTTATTTGTAAATCAATATACATATACGCTTGCCAGAAGACACACTCCTAAAACAGGTGAAACCAGAACTAAAAAGATATAGTGATAAAATGTTTTCTGGGTATTTTAACTGGCTATTGCAATAGACTGATTTCCAGATGGATTAACTTGGTCCATTTTTACCATTCTCCACAAAAATACTTAATTGCCAAACGCTGGGGAAATCAGGCCATTCAGGTAGTTCAAATGAGTATAAAGATTATTGCATTAATAAGAAAAGAACTACATGAAAAAAAAAAGATACATATTTTTGAAAATTGCTGGGTTGAATTAAAGTAAATTACAGTTATTATCCAAATTTGCAGTATGTAAATCTGTTCTTTTTTGCTCCTTAAGCTTTCTACAGTCCCCATTTTGCATTACAAAAATGACATTCAAATAGCAGATTAGTGAAGCAGAAGGAGAGTAAATGAAAATAAAAATAAGGTAATTCAGAAGGGCAGGCCTTTCATGCTGTAAATATTTTTCATTAGATGAAGTAATTCAGCTTTTTAGTATGCAGTTTCTAAAAGTGGTTACCATAATATGTTTCTCTGGAGCAACCTTTGTGAAATGAAAACAAGAGAGAGAGAGAGAGAAAGGGATCTGGATGAGGAACTCTGAAAATAATTTTCGGAATATACACAAACACAGACTTGCATTATGCATAAATCTCATGTCAATCCATGCAAAGGTTTGGAATTTAATCAATGCAAGGTCAAAGTGACTGGGCAAAAATAAATGAGAAAGTTAGAGGCACGTTAGAATCACTATAGAACGAGGCCATGTACAACAAAAAATCTGTTTCGGAGCCAGATGCCTAGGAAGGAAAGAATAAAAAAAAAACGGGCCTGGTGGCTCAGCAGACTGATAGCATTGTGATTAACACCAGCTGTCTGCAATTACTGTAAGTTCTAATCTCCCCAGGCTCAAGGTTGACTCAGCCTTCCATCCTTTCTAAGGTAGGTAAATTGAGGACCCAGTTTGTGGGGGCAATAAACTAACTTTGTATAAATATACAAAAGGATGAAGGCTATTGCTTAGCACATTGTAAGCCACCCTGAGTCTCCGGAGAAGGGCGGCATATAAATCAAATTAAAAAACAAAACAAAACTGGCATCCAAGATTAAGGTTACCATAAAATAACGTGATCGTGACACCACTTGCTCTATTTCTCTTGGTAGAATTTATGCCTGCGCCAAATCAAAGAATTAATTTGACGGGGTGACTTCAATCCATCGGAGTGCCAGATAGACATGTCTTTTGTTCCTTCCCTTTCTTTCCGATCTTAGTGACAGGAGAGAGGTGCCTATTGTGCAATCATTACTTTGTTCCGATTTTTCATCTGAGATCCAATTTGCCTCTTGTCGTATACCCCAAAGTTGAAACACTCTGCTTTCTTGTATAACTTACAGAAGGAAACCACTTAATGACAGTTGGATGAGCATGCATAAAAGAACAAAACGCGCATATTTTTAAAAGGTGGCATTAAAGGAACATTACACTCCTGTTGCAAACATGAAACATAAGAACCGTGTTGTTCAATTGCCAGTAGGGAGAAATTGAAAGGACATGCTGGAAATAAGAGTGATGCTTGGAGGAACGGACAACCTGAATGCCACCATTGAAAAATAAAGCTAACTATATTTCTACTGAAAAATTGTAGGAAGAAAAATCTGGCCTGGTTCCAATTTGGGAGAAAGGTGCTGGAAATAAAATGGAAGCTGACTGGCAAAGAAAGAAGGTTTATTTGGTTTCCAGAAACTTCAGTGACAGCAGCAATGTTTCTGGGGTGGCTGACAAAATGGCCGAGTGAGTGGATAGATCTTTATAGAGTTCTGGGGTTTTGTGATTGAGATGCTCCAGGGGGTTGTGCAACGTAGCGAGCCTTGCATCTTTTACTATTTCAAGGGGGGGTGGATTAGCCCAATTATGTCCTAAAGGTCCTGTCCTGTCCTTAGAATTTGGTTGGGGAACGTAAATTCTTAATCCCATCAGCTCCAGGCTGTGGCTGAAGGTATTTTGTTTGTATTGTGTTGTGTTGTGTTGTGTTGTGTTGTGTTGTCTGCCAATGGATTGACCCAGTCTTCCTGAATGGATACAAAATCTGCATTCCTAAAGCCCAGCCTCTTCAAATTTCTTAGTCTGAAGTTGTTTTCCTATGGCAGAAAGACTGGAGCTGCTTTCTGCCTTTGTTAAGATTTTTTTTCTCCATTTCTCCCTTGGGGAAATACAATATTCTACCTCTTTTTAATATTAAGAATAAAGAATATTTTAATCTGGGGAGGGCAGGGCCTTCCTACAAAATAAAACAGGGCTGTAGTTGTAGGTTTTCAGTACCCAATAGACATGGAATTTAAACCATTGCTGCTTCAGATGAGGAGATCACATCTCTCTCTTTCTGTCCTAGCCACTTTTTACAGAGGCACAACTGAGAGCGTTTTAACAAACGGCATCCCTGTTTGGTTTGCTGGCAGCAGCACCTCAGATAGAAAGTCCATACAGAGAGTGGTGAGGACAGTGGAGAAGATTATAGGAAGCCATCCGTCTGGTATACTCGCAAGATTTGTTTTTCTCGCCATGTACATGTATACATTTAAACTAGACTGTGTTGTTTCTCTGTGTTCATACATGTGGGTATATGCATATTTATTTATTTATTTATTTTGTCATGTTTATGTAGTGTATATTGGAGGTGGTGACTCTTTGAGAGCTGTATGCAATGAAATTTCATTTTAATGTCTGCCGATTAGTGTATATTCAAAGTGATAAAGTTATTCTAAATCTAAATCTAAGTCTTCACTTTAATGTTAGTCAGTTACCTGGGATTACATGAAACCAGGCTGCTGGGCAGCTCTCAAAACCAAAAGCGGTCTGATTTTCACAGAGTTTTCTTTAGCAAGATTTATTGAGGAGAATGAGACGGGGTTACAGGAATGACAAAAACGGAATTACTGCTTGTATAGAACCAGTATAGGACTTTAAGGCAAAGGCTTTCTGATTTTCCTTTGAACAGAAGACAAATCTTTTCACCTGTAATGGAAAATCTTGTGATGATTGTTCACATAAACATCTTCTGAAAATTTCATTCCATTATAATACCTTGTTCCAGGGGTGAAATCCAGCAGGTTGTCGGGGTTGATTGACAGGTTCTGGAGAACCGGTAGTGGAAATTTTGAGTAGTTTGGAGAACCAGCAAATACCACCTTTGGCTAGCCCCAGAGTGGGGTAGGAATGGAGATTTTGCAATATCCTTCCCTCAGGAGTGGGGTGGGAATGGGGATTTTGCAGTATCCTTCCCCTGCCATGCCCACCAAGCCATGCCCACAGAACCGGTAGTAAGATCTTTCTTTCTTTCTTTCTTTCTTTCTTTCTTTCTTTCTTTCTTTCTTTCTTTCTTTCTTTCTTTCTTTCTTTCTTTCTTTCTTTCTTCCTTCCTTCCTTCCTTCCTTCCTTCCTTCCTTCCTTCCTTCCTTTCTTCTCACCCTCACCCTCCTCCTCCAGTTTTCCCTACAACAACGCTCTGAGGAGAGTTGAAGAGAGAGAGAGAGAGAGGAGGGAGGGAGGGAAAGAGGGAGAGAGAGAGAGGGAGGGAGAGATTGAGAGGGAGAGGGGGAGAGAGAGAGAGGGAGGGAGGGAAGGAGGAAGAGGGAGAGGGAGGGAGAGAGAGGAGGGAGAGGGAGAGAGGGAGGGAGGGAAAGTAGAGGGAGGGAGGGAGAGAGAGGGAGGGAGAGAAGGGGAGAGAGAGGGGGAGGGAGGAAGGGAGAGAGAGAGAGAGAGGGGAGGGAGAGAGGGAAAGAGGGAGAGGGAGAGAGGGAGAGAGCGGGAGGGAAGTGGAGAGACCCAAAACTACTCAGTTGGCTGACTTTCATGCCTAAACTGGGACTAGAACTCACCGTCTGCTAGTTTTGATATCCAAGGGGAATCCCATGCAGACTTCACTGTTTCACCCCAGTGTTTTGGGAGTTGGAGTCCCCACATCTTCAAGTAGCCAAGGTTCATAAATACTCCTATAGAAAGATGCAGAGAAGCGTTGTTCTGTTTTAGATGCTTTAATCAAACTTTAGAGAGGCTCAGTCATCGATTTTTGTACCAGGTGTAGTTTGATATTCAGCAAGGCATTTTTTCCTTCCAAACAGTGTTCTATATTTCAAAACGACCAACTTCATTGAACCTTTGTGGGCATTTGGCTGATCCTATAATATCAAGAGTGATCAGAATTCTCTGTAGCATTATTTAATAGCTTCTAAATGCAGCATTTGGCAGATAGCATTATGATATTCTGGGCATGCTGTGCCCTATTAGATTAATTTTAAGACATGTAATAGCCTGAGGTTTACAATTGCCTCCCAAAATATAATATTTTCAGGCCATCGATGCCTTCATTTGGAAGCCATAAAGGCAGTTAGCAAAATTGCTAACATTTGGCAAATGCAAGTTGTAACAACTTGCTATTTCTTTCTTCTCTGTGCGATTGGCGCTTTGTGTTTTAGTAATAAAAGTGCCACATGACATGCATTATCCCCCTCAGCAACATATGGAAGCTGCAAGTAAATGGAACAGAAAATAATAGGTGCACAATATTCTCTGAGCATCAGTTTCTGCTAAGGAGAGAGAAAAAATGTGGACCATCCACAAAAACTCACAGAATCAAAATGGAACTTTCTCAAATCTACTTGATATATCTTCTCAGAATAACAGAATAGAATAACAGAGTTGGAAGGGACCTTGGAGCAACGGTGGGCTGCCCCTGGTTCAGACCGGTTTGCAAGAACCAGTAGTAAAATCGTTGAGAGGCTCCGCCCACCGACCCCGACGTCATCGGGGAGCTTCTGCGCATGCCCTGTTGCGAACCGGTAGTAAAGGTAAGTAGAACCCACCCCTGGCTTGGAGGTCTTCTAGTCCAACCCCCTGCTCAAGTAGGAGGCCCAGGGGTGAAATCCAGCAGGTTCTGGAGAACCGAAAGCGGAAATTTTGAGCAGTTCGGAGAACCGGCTGGCCCCAGAATGAGGTGGGAATGGGGATTTTGCAGTATCCTCCCCCAGGAGTGGGGTGGGAATGGAGATTTTGCAATATCCTTCCCCCAGGAGTGGGGAGGGAATGGGGATTTTGCAATATCCTTCCCCCAGGAGTGGGGAGGGAATGGGGATTTTGCAGTATCCTTTCCTTGCCATGCCCACCAAGCCACACCCACCAAGTCACACTATGCCCACCAAGCCACGCCCACAGAACCGGTAGTAAAAAAATTTGGATTTCACCACTGAGGAAACCTTATACCATTTCCCAAAATTTTCCCACAACAATTACCTGTGAGATTAATTGAGTTGACAGAGAAAGGACTGAAACCTGGGTTTTTCCTGCTCTTGATCCAGGATCTTTGCTACAGCATTAACATGGCCTTCAAATGAAGGTCACAATTGGCCTAAATGACTTAAGCAGCGTAAACCGAAATCCTGCTTTGTCCAAAAAGAGGAATGTTCAGCCGTTGCTGCTGTCAACTTTATGGGAAGCCAGCCCAGATCCTCTCTGGCTATCTCAGGGTGCTTCCATTAATCATCTGTAGGCAGTTCAATTCTGAACAGGAACACAATTGCAACAATAATTCTGAAGTAGCTGGAACGGAAGAAAGAGCTCGGCAAGAAACCAAGCTGATTAAAGCAAGATCAACAATGGGATTTGTAGCCAGTTGAAATCTTCAGGGAGAACTTTTCTCCACTAAACAAACTAAGAAACCAAACAAAAAAAACTAGACACAAAGCTTATTTGATTTTGTTTTTTTTAAAGATATGTCAAAACGTAAAAGAGGCAGAGAAAATGCTTGGCACGGGCATTAAATCCCATCTAGGCTGTAGGCTTGACAAATGGTAGCTTGTCGATCGAAAGGTTGGCAGTTCAGCGGTTCAAATTGGATGCAGTATCCCAAGTGTGGCTTTACAAATGCAGCATAAAGTGAAATTATCACTTCTCATGAACTTAATGTTCTCCAATACTGATCTAATCCAAAATCTTGTCCATTCTACCAAATTGGAATATATAAATGTCCTAAAGTTAAAGAAATTAACTGGGATGAACTGTTAGCTTGGCTAAGCTGGGGAGAAAGGATTTACAGCTAAACGATAAAGGTAAAGGTTCCCCCACACATGCGTGATAGTCATTTCTGGCTCTAGGGGGCGGTGTTTCAAAGCCAAAGAGCCAGCGTTGTCCAAAGATGTTTTTGTGGTCATGTGGCCAGCATGACTCAACACTGAATGCGCACGGAACGCTGTTACCTTCCCTATTTTTCTACTTGCATTTTTTACATGCTTTTGAACTGCTAGGTTGACAGAAGCTGGGACAAGTAACGGGAGCTCACCCCGTTACGCAGCGCTATGGATTCGAACTGCTGAACTGCCGACCTTCTGATCGACAAGCTCAGCTTCTTAGCTACTGAACCACCGCATCCCTGATTTACAGCTAGTGAACTCCAAGAAAACCTGCTCTGGGTTCAGAACTTGACATTGGGATGAAATTTGCAGAGCCAAATTTGGGTGTGTATGTGTGATACGTGAATGGATCATCATTCCACCCACCCCTCCTTCCATCTGCCTGGTTTGGATGTGATGGATAAACAGGTCCTACATCTCATTCGCTGAGTTGGCCTCCAGTGGAGACATGATGTATGTTGTACCAGGTTGTACCAAGTTGTGTCTAATTGGAGAATGTTGTATATCACACTTCCCAGCACAAGGGCACTTGCTCAGACAGAAGCCAAAGAGCATCGGTGTGGAAAGTTTTATGTTCGCATCCATCTCGTTGAGATGCTGCGGCCCTTTGAAAAGATCACCCAAGAAGAGAAAGGAGGAAGAAGAACAACAGGTTACACACTGCAGGAAGAACTTTAGTACAGGCAGTCCTCAGCTTATGACCTTTCATTGAGAGACTGTTCAAAGTTACGACGGTGCTGAAAAAGGCGACTTACAACATAGTCCTCGTACTTATGACTGTTGCACATCCCCACAGACATAATTGAAAAGAAAGTAAAAATCGGGATTGCTCGAATACTACCTTGGAAAATACTAAACTGAAAATGAATGCAACAATAGAGAGAGAATAGAGAGGGATAGAGGAGAGGAGAGAGGAAGGAGAGAGAGGGAAAGAAGAAAGGGAAAAGGAGAGGAAGAAAGGGCCTGGTGGCTCAGCAGACTGATAGCATTGTGATTAACACCAGCTGTCTGCAATTACTGTAAGTTCGAATCTCACCAGGCTCAAGGTTGATTCAGCCTTCCATCCTTTCTAAGGTAGGTAAATTGAGGACCCAGTTTGTGGGGGCAATAAGCTGACTTTGTATAAATATACAAAAGTATGAAGGCTATTGCTTAACGCATTGTAAGCCGCCCTGAGTCTCCGGAGAAGGGTGGCATATAAATCAAATTAAAAAAAAAAAAGAGGGGGGAAACAAGAGTAGGAGAGAAGGTTAGAAGGGAGGAAGAAGGGAGATGTGGGGGAAAGGAAGGGGAAGGAGAGAAGGAGAAGGAGAGGAGGAAAGAAGAAAGTAGAAGAGTAGATGGAAGAATGGAGGAAAAGGAAAGAGGAGAAGGAGAAGAAGGATTGTTGTAAAACAAGGGAGATGAAATGGTATAAGAGCAACCCCAAATATAATTAAATTGTTTAGGATGAAGATTGTATTAGTATGAAAGTTAAAAGAAAATATGTATGTTAGATAAGAAATTTAACATATCTTACATTTAAGATATGTTTATGAGAAAAAAAAATGAAAAACTTTTTCAAAAAAAGAAAGAAAGAAAAAGCATCGTTGGGACGATTGTACAGATTACTATACAGTAATGTAGTGTAATGTAATGTAATGTAATGTACCCATATGACCTGCAGAGGGCAGTGTGCCTCAGGAAGATAACAGTGGTGAAATAGTGAATTTGTTCAAAAATGCTTTGCAGGGTAATCTTTGCTGTCAATCTTCCATAATCTGACTAAGATTAGTGGCCATGGCACTCATCATATCTCTAGACGATGCTGGACTGGAAATTCAAGCAGTGCCTTTTATATCTTGGTTACACATCATTTACTAACAAAGAATGGACAAGATATCACTGATTATGAACTGAAGTCTGGAGAAGCATTTTAATGGGTTTTTTTTTTTTTAAAGAAATACATTTCTATTTTGCCACATTGCTCCATAGAGGCATTCCCAGCAAAGCAAAGCAGTGAAGCAAAATTCAAGTAGTCCTCGACTTGCAACGGTTCATTTAGTGACCAAGGTTTACAACGGCACTGAAAAAAGTGACTTATGACTACTTACGACTGTTGTCGCCGCATCATGTGATCAAAATTTGGACACCTGGTGACTGATTCATATTTATGATGGTTGCAGTGTTCTGGGGACACACGATCTTCTTTTGCGACCTTCTGACGAGCCAAGTCAATGGGGGAAGCCAGATTCACTTAATAACCATATTACTAATTTAACAACTGCAGTGATTCACTTAACAAGTATGGCAAGGTCGTAAAAAGGGGAAAAGTCCACTTAACAAATGTCTCAGCAACATACATTTTGGGGTCAGTTGTGGACGTAAGTGGAGGACTACCTGTACTACTCAAAGCAGGCATAGCCGAGGTCAGGGGTCGGCAACCTTAAACACTCAAAGAGCACAAAGGTCCTAACTGGAAGGCCCCCATTCAATTCTGGAGCAGACCGGAAGTCCAGTTCCCCCACCATAGAGTCTCCTCCTAGCGAGGTATCATGGTTTCCTCTATGGGTCCTAACCGAAAGCCCTATCAATTGTGGAGCCGACTGGCGATAGGGAGCCGCAGCAGAGGGATGAAAGAGCCACATGTGGCTCCAGAGCTGCGGGTTGCTGACCCCTGGCCTAGGGGTATAATTTGCACCCTCCCAAAATGTCAAATGTGTATCAAGTTTGATTTTTTCCCCCCACTTCACCTATTTCAAGAAATTCCTTTGTGCGTTGAAGATCACAATATCTCCATCTGGACTACCTTGCCTGGTTAGTACTTGGAGGACAGAGCATCTCAGAATCCCTGGGCTGTAGATTAGATGGAGAAATTGCAGGAGAAAATAGAAAACCAATCTCAGGAAAAGAGTATGGCTGTGTCACGAATTGAGTTCATTTTAATCGTTATATTCAGTAACTTAGCGACGGTTCAGACTTATGGCAGGCCTCTCTCGGCAGAGGTGGGTTTCACATAATTTTACCACCGGTTCACCGCGAATGGCTTGCAGGCATGCACACGAATTAGAAAACGTGACTAAACAGGACATCATAGCGCCGGCACTCCTGGTTCGCCTGAACTGGTCCGAACCGGCTGAATATCACCACTGTCCCTGGGAGGACTTTAATCAAGGAACTACCAAACAAAAAACCATACCCTCACCAACACTGGCAGGACAAGCCTCTAGTATATAAAAAGAGAGCAAACCCCACTCTCTTCTAGCACTGATGATGTTACTTAGTTGGGTAATATGACATCTGCAAGAAAACAATCGAGGTCAGAGATCACGAAGGACCTCACACTCCTCCTCCTCCTCCTCCTCCTCCTCCTCCCTGCAAACCCCACTCTTTTCTAGCACTGATGACGTTACTTAGTTGGGTAATGTGACATCTGCAAGAAAACAATCGAGGTCAAAGACCACCAAGGACCTCACACTCCTCCTCCTCCTCCTCCTCCTCCTCCTCCTCCTCCTCCTCCTCCTCCTCCTCCCCTCCTCCTCCTCCTCCTCCTCCTCCTCCTCCTCCTCCTCCCTGCAAACCCCGCTCCCTTCCGGCATTGATTACATCACTTATTTGAGTAATGTGAGATCTGCAAAAAAACAAAGCTCAGAGTGCACCAAGGACCCAAAAGTTTAACCTTGAGCTACAAATATTCTCTTCCATTAGAGTTATAAATAAGCCATCGGAAAAAACCCAAGAAACACAGGTGAGCTTGCTTTCAATGCTTAACTTAACGCATTGTAAGCCGCCCTGAGTCTCCGGAGAAGGGCGGCATATAAATCAAATTAAAAAAAAAACAAAACTGGCATCCAAGATTAAGGTTACCATAAAATAACGTGATGGTGACACCACTTGCTCTATTTCTCTTCGTAGAATTTATGCCTGCGCCAAATCAAAGCATTAATTTGAAGGGGTGACTTCAATCCATCGGAGTGCCAGATAGACAGGTCTTTTGTTCCTTCCCTTTCTTTCCGATCTTAGTGACAGGAGAGAGGTGCCTATTGTGCAATCATTACTTTGTTCCGGTTTTTCATCTGAGATCCAATTTGCCTCTTGTCGTATACCCCAAAGTTGAAACACTCTGCTTTCTTGTATAACTTACAGAAGGAAACCACTTAATGACAGTTGGATGAGCATGCTTAAAAGAACAAAACGCGCATATTTTTAAAAGGTGGCATTAAAGGAACATTACACTCCTGTTGCAAACATGAAGAGGGCTGTTGACAATCATTTGCATTGTCTCTGTTCTGCTGATCAGACAAAAGGGAAGCGGGAGAAGCAACTCTTCTGGAATTAAGGAGAAACTTCCTAACAGTGAGGACAATTTAACCGGTGGAGCAGCTTGTCTTCAGAAGTTGTGGGTGCTTCATCACTGGAGGTTTTTAAGAAGAGACTGGACAGCCACTTGTCTGGAATGGCATAGAACAGGGATGGCTAACTTTTTTGCCGTCGCGTGCCAAAAGCAGAGGGAGTGCGGGGGGTTGTGTGCATGTGTGCCCATAGCCATAATTCAATGTGTCCCACCGCCACACATGTGCGCATGTTCCCCCAAGCCCCCTGCTTTTGGCATGCACGGTGGGCCCGGTAAGTCTGTTTTTTGCCCTCCCCAGGCTCCAGAGGCTTTCTTGGAGCCTGGGGAGGGCGAAAACAGCCTTCCCCACCCCCCCTCCCCACCCCCCTGGAGGTCCTCCAGAGGCCAGAAACGGCCCACTTGCTGACTTCCAGTGGGCCCGAAAGGCCCAAAAATCAGATGCGCGCACCGGGGCTGAGCTAGGCAACACTCGCGTGCCTACCAATATGGCTCCGTGTGCCACCTGTGGCACGCGTGCCATGGGTTTGCCATCATGGGTATAGAATTTCCTGACTGAGCAGGAGGTTGGACTAGAAGACCTCCACGGTCCCTTCCATCTCTATTCTATTCTATTCTATTCTATTCTATTCTATTCTATTCTATTCTATTCTATTCTATTCTATTCTATTCTATTCTATTCTATTCTATTCTATTCTATTCTATTCCCTTCCCTTCCCTTCCCTTCCATTCCATTCCATTCCATTCCATTCCATTCCATTCTACTTTCTGCAATTTAGTTTACTAAAATATCCAGGAAAATTAACCCTGGCAGAATTAGCACTTACAGGTAAATCTTGTTTATTGATTCCCCTGTTTAGTGACCATTTGAAGTTACAGCAGTTAAAAAAAAAACAGTTTGGGGACAAATCCTTGCTGTAGCATCCTGCGATCACATCAGTGGTGGGTTGCCCCCGGTTCGCACCGGTTCTATAGAACCGGTAGTAAAACCGGCGGAAGGCTCCGCCCACCAAGCCCGACGTCATCAAAACGCTTCTGCGCATGCGTAGAAGAGCGCACGCGTGAGTGAAGCGGCTGTGTGCGCGTGGCCCCGCTGCGAACCAGTAGTAAAAGTAAATAGAACTCACCCCTGGATCACATGATATATGAGCTTCACATCTGGTTTCCAACAAGCACAGTTAATGGAAAACTCAGGAATGAAATCTCAACTTGAGGTGACGTGATGCCTCGTTTAATGACCACACTCGTTCACTTAAGGATGCAAGCAGAAGTGATGTAAGTCTGCCCCAGTTGCATGATTTTTTTTCTCTTAGCGACCACAGCACTTAGCAAGAGAGTGGCCAGTCGCAAATGTGGTCGTTAAATGAGGAACACCTGTCTACAGGTGGACCTAAGTAATCAAGTAACAGTGCAAGATCATGGCCTGGTTAATCAGTCAATCAATCAGTATAGTGTTGGAAGGGACCTTAGAGGTCTTCTAGTCCAACCCCCTGATCAAGCAGGAGACCGATACCATTTCAGATAAATGGCAGTTCAGTCACTTCTTAAAAAACTCCAATGAGGTTTTTAATCAATCAATGAGTCAATGAGAATAATCAATAAACATGAATTAATAAGAATTAATCATTATTTCTTAATTATTAAGTATTCATAATTAATTAAGAATTGATACAAATAATTAATAAGGATTAATAAGAATAATCAATGAGAATTAATCAATAAGTCAGTGAGAATAATCACCCAGCCTGAAGCTCCATAGTTAGACGCTTCAGACAAAAGGCTGCACCTGGTATGATAAAAAGAGTGTCTTTATGAGAAAAAAAAAAAATTTTGTTCCCTGTCATCATCTTGTTCGATACCCCTCCCTCCCCAATAGCTTCTTCTTTCTCTCTTATAATTAACAGAAGAACAGAACAGAAATTTTTGGCTCAATTGTGGTCATACGTCAAGGAATAACTGTGGTATCAGTTGAGGATAAATAAATAGCATTTCCCATAGAGGTGGTATTTAGCAGGTTCTGACCAATTCTGGAGAACCGGTAGCGGAAATTTTGAGTAGTTCTGAGAACCGGTAAATACCACCTCTGACTGGCCCCGCCCACATCTATTCTCTGCCTCCCATGTCTCAGCTGATTGGGAGGAAATGGGGATTTTGCAGTAGCCTTCCCCTGCCATGCCCACCTTGCCACGCCCACCAAGCCGCACCCCCAGAACTGATACTAAAAATTTTGAATCCTACCACTGATTCCCCCCCACATCTCAAATTATAAGTTTGGAATCCAACTTAGAATCTCAGTCAACAGATTTTCCTCATAAACCTTTAACAAGATTCATAGGGACCAATTAAATTTAAAAGTAAGCTGAAAGAAAGGAGAAAAACCAAACTAAGACAGACGTAGTCTTTGATAGGAAAAAAAGAATTCTTCAGTGAGTTCAGCCAGGTGTTAATTAAGTTTAAAAACGATTCTTAGCTTTTTAGTTTGTCGCACATTTTGCATTGCGATGAAGAATTTGGCACTAATAATTTCAGTTTTATAATTGCTAAAGCCACATGTTTAGCCTTCTTGGAGATAAGAATGCCACGGATTGATTTATTTTATTGTTATTTGTATCCCACTTTTATTATTTTTGTATATATAATTCAAAGTGGCAACCATTTTGAAAAAAAAAATTCTAATCAACAGGAACCAAATATATGCAACTGCTTTGATTACCAATCAGTGGCTGTTGTAGCAGAAATATTCATATTTTAAATAATCAAACCTAAAGATATATAATTTTGGTTAAAAACTGAAAAAGAGAAAAATTGCAGAGTGGGAAAACAAGGCTTTTTTTGTGCAAAAATGGATTTTAACATCTTTTGTAATGCTACAAAAATGGCTGGTGCACAGGCTGGAAAATATACTAAATAAATTAATACATAAAAAAGAAGGGAGGCTTGTTTTCAGAAGATCATGAAAATGATAAAATAGAAAATTGCAATAGACTTAAAACTCCAGATCCAGAAGCATCAGACCTGAAAAAAGATATTTCATATGTAAAAATGTGTATTCCAACTCTTATTAATCCATTCTTCTGCCTTGGCTGTTTCCCTTGAAAATTGATGCTCTGTGAATCATTCCAATGCAGTAAAAAACAATATGTAGTCTTTTCTAAAAAAATAATAATAATAAGTATTATAGTGTTGTTTTCTCCTATGTTCAATCTCAACTTTTATTTCCTGCTTCTCCTTAAAAGCTGCACTCTTAAAAGTTAGCAGCTTTCTGCTCCATTTGTAAGAAAACATTCAATTCACAATAAACCATTATTCCCTGGGGATGAAAAATCTAAGAAGGAATGTAATGATCTTCCCTGTTTTCCTCTGTACTGGAGGGGGGCGGGTTCTAGAATAATTATGTAAAATAATGATCCAAGCCCCTCCCCTTATATAAAGAGGGTGGACCTTCAGTCATAGAAGAGCCGCGGTGGCGCAGTGGTTAGAGTGCTACTTCTGCTGACTGCTGCCTGCCTGCAATTTGGCAGTTCGAATCTCACCAGGCTCAAGGTTGACTCAGCCTTCCGTCCTTCCGAGGTCGGTAAAACGAGGACCCAGATTGTCAGGAGCAACAAGCTGATTCTGTAAACCGCTTAGAGAGGGCTGTAAAGCACTGGGAAGCAGTATATAAGTATAAATCTAAGCTGACTTTGTATAAAAAAGAACACCACTTAGGGGCCCCCCGAAAGCCCTACTAAGAAGGTATATACAAAAGTATGAAGGCTATTGCTTAACGTATTGTAAGCCGCCCTGAGTCTTCGGAGAAGGGCGGCATATAAATTGAACCAAATCAATCAATCAATCAATCAATCAATCAATCAATAAATAAATAAGTGCTATTGCTATATGGTGATGACCTTTGTCTTGATTCTTTGAGGTTTATTCTCAACTCAACTAGCTTTATTAAAGGTCTAGCTTTTACTGCAGGGTTTCCCAAGGCAACTTTAAGATGCATTCCCCAGACAGACCATTACTAAGAATGGAGATGAACCAGTATCTCCTCAATCTGAACCCTACCCTAAAACATATGAAGAACCATTGCAGGAATTGGGTAAGTCTAGTTCAATGAAAAGAAGGACTAGGGCAATGGTGAAATGTAAAATTTGTTACTACCGGTTCTGTGGGCATGGCTTAATGGGGGTGTAATGTGACTGGGTGGGCATGGCCAACTTTTTTTTAAAAAAAAACTTTTAAAAGCATTTTTTCTACAACCCCTTCGGCCAAAGAGGTTGTAGAAAAAATGCTTTTAAAAGTAAAAAAAAAAACCTCTGATGATCGCGCGGCTCAGCTGGGCATGGAGGGGGAGCAGGGATTTTTGCTATCGGTTCTCCGAACCACCCACTGCCATCGCTACCGGATCGGGTGATCAGGTCCGAACCGGGAGCATTTCACCCCTGGACTAGGGGAGACATGATAGCAGTGTTCCAATATCTCAGGGGCTGCTACAAAGAAGAGGGAGTCAAGCTATTCTCCAAAGCACCTGAGGGTAGAACAAGAAGCTATTGCTGAATGCACTGTAAGCCGCCCTGAGTCTCCGGAGAAGGGCGGCATATAAATAAAAAAAAAAAAAAAAAAGAAGCAATGGATGGAAACTGATCAAGGAGAGAAGCAACCTAGAAATAAGGAGAAATTTCCTGACAGTGAGAACAATTAACCAGTGGAACAACTTGCCTCCAGATGTTGTGGGTGCTCCAACATTGGAGGTTTTTAAGAAGAGATTGGAGAGTCAGTGGTGGTATTTAGCCGGTTCGGACCAGTTCGGGCAAACTGGTAGTGGCGACCTGTGTGTGGGCACCCACCGGTCACCTGCCCTGGCACTATGCCATCCTATTGAGCCACGTTTTCTAAGCTGTGTGCATGTGTGCAAGCCACGCACTAGAGCAAAGCACATGCGTGGAAGGCTACGTGGATGCGTGGAAGGCAGGCGCGCTCACATTTTCGGTGCACGGAGAACTGGTGATAAAATTATGTGAAACCCATTTTGTGGGTTATTATGTAAAGCCATTTGTCCAGAATTGGTAGAAGGTCTCCTGCTTGAGCAGGGAGTTGGATTAGAAGACCTCCAAGGTCCCTTCCAACTCTGTAACCCCGTTATTAATTAAAAGGTTCACATGAAAAGTAATAGAGGGAATTACTGCTTAGATCAGTGATGGCTAACCTTTTTGCCATCACGTGCCAAAAGCGGAGGGAGCATGGGGGGGTCATGTCTGCGCATGCCCACACCCATAATTCAAACTGCCCTGCCCCCCGTGCATGCGCACAGTACCCGCCCTGCTCCCCACACTTTTGGCACGCGATGGCACAGTGGGCCAGATAGGCCCATTTTTCCCCCTCCCCAGGCTCCAGAGGCTTTCTTGGAGTCTGGGGAGGGCAAAAACAACCTTCCCTACCTCCCCAGAGGCTCTCCGGAGGCCAGAAACAGCCCGTTTCCCAACTTCCAGTGGGACTGGAAGGCCCGAAAATCAGCTTGCTGGAGCTCACATGCGCACTAGAGCTGAGTTAGGGCAACACTCGCATGCCCACCTGTGTGCCACCTGTGGCACGTGTGCCATCGGTTCGCCATCATGGGTCTAGATCCTGGAGACATCTGTGTTTTCATTTACTAGGCAACCAGTGCTGCATATTGTACAGTATTGTACAATACAGGTAGACCTCGACTTATGACCGCACTTGAACCCCACATTTCTGTGCCCATAGGGAATTCTGGGAGTTGAAATCCATTCATCTTCAGGTAGCCAAAGCTTGAGAAATACTGTTTAGATGTAGTTCAATAAATCAGCTCAGTCTCTGTAGAGTTTTAATTTAAGAGTTTAAGAGCCTTGCTGGTACAGTGGTCTAAGCACCCTGTTATTAACACAGCTGCCTGCAATTTACTGCTGGTTCGAATCTCCCCAGGCTCAAGGTTGACTCAGCCTTCCATCCTTTCAAAGGTAGGTGAAATGAGGACCCAGTTTGTGGGGGCAATAAGCTGACTTTGTATAAATATACAAAAGTATGAAGGCTATTGCTTAACGCATTGTAAGCCGCCCTGAATCTCCGGAGAAGGGCGGCATATAAATCAAATTAAAAAAAAAAAAAAGTTTCATCGGAACCAGAAGGCGCAAGAGCTGAAACCAGAAAACCAGGTTTTCAAAACGCAACTTTTTGACACGGGTCCCATTGGAACGTACCTAAGATAAATTGGTCGCATACTGATTAATCGTGGCCAGTTCAATGTTTTAGTCCTCCTCCTCATCTCTACATTTTTTTTTTCATGTGGTTTGCCAAAATACCCATGCCTGCTCAAGACAGAGGACGGAGGGGGACTCTAAGCCTTCAGCCAATAGGTTCAAGTCACCCAGCCAATCACAGAATAGAAAAAGTAGGGGGTGGGGGATATTTGCAAGTTGAGGCAGACAGCCAAGGGGAACCAGCTGTTCACGCTGCAGAATCCATAAGCAAGATTAATTCCTTCCCGCTATCCCATGTGATAGGATGAATCTTCTTCGTCATAAGTCCTCCATAAATGACCTGATCAGAGACTTAGTTTATGAACACGTAGTGGGCTAGTCCTTTCCTTTCCTTTCCTTTCCTTTCCTTTCCTTTCCTTTCCTTTCCTTTCCTTTCCTTTCCTTTCCTTTCCTTTCCTTTCTTCCCCTCCCTCCCCTCCCTCTTCCTCTTCCTTTCCTTTCTTCCCCTCCCTCCCCTCCCTCTTCCTCTTCCTTTCCTTTCTTCCCCTCCTTCTCCTCCCTCTTCCTCTTCCTTTCCTTCCTTTCCTTTCCTTTCCTTTCCTTTCTTCCCCTCCCTCCCCTCCCTCTTCCTCTTCCTCTTCCTTTCCTTTCTTCCCCTCCCTCTCCTCCCTCTTCCTTTCCTTTCTTCCCCTCCCTCCCCTCCCTCTTCCTCTTCCTCTTCCTTTCCTTTCTTCCCCTCCCTCTCCTCCCTCTTCCTTTCCTTTCCTTTCCTTTCCTTTCCTTTCCTTTCATTCCTTTTCCCTTCCTTGTTTCCCTTCCCTTCCCCTTTCCTTTCCTTTCCTTTCCTTTCTTTTTTCCCCTCCCTTCCCTCTCTCTTCCTCTTCCTTTCCTTTCTTCCCCTCCCTCTCCTCCATCTTCCTCTTCCTCTTCCTTTCCTTTCCTTTCATTCCTTTTTCCCTTCCTTGTTTCCGTTCCCCTTTCCTTTCCTTTCCTTTCCTTTCCTTTCCTTTCCTTTTTCCCTTCCTTGTTTCCTTTCCTCTTTCCTTTCCTATCTGTCTTTTCCCTTCCCTTCCCTGCCCTCTTCTCTCCTTTCCCCGTCCCCTGCCCCTTCCCCTTCCCTCCCCCTTCCGTTCCCTCCTTTTCCTTTCCTTCCATCTCTTCCCTTCCCTTCTTTGTTTCCTTTCCTTGTTCCCTTCCCCCTTTTCCCTTCTAGTTTGTGTGTGTGCGTGCGCACACAGAAACTACTGCTTATTTGCCGGTATTCATTTAAATAAGTATATACAGACTTTAGATTGCACATCTCTCACAACACCATCATGACACCAGGCAAGGTGCTGATGACTAAATTCTCCCTATTAAAAATTGATTTGAAACTCTATGAATAGCAACCATCAATCATAAAGAGATGATTGGCGCTGACGAGCTCAGGCTGCTTGAAAAGACAACTTGTGGAGGGAAAGAGCTGTCAATTGCTTAGGGCCAAGGTGTTAGCGTTAGTTGTGGTTGGTTCCATTGAAACTCAGTATCACTGCCAGGGTTCCAAGTAATAATCCCATAGCAAGCAAAACTCCGAGGCAGATGAATTCCTCAAAGGATGACTTTATTGGAAGTATCACATTGACACAAATATGGTGAAAACTGACTGAAGACTCCCACAGTTTTCGAATAGAATAGAACAGAACAGAACAGAACAGAACAGAACAGAATATCAGAATTGGAAGGGACCTTGGAGGTCTTCTAGTCCAACTCCCTGCTTAGGCAGGAAACCCTACACCACTTCAGACAAATGGTTATCCAACCTCTTCTTAAAAACTTCCAGTGTTGGAGCATTCACAACTTCTGGAGGAAAGTTGTTCCACTGATTAATTGTTCTAAGTGTCAGGAAATGAGCCGAGGTGGTTAGGGTGCAGTACTGCAGCTACTTCAGCTGACTGCTAGTTCAGCAGATCAGCGGATCAAATCTCACCGGCTCAAGGTTGACTCAGCCTTCCATTCTTCCGAGGTGGGTAAAATGAGGACCCAGATTGTTAGGGGGCAATATGCTATTTAGTATACTGTCTTTGGTGTAACCCACCCAGAGTCCTTGGAGAGTGGGTGGCATAGAAATATGACTAATAAAAATAAAAAAATAAATAAATTTCTCCTTTGTTCTAAGTTGCTTCTCTCCTTGATTAGTTTCCACTCATTGCTTCTTGTCCTGCCCTCAGGTGCTTTGGAGAATTGCTTGACTCCCTCTTCTTTGTGGCAGCCCCTGAGATATTGGAAGACTGCTATCATGTCTCCCCTGGTCCTTCTTTTCATTGAATCAGACAACCAATTCCTGCAACTGTTCTTTGTATGTTTTAGCCTCCAGTCCCCTCATCATCTTTGTTGTTTTTCTCTGCACTATTTCTAGAGTCTCAACATTTTTTAAAAATTGTGGCGACCAAAACTGAACCCAATATTCCAAGTGTGGCCTTACCAAGGCCTGATAAAGTGGTATTAACACTTCACGTGATCTTGATTCTAATCCTCTGTTTATGCAGCCTAGAACTGTGTTGGCTTTTTTGGCAGCTGCTGCACACTGCTGACCTAATTAAAAGTAAAAAAAAAAAAAATTCTCTTCCTCAAAACAACCAGTCACATGGTCCAATCATGGTGTGGTCTGACAACTAGGTAGCATCACTCCACCTTCCTCCAACCAGGTGTGAGAATGTCCTTGATTCCCAAGAGAAAGTATATTGTTTTGGCTACAAAATCCCCTCTATCTCAAATCCCCCCTCCTTATCCCTCAAGCTCCAATACTGAAGCGGTAAAAAATGGCTTCGGTCAGGTCAGTTCAGGGTTCACATCAGTGGTGGGTTTCAAAGTTTTTTACTACTGGTTCTGTGGGTGTGGCTTGGTGGGTGTGGCTTGGTGGGCATGGGAGGGGAAGGATACTGTAAAATCCCCATTCCCTCCCCACTCCAGGGGAAGGTTACTGCAAAATCCCCATTTCCTCCCGATCAGCTGGGACTCGGGAGGCAGAGAATAGATGGGGGCGGGGCCAGTCAGAACTTTTACTACCGGTTCTCCAAACTACTCAAAATTTCTGCTACTGGTTCTCCAGAACTGGTCAGAACCTGCTGAAACCCACCTCTGGTTCACATATTGCCAACCAACCCAGGGGTGGGTTCTACTTACCTTTACTACTGGTTCGCAACAGGCCCGCGTGCGCGTGCTCACTTCGCTCGCGCAGAAGCATTTTGATGGCATCGGGGTCGGTGGGCGGAGCCTCCTGCCAGTTTTACTACCGGTTCTATAGAACCGGGGGCAATCAACCACTGAACCAACCTCATAAATGGATAATAAACAGTGAACTTTTTTCTTCCTTGCATTGAACTGTAGCACAGAGATTTACCCAGTTTTTTTTGTTGCTTTTTTATTTTGCTGTTTGTTTTTTTTCACCAGATCCTCAGCCCATATCCGAAGTAGTCTTAAGCATCAATCCTCAACTTACAAAATTTCTGTTGCTAAGCGAGACATTTTTTAAGTGATTTTTGCCCCATTTTACGACCTTTCTCGCCACAACAATTCGTTTAGTGACCATTCAGTTACAACAGGGCAAAAACTCACTTAACAAATGTCTCACTATGCAACAAAAATTTGTGGCCATAAGTTGAGGACTACCTTGTAGAAGACAGACAGCTATCTCAAGAATGGTTCGATATGGATTCCTGAATAAGCAGCGAGTTGAAATCGATGTATCCAGTCCTTTTCTTGTGCTGTCCATCTATCATTCTTATACGCTTCCATAAACGTTAAGAGCAAAATCTTCTAGTACTTGTTCATCAGATCAAGTGAGGTACTAATACTACTCTATAAAGCCCTAGTAAGACCAGACCTAGAATAATGCATCTAGTTTTGGTCACCACACTATAAAAAAGATGTTGAGACTCTAGAAAAAGTGCAGAGAAGATGATTAAGGGACTAGAGACTAAAACATATGAAGAACAGTTACAGGAACTGGGCATGACTAATCTAAAGAAGTGAAGGACCAGGGGAGACATGATAGCAGTGTCCCAATACTTGAGGGGCTGCTACAGAGAGGAGGGGGATCAAACTATTTTCCAAAACACCTGAAGGCCAGACAAGGAATAATGGATGGAAACTGATCAAGGGGAGATTCAACCTAGAAATGAGGAGGAACTTTCTGACAGTGAGAACAATCAACCAATGGAACAGAATTTGCCTTCAGAAGTAGGGGGGACTTCATCACTGGAAGCTTTCAAGAAGAGACTGGACGGCCATCTGTCAGAAATGGTGTAAGGCAGAGATGGCTAACCTTTTTGCCATTGCGTGCCAAAAGCGGGGGAGCACGGAGGGGGGGTGTCACGCGCACGTGCCCACACCCATAATTATATGCACCCCGCCCCTGCGCATGCGTGTGGCCCCCCCCTGCGCTCCCCCTGCTTTTGGCACGCGATGGCATGGTGGGCCCAGTAGGCCTGTTTTTTCCTCTCCCCAGGCTCCAGAGCCTCTCTAGGAGCCTGGAGAGGTCGAAAATGGCCTTCCCCACCCCTCTGGAGGGTAGAAATGGCCCGTTTGCCAGCTTCTGGTGTGACCGGAAATCGGCAAACGGGCTGTTTCTGGCCTCTGGAGGGCCTCCAATGGAGTGGGGAAGGCCGTTTTTGCCCTCCCCAGGCTCCTAGAGAGACTCTAGAACCTGAGAAGAGAAAAAAAACGGGCCTTCCCCACGCCTCCAGGCCCTCCAGAGGCAGGAAACAGCCTGTTTCCCTACTTCTGGTGGACCCAGAAAGCCTGAAAATTAGTTGGCTGGCACGCACATACGTGCCGGAGCTGAGCTCACGTGCCCACTGATATGGCTCCGCATGCCACCTCTTGCTGGCTGGGTGTGGCCATAGTGGGCATGGCCTAGTCGGCCTTCTGCACCACGGTGGGGGAGGGGCATTTTTGCTCTCCCTGGGTTCTGGAGGCTTTCCTCAAGCCTCTTGGAGGGCGAAAATGGCCTCCCCAGGCTCCAGAGGCCCTCTGGAGGCTGGAAATGGCCCATTTCCGGCCTTCCCAAACTTCCGGTAGGCCCATTTTTCGTCCTTCCCGAGCCTCTGTGTGCGCCCTGTACTTACCTGCATCCAAAACGGGCTGTGTGGTGACTCCTGGAAGGGGGTGGGGTGGGGTGGGAGTGGCCAGCCAGGAGTGGGATTTGGGGGTTCTCCAAATTGCACAGAATCTTAGCTAGAGGTTCTCCCGAACCCCTGCGAACCCCCAGCAACCCACCCCTGAACTAGATGACTTATAAGATCCCTTCCGACTATTATTTTGTTCTGTTCTATATTTCAGAAAGATTCCCGAGCACAGAGAGAGAGAGATTGGTTCCATGCAAGTCTTCCTTTTTAAAACTTACAAGTTGAGGAAATTTGCATTCAAGTGGCCCACCTGATGGAAATTTACATGTGAAAGAAGGAAAGAGCAGTGATTTCCCTTCAATTTTAGAAATGGGTTGCGGCAATTTATGCTAACCATTGTGCCAGTTTTAGGAAAGGTTGGGTGAAAAGCCGCTGCGAGGGTAAGAAAATTATGCCATTTTCTTCAAGCTTTATTTTAAAAATGCTCAGGAGAATCCAGTGGACTAGGTTAATTGGGTATGTCTAATTTAATGAAAAGAAGGAGCAGGGGGTGAGATGATAGCAGTGTTTGACAGGCTGTCACAGAGAGGAGGGGGTCAACTTATTCTCCAAAGCACCTGAGGGCAGGACAAGAAGTAACGGATGGAAAATCATTAAAGAGAGATGCAACCTAGAACTAAGGAGAAATTTCCTGACTGAGAATGATTAATCTGCCTTCAGAAGTTGTGGATGCTCCCTCACTGGAGGTTTTTAAGAAGAGATGAGACAACCATTTGACTGAAATGATAGAAGGTTTCCTGTCAGAATAGGGCAGTGTTTCTCAACCTTGGTAGCTTGAAGATGGGTGGACTTCAACTCCCAGAATCCCCCAGCCAGCGCTGCTGGCTGGGGGATTCTGGGAGTTGAAGTCCACCCATCTTCAACCTTCCAAGGTTGAGAAACACTGGAAGAGGGGGTTGGACTAGAAGACCTCCAAGGTCCCTTCCAACTCTGCTTTTCTGTTAGTGTAGGCCAGAGCCCTTTGCGCACATGCTCATCAGGGCCACGGCCAGGAAGAGGAGCTACCCAGGGGGCATGGAAAATGGAAGACCAGCTCTTCTGGTTTCCGGCGGTGCCACACGGGCAAAGGCCAGCTGATCATTGTGTGTGCATGCGTGTCAGAAACCCGGAAGAGGAACGGGCGACGCCGCGCGTGCCAGGTAACATAGCTCCCCATGCCACTTCGGGCACGCGTGCCATAGGTTCGCCATCATGGGTGTAGGCAGTAAAACTAATAGGGACTTTTAGACAGTCATGTATCTGTACTTAGACTACATAATGGGAGAGATCAATCAGGTTGATAATTGTTGAAAACCAGGGTTTAGTTATAAGTACTTTGGTCTCTCTCTCTCTCTCTCTCTCTCCCTCTCCCTCCCTCCCTCCTTCCCTCCCTCTCTCTCCCCCTCTCCGTCCCTCCCTCCCTTCCTCCCTCTCTCACTCTCCCTCCCTCTCCCTCTCCCTCTCTCTCTCTCCCTCCCTCTCCCTCTCTTCCCCTTCTCCCTCTCTCCCTCTCCCTCTCTCCCCCTCTCCCTCCCTCTCTCTCCTTCCCTCCCGCTCTCTCCCCCCCTCTCCGTCCCTCCCTCCCTTCCTCCCTCTCTCTCCCTCCCTCTCCCTCTCTTCCCCTTCTCCCTCTCTCTCTCCCTCCCTCTCCCTCTCTTCCCCTTCTCCCTCTCTCCCTCTCCCTCTTTCCCCCTCTCCCTCCCTCTCTCTCCTTCCCTCCCGCTCTCTCTCCCCCTCGCCGTCCCTCCCTCCCTTCCTCCCTCTCTCTCTCTCCCTCTCCCTCCCTCTCCCTCTCTTCCCCTTCTCCCCCTCTCTCTCCCTCTCTCTCTCCCTCCCTCTCCCTCTCTTCCCCTTCTCCCTCTCCCTCTCTCCACCTCTCCCTCCCTCTCTCTCCTTCCCTCCCGCTCTCTCTCCCCCTCTCCGTCCCTCCCTCCCTTCCTCCCCCCCTCTTTCCCTCTCTCTCCCTTTCTTCCCCTTCTCCCTCTCTCTTTCTCTCTCACTCTCCCTCTCCCTCCCTCTCTCCCCCTCTCCCTCTCTCCCCTCTCCCTCCTTCCCTCTCTCTCCCCCCCCTCTCTCCCCTACTTCTGGGCCACTTCTTTTAAGATGGCAAACTTAACTATGTATGTGTATATCCTGAAGAAGTTAACAATTTCCATGGCCGTAGGGCTGGCTTAACGCATCTAGTTTGTGTCAATCCAAGTACAGTACGGTGACATGAGAAGCCCTTGAGTTCCATTATCTCACTGTGAGTGTTATTGGAAATTGATACAGGCAGGAATGAAAAATGACATGCCCCACTAGACGCTTTTGTAAAGGTCACGATAATCTCACTGACACAATAGTGCCATTTTGAAGAAGGCGGTGTCGACTTAATCCAATCTGAATTTCTATTAAGCATCCCATGTAAAACCTTTAGTGCAGGGTGGGGAAATCTGGGAGTTGGGAGTCCACAGGTTTAGAAACAATGGATGGAAACTAATCCAGGAGAGAAGCAACCTGGAATTAAGGAGAAACATCCTAACAGTGAGGACAATTAGCCAGTGGAACAGCTTGCCACCAGAAGTTGTGGGTGCTTTATCACTGGAGGTTTTTAAGAAGGGACTGGACAGTCACTTGTCTGAAATGGTATAGGATCTCCTGCTTGAGCAGGGAGCTGGACTAGAAGACCTCCAAGATCCCTTCCAGCTATATGCCGATGTCTCCAACATTGGTTAAGTGAATTACTATAATTGTTAAGTTGGTAATATGGTTGTTAAGTGAATCTGGCTTCCCCATTGATTTTGCTATTGGACATGTGGTGGCTCGAAGGCTTAATGAAGTTGGATGTGCTGAGCAATTACCAGCACTCCAGTGTCTATGGAGATTCTCAGTCATCTAGATCGTGGTTGTCCCAAAGGTGCTTTTTTCAAGAGGCAACCGGACTTTCTGGTTTTTCTTTGAAGACGTTTCGCTTCTCATCCAAGAAGCTTCTTCAGCTCTGACTGGATGGAGGGGAATGGAAGGATTTATAGTCCTTGCAGACAGCTGGTCATTTGCATTCTTTTTAGAGAGTCGTTGAGGCCACTTGGAGGTTTATCTGTGTCCTCAGGGGATCATAAAAGAAAGAGGGTCAGAGGCTATCTATGTCAAAATTGAACAGCTCTCTCTCAACAGAGGCGGGGGGAGAGACGACATCCTCTATCTCCGGCTACAACACATTCCTTTCAATCAGTTCCAAGAAGGCTCCACACCCATTTGCACCACTCAGGTGACCCTGAGAACACAAATAAACCTCCAGGTGGCCTCAATGACTCTCTAAAAGGATGCAAATGACCAGCTGTCTGCAAGGAGTATATAAATCCTTCCATTCCCCACCATTCAGTCAGAGCTGAAGAAGTGTTTTGTCTCCAACCACACGCACACACACCAACAGACGTTCAAGAGTTAAAGACCAAACCAGCCAGCAAAATCCTTTTCCTTATGATAACGGAACTTGGCAACAACCTAGTGGCTGCCTGCCAAGAGTTTATTATTTACGAAGAGGAGAGATAACTTCTCCCCACTTCTGATACATCAAAAGAAACAGCTCAATAATTACGGAGTTAATCAAGTCCAGAGATAATCCAGCAAAGTCTATAGCAAAAGTCCAGCAATGCAGAATGGCATGGAAGCTTTCAGCTTTGTTCGTCACAAGTTTGACTGGCCACCATGCTCCCTTTTATATCCTGTGGGGTGTGGTCCAGTGACTCAGCCTAATCTTGGGCATGCCTTTTCTTCTGTTACGCGTGTTTATCTCTGCGACGCTGGCGTGGATCCAGCCAAGACTCATTACCCTCATCACTGTCCATCTGTGGCTGCGTGGACGTGCTTGGCCCTGGCCCTATCTCTTGCCCTTTGGCGGACACCGAAGGCATTGCCAAAGAGGAGGGTCCTGGAGAGGGAGGCCTTGCCAACTCCTCTCCTTCACTCTCAGAATCCTCTCCTGCTGATGACACAGGCTCAGGTAATGGAGCCACAACAAGAAGCTTCTTGGAGGAGAAGCGAAACGTCTTCAAGGAAAAAAAACAAAAATCCAATTGCCTTTTGAAAAAAAGGCACCTTTGGGACAACCAGGACCTGGATGACTGAGAATCTCCATAGACATTTACCCGTTCCTTCCTCGCATTCGGAATCACTTTTGAAAAGTTGCAAATACCTGCATTGTCATGTACTTCTTAACCATGCTCAAAAACGCCTTTAACTGAAAGCTTTACTGTGTGAGACAAATAACAACGTATTTTGCAAATGACAGGGTACTTATAACTTTGGATGCTTTCTAGAGATGGATCATGCTGTTTGGATAGCTGGTATTGAAATGGATCAACTCTTTTGCTGGGGTCCAGCGGAGGTTGATTGGTATAATTCTGCTTGCCGCTATATCATTGCATCACTCCAAAGTGTTAGCAATGAACAATTTGCATCTACATTTAGGTGCCAATGGTTGAATGCAAGTAGTCCTTGACTTACAACTGCAACTGAACCTAAAATTTCCTATTGCTAAGCAAGACCATTGTTAAGTGAGTTGCGCCTCCTTTTACGAACTTTCTCATCACAATTATGGAGTGAATCACTGCAATTGAATAATGTGCATAAGCACATTAATAATAAGCCAATCTGGCTCCCTCTATTGACTTTGCTTGTCGGAAGCCGGCTGGGAAGGTTAAAATCAGGGGTGAAATGCTCTCGGTTTGGACCGGATCGCCCGGTCCAGTAGCAATGGAGGTGGGTGGTTCAGAGAACCGGTAGCAAAAATCCCTGTCCCCCCCCCCAATTGCCCAGCTGAGCCGCGCAATCATCAGAGGCTTTTTTTTTTATTTTTAAAAGCATTTTTTCTACAACCTCTTTGGTTGAAAAAAATGCTTTTAAAAGTAAAAAAAAAAAAAGCCTCTGATGATCGCACGGCTCAGCTGGGATCATCAGAGGTTTTTAAAAGCATTTTTTCTACAACCTCTTCGGCCGAAGAGGTTATAGAAAAAATGCTTTTAAAAGGAAAAAAAGCCTCTGCCGATCAGGCAAGTCAGCTGGGATTGTCAGAGGCTTTTAAAAGCATTTTTTCTACAACCTCTTCAGCCAAAGAGGTTATAGAAAAAATGCTTTTAAAAGGAAAAAAAAGCTTCTGCTGATCAGGCAAGTCAGCTGGGATCGTCAGAGGCTTTAAAAGCATTTTTTTTCAGCCAAAGAGGTTGTAGAAAAAATGGTTTTAAAGTAAAAAAAAAAAAATGTTGGCCACGCCCACTCAGTCATATTACCCCCCCACACACACACCAAGCCACGCCCACAGAACAGGTAGTAACAAATTTTACATTTCACCACTGTTTAAAATGGTGATCGCATGACCCTGGGACAGTGCAACTGCCATAAGTACACTTTGATTATTACTTCCTAAAATGACTTGTACCCAGACAACACACTGTTCAGCTGAAGTTGGAATTTTTACATGTTATAAAATAAAATAAAAACTTATTACAAAAAATAATAAAAGTATATACAAAATAAACAGAATAAAAGTTTGTTCAAGCTAGAATCAAAGCATGTTATTAAATTCTCAGCAGTCCATGGTTTTCCCACTGTCGTTTAGCAGAACATTGGATTTGCCAGGAGAAAGAAAGAAATTTATAAATACCTGGCATCGACTGTCATTATTGCGTTTCTCGAAAAAAGAGAAACAGGAATAGCTCTACCTAAGTAGAAAATTATTCAAATGGGGAAGAAAAGCTCTAATAATTAGGAGATAATTGTTTGAAATCTTATTCAACCAAATTAGGCAGAGTAATTGTTATCCATAAAAATATTTAAGCTTTTTTAAAAAATGTTGTGGCCCGCCAGTGGCCAGCAGAGCTGGCAGAAGATTCGGACAGTGAGGAGGTTGGAGAAGAACGTGGGCCGGTCCTGGAGTCTGGGGAAGGCTCGGATGAAGGCTCTGAGTCGAAAGTAGAGAGGGGGCCAAGGCCATCTGGTAGTTCTTTGCTGCCTCCGGAGTCTCCGGAGTCTGACATCAGTGAGGCAGAAGAACAGCAGGAGCCTGTTCCCAGTGTGCTCATGCGCAGAGCTGCCAGAAGACAGGAACAATTAAGAAAACAGGGTCGACTTGGGAGTAAGGCTTGGAGATGATGGGCCCCTCCCATAAGACATAAAAGAGAAGCAAACGGGACGTGAGCTTTTGCAGGAAGCAATTAGTTCATCTGGTCGATTCAAGATTTGAACATTCTGTTTGTGACTGTGCCAAGTTTGGCCTTGCCCTGCGTCTGGAAATTAGCTCTTTGGCAGCGTTCCATGTGAGATAGGTGGGTGTTGATAACCTTCCTCTGAAAGACTGTTTACCAAGCCTTGCGGACTGTAAATGAAAGTAATTTACAGCCGTATGAATTAAAGAGGTTTGCCGGGACTAAGTTTGTGCTGTTTAATTTCTAAGGAAGCCTAGGTCAGAACACCAGTATGGAAGGGGCTGGTGGAGAAGATCATAATATTTGTGATGTTGCAGAATATAGATAGTCCTCGACTTACGACCACAATTGAGCCCAAACTTTCTGTTGCTAAGTGAGACAGTTGTTAATGAGTTTTGCCCCATTTTACAACCTTTCTTGCCACAGTTGTTAAGTGAATCATGGCAGTTGTTTAATTGGTTAAGACAGTGTTTAAGCGGATGTGGCTTCCCTATTGACTTTGCTTGTCAGATAGTCACAAAAAGTGATCACATGACCCCGGAACACTGCAACTGTCATAAATATGAACCAGTTGTTAAGATGTTAAGTGAATCACTACAGTTGATAAGTTAGTAACAAGGTTGTTAAGTGAATCAGCCTTCCCCATTGGTTTTCCTTGTCGGAAGGTCTCAAAAAGGGATCACATGACCTTGGGACACTGCAACTGTCATAAATATGAGTCAGTTGCCAAGCATCTGAATTTTGATCACATGTGTCATGCCCCCATCAGAGTCTGAATCTGAGGGGGAAGTCGAACAGCTGACAGAGAGCGGGAGAGTGGCTCCGTTGGCTGTGGAGGAAACTGGGGAAGGGCAAAGTCAGGCTGGGCAGAGCAGGGGAGAGGTAGAACAAGGGAGAGGGGGTTAAAATGAAGACCAAGGCCCATCCCCTCCTCATCCTAGGGCATGCAGGGAAGAACAGAGAAGAGAGCAACTTGGGTTGCGTGGCTTATGAGGGAGGAAAGGGCCCCGATTCCCTTCACAAGGCACACCTGGGGATGGAGTTTAAAGGAGAGGCAAATGGGAGGTTGTCGGGAACAAACACTGAGTTCATCTCGTGTTAACTGCTTTATCTGAGTTCCTGGCATCCTCCCAACTGGTTTGATTTACTGCCGTGCTACTTCACTTCTGGAACTCCTTATCTTGCTTGCCCTGCCATATTAATTATCTTATCTTGCCTTGTTGGATTTATAGTTGGAGGTTTTCAGTTTATAACGCTTGGACTGGAGTATTTTCAGCCAAAGGCTGTTACAGGTTTGTGGGAGAGTTTTTCTCCAGACCGGAGAGTCTGGAGAGTAAAAGCGATGTTGGGGGCAAAGTTGGAGTTAATAAAGGGACTCATACTTATTCTCTGGCTGTGTTACCTTTGTGCCACACCCCAGGTCATCACAACATGACCAAGGGGATGCTGCAAAAGTCATAAGTGTGAAAATTGGTCATAAGTCACATTTTTCAATGCTGTTGTTAGTCAAGGATTATTCGTACACAAAAGTAGATGATTTACACTTTTCAAAAAGTCTTTTCTGTACATTAATTATTCTTGAACTTTCAGATGTGGAAGAGAAGGAAAAGAAGTAGGAAGTGCGAATTTTGAAAATAATTTTATTTTTTTCTTTATTTAGGTATGAGTGGTCCAGTACTCCTAAAGAAGAACAGAATGACGCCAAAAATAATATATAAGAAAAGGATAACATTTAGCTTCATATTTATTTTTTAAAAAAAACCAACATTCTTCCATCAGAGATTAGCTAGTGTAGTAGGCATATATTTAAATAGCAACTTGGTCTTTGAAGAGATTGAAAATGTTTGCTTAAATAGAAAGGTCATGATTTACTGTCTAAAATGTTTAATAAGTGTTTGGTAAATCTTTTTTATTTTGTTTCTCCTCCCCTGCAAAAAAATAAATGTTACAAATCTTAAAGTAGCCTAAATTTAAAAAAACAAAAACATTTGTGCATCACTTTAGCCTAATCTAAACAATTGAATAAAAAATAATCTAATCTGTTAAATGTTATCCTAATCTGATCAATGGAAATTAATCCCAAAGGTGCTTTTTCAAGAGGCAACTGGACTTTTTGGTTTTTCTTTGAAGACGTTTCGCTTCTCATCCAAGAAGCCTCTTCAGCTCTGCTCTTCAATTATGAAATTGAGAGCTGAAGAAGCTTCTTAGATGAGAAGTGAAATGTCTTCAAAGAAAAACCAGAAAGTCTAGTGACCTCTTGAAAAAGCACTTCTGGGACAACCATGACCTGGATGATTGAGAATCTCCATTGATAATGGAAATTATTATTTTTTTTTTCATAAAAATGTTGCTCCTGTGACTTCAATGGAGATAAATAGTTTGTTTTCTACAAGCGATGGAATTAAATGTCTGGAACAAATGGGTAACTGACGAAGAAGCAGAAAATTATTTACTAACAGAATATTCATTGAAAAGGAAAGTTCTAAATAGCTCGTGTTGCACATCCAAAGTGCCACCAAATAAAACAAAAAGTAATGTTTTGATTTCCCCTACAGGCTCCCTCTTTTTCCTAATTTTCCCAAATTTTATTTGACAACATGATTTAATATAAAGATCATTTGCATCAGAGACAGCAAGAGATGACAGCAGGTATGGAGGAGGGTGTGATCTCCATTTTTATTTTCTTTGACATGTCCTTGTGTTTCTTAGATCTTAATTAATCATTTTATCTCTCTCTTTAGGTGTGTATTTGCAATGATGTTTTTTTTCAGTTGCAGCCCTCCAATTAAGTTAATTACTATTTTTAAATATCACACAGAGTCGCCACAGTATTAGATGGATATCGGCTCCTTCGTTTCATCAAGTCAGTTGGAAACTTAATGGAGATATTCTCATAAATATGGTGAATGCCAGCCATTGTCAGTTTGTTTGCAGTTTAACATATTGGCTCAAATCAGCCCTGTTTCTTAATAGGAGGACAGAGGGATGGAGGGAGGGCTGGATAGATAGATAGATAGATATAGAGATAGATGGATGGGTGGGTGGGTGGGTGAGTGGACGGAGGGGGGGAGAGCTGGATAGAGATAGATAGATAGATAGATAGATAGATAGATAGATAGATAGATAGATAGATATAGATAGATGGATGGATGGGTGGATGGGTGGACGGAGGGGGGAGAGCTGGATAGATAGATAGAGATGAGATAGACAGATAGAAATAGATAGAGATAGATAGATGATATAGATAGAGGTAGATAGAGATAGATAGATGATAGAGATAGATAGGTAGGTAGATAGATAGATAGAAATAGAGATAGATAGATAGATAGATAGATAGATAGATAGATAGATAGATAGATAGATAGATAGATAACAGATAGAGATAGATAGGTAGATACATAGATGATAGATAGATAAATGATAGATAGATACAGTAGGTAGGTAGGTAGGTAGGTAGGTAGGTAGGTAGGTAGGTAGGTAGATAGATAGATAGATAGATAGATAGATAGATAGATAGATAGATAGATAGATAGATAGATCTCTGCTGTTGCCCCCACCTTATGGAACTTTATCCCTCCAGAGGTGAGATGCCCCCCCCTCCTGAGCTTCTCTAAAGATGTGAAAATGTGGCTCTGCTGCCTTCTTGGGGCTCACAGGGGAGAACACAGCTGTGGGGCTGGTTAACCCTCTGAAAGCTTTCCCCTGCCTTTTAATTAACTTTTAACATTGGTTTCTAATCATCCTGGCCTCTTTTTAAATTCTATATACTATTTTTCTGTTCTAATACAGACAGCTCTTGACCTACAACAGTTCATTTAATGACTGTTCAAGGTTATAACGGCCCTGAAAAAGTGACTTATGACCATTTTTCTCACTTCCGACCGTTGCAGCATCCCCTTGGCAACTGACTCCTATTTATGACGGTTGCAGTGTTCCAAGGACATGCGATGCCCTTTTGAGACCTTCCGACAAGCAAAGTCAATGGGGAAGGCCAGATTCACTTAACAACCGGGTTACTAACTTAACAACTGCAACGATTCACTTAACGACTGTGTCAAAAAGGTTGTAAAATGGAGCAAAACTCACTTAACACACGTCTCACTTAGAACATAAGTTTGGGGCTCAATTGTGGTCGTATCTCGAAGACTACCTGTATTTTATGTGCACACCGCCCAAGGTCCTTGTCTGAGACAGATGGGCAGTTTGAAAATTCATTAAATAAAATAAAATCAGAAAGATCTAATCCAGCAACCTTTCAGGACTAACCTGTCTTTTTCAGTATCCCATCCAGAGGTGGGTTTCAGCAGGTTCTGACCAGTTCTGGAGAACCGGTAGTGGAAATTTTGAATAGTTCGGAGAACCAGTAGTAAAAATTCTGATTGGCCCTGCCCCTATCTATTCTCTGCCTCCCAAGTCCCAGTTGATCGGGAGGAAATGGGGATTTTGAAGTAACCTTCCCCTGCCATGCCCATCAAGGCACGCCCACCAAGCCATGCCACGCCCACCAAGCCACACCCTCAGAACCTCCAGTAAAAACTTTTTGAAACCCACCACTGATCCCATCAATTGTGTTCCTGTTTCATCCCTGACGTCATGGATCTGACCTTTGATGGACATCTTTTGTTGTCCTGTGCTAATTAGCTTTGTGCTAATTAAATGTGAACTCAAAACCGCGACAATAAAGCAGGCAGGCTCTGAAGTGGAAAGGAGCCATTGATCGGCAGCTCCGAAACACGTTAAATAATAAGCACAGAGTGTTTCCTGTTCCAGTTTAAGGAACACACTGGTGTGTTTTCACTGGAGACTCTGTGGCTCTTGAAAAATTGCTTAAATTAGCGAGAGACCGAATGCATCAGCCTTGCTCGGTGCCAACATACAAGACAGCTGATAATGTCATTAGCGTGCTGAGGTCAAAACTGTCGGCTCCAGTAAACCATCTCTAATCTGCCATGAACTCCTGTCATTGCAAATGGGAATTGAATTTATCATCTGAACAAATTAATTGCTTTGAAATAATGTCATCGGTAACCTGGTTGTACAATATATTTGTTGGGTGGTTGTCCATTTTTTTTTTTTTGCAGGGTTTACACAGAGGTAGTGTCAGATGTAAATGCCTTATTCTCCAATGTGTAAATAATGTATATATGGAACATCAGAGGTTAACTTATTCTTTGGACTTTAATGTATTCATAACTTACCACTCCCATTCCTAGCTCCACCCCTTGTATATATAAGGAGCCACCCTCACCATTCTCGCTGCTTCTACCTTGAATATTCGGTGAATATAGAATGCCTATCATAATTAAAAAGAAATATATTTAAAGCTCTAACTCCTATTATCTTTATTGAGTCTGATCCTGAAAATATTGCAACAAGCTGGTAGCAGAGGATGGTTAATTGACTCAATAAGTAATTAAAAATGTCCAAGAAAGATAGGCCCAACACCAGGGCCTACAGCAAAGAAATAGAAACTGATCAAGAGATGATCAACGAATCCACCAATGCGATTTCGAGAGAATCCGAAGAATACACCACTGAAGAAGAAGAACTAATGAGTGAAAATAATGACCAGAAAGAAATCGAAATAGAAAATAACGAACTCAGGTCAGAGATATTAAAGATACTAAAAAGTCAAAAGAATGATGAAAGTCTCATCGCGGACCTCCAGGAGATGCTGAAGAACAGCGGAGCAGCGAGAGAGAAAAACGTCATTAAAGAAAAACCCAAAGATCAAAAAACCGTAAGTGAGATGACTAATGAGAAAATAGTTGTTAAAAAGAAAAGATGTGATCCCGCGCGAAATTTTGAATGGCAGCCATCTTGGTTTCAACGAACTTCAAAAGAGAATGGAGCAGAGCCAATCAAAACGCTCAGTTCAAAATTTCTGGCGCGAAAAACACTATCAGACGAAGAAAGTGAGAAAGAAGTCTCAAACTCTTCAGATGATCCAAAATCAGAAAGTGAAGACGATTTAACAAAATCTCAAGTAAAATCAGCAATGAAAACGCTTTTTGCTGCTTTTGGGCCAAGACTGAAAATTACCAAGACATCTACGAAGAAGCAAGAAATCAAACCGGCGACTCAAGACCTGCACGCTCCCATCCTGATTTCGAAAGCGACAACGCCCGAGCCCAGAGAGCCATGCCGATTTCGCCCTACACCACAGACAAGATCGAATACCAACGCACACAAAAAGAAGAAAAGAACCGTCGCCACCACCAGAACCCCAAAAACCGAGCCAGAGACCGACTCATCTGAGGAGGAGCGGATCGAGAGAGCTGAAAGGGAGAGAACCTTCCACGACGCCACCAAAGAAGAAATGAGCAACGCGCATGTGCGAAACTACGTAGACGACCCAGAAGGACTTGAACTGGCCAGAGAACCGCGCAGACTCATTGCAAGCATCCCAATGCCGTTCTGTAATTTCCTGCACTTGAGAGATCACGGACTGCCCCAGGTTGTAAGTAATGGACAGAATAACGTAGGTAACTTACCCAGTGACTTCCCAAAACTTAGAATTGATGGCATTAATTTACAAGAGTGGTATCAACAGCTTCAGGTTATTTTCATGAAAGAAAATTTACTATTCTTTATAACTAGCCCTCCAAGAAGACCTTGGACTTTAAAAATAGATTGTTTACATCATAGAGCATTTTTCATAATAATATCTAGCGTGTCTCCTGCAATGTATCATAGCATCAAACCAAACCTAACTGTATCAGAAATAATTCAATGCATGTTTAATCTATTTCACAGCGATAGCGTAGCTACAACCACAAGAATGTCTAAGGATTTCTTTTCCTCTAGAGTAAAACCAGGGGTTTCTATAAGTGAGCATTTGATAAATCTAAACAAAATAAGAGCTGAGCTACAATTGAGGGGGGAAGTGATTTCAGATCAAACAATGAAAAGTGTTATTATCAATTCACTTGATCCATCATGGGATAGCTTTATGTCACACCTAGATACCATTAATTTGGGATATTTATCCATAGAAAGTCTATCTAACAAATTGATAGCAGAAGACAATTCAAGAAAAAATCGATCCAGTAACCAAACAGACCACAAACCTTTTAGGAAAGTAGTCTTTCAAGATAAACATAATGAGGCCTTTAGATGCTACAATTGTGGATCCAGGGAACATAGTAGAAGAGACTGCCCCAAAGTCTCAAGAGAGAGACATAGGCCAGAATATAGGAGCAAATATAATTACAAACAATCTTCCACAGATAGACACGAATATAGAAGTCCACCAAATTACAAAGAAGGTAGAGGGGGTAGAGAAAATTCAAAAGAGAGGAAATCTGGGTCACTGAATGGGCTAAATAAACAAGACAGCACCAGAACACAGCAGGATGAGAATAACAATTGGCTTATTGATTCTGGTGCAACAAATCACACCACCAACAACAAAAGTATATTATCTTCATTTATAGAAGATAAGTTTGTGATAAAGGTAGCTAATCAAGAAAAGGTTCAAGTACTAGGCAAAGGAAATGTGACCTTGCCTGGTTTAGGGAAAATAGAGGGGGTATTATTAATCCCAGAAATACCTCACAACATACTAAGTGCCATAAAATTAAGCAGAGAATCTGATATCAATATAGTTTTCTCAAAGGGGAAAGCAACTATAAAAAAGAACAAAACAAATGTAGGTACTGTAATGATAAAAGGAGGTCTACCCTATCTGATAACTAAAGAAAGATGTTTACATAACATTGATTCAAATATGGAAGATTGTATTGAAGCAGATGATGAAAATGTCAGTAACAGTGACAATGATGAGTGTAGAATAACTCATGATCACAAAAATACATACAAGGAAAAGAAACCAAAAATAGGTAAACCAATTCATGATGAGTGTGCTCACATCTTACACAGGAAGTTAGGACATGCAAGCTTTCCTGTAGTACAAAAAATGACTGAACACGCAGAAGGTGTCAAAATAAAAAATTGTGAAAATTATTTGGAATGCTCAGTATGTAAATCCACCAAACTAAAAACCAGTCCCAGACCAAAAAAATCTAACAGATCAACTAACAATATTTTTGATTTGGTACATATGGACTTAGTTGGTCCATTAAGTCCCTCAATTACCTATAGAAAACGTTACTTCCTAACAATAGTGGATGACTACAGCCGATATGGTTTTGTTTACACATTAAAGCACAAGGATGAAACATTTCAGAAATTTAAGGAATTCTACAAACGTATAGAAACACAACATAATATCAGAATAAAGCAAATTATGACAGATAGGGGATGTGAGTTCATGTCTAAAGAATTCTCCCAATGGTTAAAGGATAGAGGAATGTTACATTTCACGTCCAATCCTTTTTCTGCATTTCAAAATGGAGTTACAGAGAGGAAAAATTCCACACTACAAACCATGATTAGGTGCACATTAGAGGATGCTGGTTTAGGCAAACAATTTTGGTCAGAGGCATTACATTATTCAAATTACACTCAAAATAGAACCTGGTCCAGTATTGTGAATAAGACACCATATGAGATGATGTACAATAGAAAACCCAAATTATCACACATGCACATATTTGGAGTCACTGCAGACGTACACATACCTAAACAATTGAGGAGAAAGGGAGAAAACGTATCCAGGAGATTAAGATTCATGGGATACGAAACTGGAACCAAAGGGTACAGATTTATTGATAGTAATAACAAATTTATAGTATCCAGAACAGCTGTGTTCCATGAACAGGCCAATTGGTCAAAATTGCACCTTAATGAAATATTTCCTAATAAATGTAAAGATACGATATCTTGCGAGGAAGGAACAACAGAAAATCAAAATATTAACAAAAGTAAGAACAAAACCAAAACTTGGACTAATAGTCAGCATAGAATAAAGACAGACACATTAACAAAAAAGGAAGCTAGATATTTGCATGATAACCATAGCAAGCCTGAAAGAACTATTAGAAACAATAGAAACCAAATACCAAATAAATACAAAGATTACATAATGCATATGAATGGAGAACAAATAACACCTAACACATATGAAGAAGTATTGAAACTTCCACATGAAGAAAGAGAAAAATGGGAACTAGCTATGGAAAAGGAGATGGAAAGTTTACAAGGATTAAATGTATTCACACCTGCGATCGCACCTAAGGATAAAACAATTATAGGTACCAGGTGGATTTATAAAATTAAGAACTTAGAAGGAGGCAATACCTTATACAAGGCTAGACTAGTTGCACAAGGCTATGCACAAAAATACCCAGAAGACTATACTGATACATATTCACCCACAGTGAGAACAGAGAGTGTCAAAACAGCCCTTGTAGTAGCATCTGCACTCAATCTGGACGTATTCCAATATGACATACAGACCGCATACTTACATGCAAAATTAGATAAGGAAATATATGTAAGAGCACCACACAGTCAATACACTAATAAGAACGAAATTTGGTTATTAAATAAGAGTCTGTACGGATTAAAGCAATCCGGCAAAAGATGGTACGATTGCTTGGTAAAAGTACTTAAGACCATGGATTTCAACGCCACCACTGCTGATAACTGTTTCTTTGTAAAAAAGAGTAATGATCATATTGAATTTGTATTAATTTACGTGGACGATATTTTATACATTGGAAAGCATAAAGAGAGCAGGGAAATCTTTGTAAATAAGTTAAATGAACACTTCTCACTGAAATCTCTGGGTAAAGTGAATAAATACCTTGGTGTGCAAATTAACAAAACTAAAAGGGGATTCAAACTTACACAGAAAGATAAAATCATCGAACTCCTAAACAAATGTAACTTAAATAATGCCAAAACCTGTGACACCCCTATGCAAACTGATTTTCTTAGAAACACTGATGAATCTTCCCCTGAGTTTAAAGACAACACATTTTACAGATCAGTTATAGGTTCACTCCTTTATATATCTAATTGGACTAGGCCAGATATTGCATTACCTCTCAATCTACTGTCAAGATATGTTAGTAAACCAACCTTGTATCATTGGGAAGCTGTCAAAAGAATTCTAAGATATCTGAAGGGTACATTAGATTTTTGTTTAATGTTGGAACCCAATAATGACAGAGAACCAAAAATTACTTGTTATGCTGATGCAGATTGGGCTGGTGATACATCATGCAGAAAGAGTACTTCTGGTTATGTTTTTCTATTGAATGATTGTCCAGTTTACTGGTATACTGGTAAACAAGAACTAGTAGCCACTTCTACTACAGAAGCGGAATATGTTTGTTTGTCCAAGGCTGCAAATAACCTTGTATGGTTCAATGATCTGATCACTGATGTTTGGAAGAAGCCCACTTTACCATTTATTATGCATGAAGACAATAAAGCGGCCATTGAAATATCCAGATCCGATGCAATTGGACAAAGGTCCAGGCATATTGATATAAAGTTTAAGCATGTGAGACAACTGTCTCAAGACGGATTCATTAAAGCAATACATTGCGATACTTCTGAACAATTAGCTGACATATTAACAAAACCCTTACCTTCTAAACAACACAAATATTTAACTTCTAAATTATGTGTATTATATTGTCCTGAATCAGAATGTAATTGGTGTTGTGTAACGAACCGGCATTTAGAGGGGGATTTGTCAGATGTAAATGCCTTATTCTCCAATGTGTAAATAATGTATATATGGAACATCAGAGGTTAACTTATTCTTTGGACTTTAATGTATTCATAACTTACCACTCCCATTCCTAGCTCCACCCCTTGTATATATAAGGAGCCACCCTCACCATTCTCGCTGCTTCTACCTTGAATATTCGGTGAATATAGAATGCCTATCATAATTAAAAAGAAATATATTTAAAGCTCTAACTCCTATTATCTTTATTGAGTCTGATCCTGAAAATATTGCAACAGGTAGGATTCACTTACCTTCCTTACCGGTTTGCAAATATGAGCATGCATGTAGCATAGTGGTAAAGATATTGGACGTAACTGAGAAGACTTATGTCTTCCCTCATCCACAGAAGATCCTATGGTAGCTTTGGGTCAACGTTTCTGATCACTGTGATACAAAGAAGATGTTGAGATCCTGGAAGAATGCAGGGAACAGCAACAAAGATGATCAGGGGACTGGGAAACTAAACCGTAAGATGAACGATTGTGAGAACTGGGTATGTCTAGTCTAACAAAGAGAAGGACTAGGGAAGATATAATAGTAGTCTTCCAGTCCTCGAGAGGCTGTAACAAAGAAGATGTCAGACCTGGAAGCTATCTTTTACATTTGGGCCTTCAGGCCTGCCACATCTTCTGTGGGAAAATGGGAGGGGAGATTGCATAGAGTGTAGATGATATGTAGTCAAAATAACATTCCTTTCTCAGAGAGTCAAGGACACAGTGCCCTGGAGTCGGATGACTGTGAGGTGTCTTCAGTTTGGACGGTGGATGATTGGCCCATGTGATGGACATGAGGGTGCTGGGTAGGGACTTGAACTTTCAATTGGGTGGGGAAAACCTGGAAGCTTTCAGATTCGGGTTTTCCCAGATGTGCCAATGTGACATCTCTAATAAAAAGTAGCTTTGAGGAAATCCAAGCCTTGGAGTTTTCTTTCGTTGGGGGTGTTACTTGGAACCCTGACATAAGAGGGGGTCGACCTATTCTCCAAAGCACCTGACAGCGAGACAAGAAGTAACAGAGGGAATCTTATCAAACAGAAACCCAACCGAGGACTAAGGAGGAATTTCCTGATAGTGAGGACAATTAATCAGTGGAATGGCTTACCTCTGGAAGTTGTGGATGTTTCATCACTGGAGGTTTTCAAGAAAAGACTGGACAGCCATTTGTTTGAAATGGTCTAGGGCGTGGCACGCAGCGCCCTCTCTGTGGGCACACAAGCTGTTGCCCCAGTTCAGCTGCGCCGTGCATGAGTGCGTGCCTCCCACCAGCCAGTCTGTCTTCGGTTTTCTGCTGTGCATATGCAAGTGCGGGGTGCGTATTGGGGGTGCGCACATGTGTGGGGGTACATAGGGGGCCATGCCTGCATGCGCAGGGGTGGGGCGCATTTGGGAGGGTTGCACGCACATGCACAGTGGCATGCGGGGGGCATGCAGGCATGCACGGGGCAGGGCACAATGCACAGGGGCTGCATGCACATTGCATTTTGGGGGTTCGGGCACACCTGCATGCATTCTGGCATGCACGCCCATGTTTTCGGCACTCAGTCCGAAAAAGGTTAGCCATCACTGGTCTAGGGTTAGGGTTGGACTAGAAGACATCCAACGTCCCTTCCAATTCTATTATTCTATGTTCTATATTCTCTTTCTTGGTCCAACAGCTAGTATAATATACTGATACAAATGTTGAACTGAGATCCACATTCTAGGTCCCCCTTAACTGTAGAATCTTCTTAGGGTCTTCTGGCCAGCCTTCTTCTCAGCTTCACGTAATGTTCTGCCCCAGCTATGGATCCCAAAGAACACAGCACACACAAACTCTGAACAAAACTTAGTTTACTCAAATAACACAGTTTTGGGCAAATGCCGGCTGTTAATAAGCATTCTTAACAGCCTGCCAGAATTCCACAGATAAGATAGTCAGAGTCTTACTGGAGTTGGCAGAAAGCCCAGAAGCAAAGTTGCAGAGAAATCCCAATGCAATGATTAGCGAACTAAAGTTGTTTCCTGCAGCTTGTTACAAGCTGCGGTCCTCCTTAAATAGGCTAAGGGAGTGGCCAATTAGCCCCAAGCCTTACTCTCGAGGAGACCTCCTCCTGAGGAACCACTCCTGCCTTTTGGCAGCTCTGTGTGCCCGTGCATCGAGAAGAGGCTCCTCCTCTTCCTCCTCTTCACTTAAAGGAGCCTCTGGAGGTTCTGAAGGCGCTGGCTGAATCCCCGCCTCTGGCACCACATCTTCTCCAGCCTCCTCATTGTCTGACTCGAGCGCCAGCTGCACAGGCTGCTGGTGCAGTACCACACCTGCCTCCTCGTCGTCGGGATCAGCAACTATCCGCGCAGGCCACTGGCGGGCCACAATACCTAACCCTCAGGGTTGGTTTTGTTTACTAGTGGAAAAAAATGAGAGAGAAAGAACAGACATCCATCAAACAAGCAAGCAAAGGCATCAATAAAAAGCAAGTCCTTAGAAAAAGACATTAGCAAGATACTGTTAATCAATACATGTAATAAAATGATCTGTGGTTTCATTATTTTTTTATTTGTATTTGAGTATCTTCATTGGGAATATCAGTCCTGACCAACTGTGTGCATTTATTTATTTAAGGAAATTTATATAGCTTGCTCAAAGTCACCCAGACAGTTTTCATGCCTAAGGTGAGCTAGAACTCACCATCACCTGGTGATTGACCCAGGAGTGGGTTGTACTTACCTGAGGGAGATGAGCCGGAGGCTCCAACTGGCACAGAGTGCGGCCGCGCAGGTGGTTATGGGAGCAACATGGCGCTCCCGTGTGACACCTCTCCTGCGCGAGCTGCACTGGCTCCCGGTGGTCTTCCGGGTGCGCTTCAAGGTTTTGGTCACCACCTTTAGAGCACTCCATGGCTTAGGACCTGGTTATTTACGGGACCGCCTACTACCACAAACAGCCTCCCACCAGCCGGTATGCTCTCATAGAGAGGGGCTCCTCCAGGTGCCGTCAGCCAAACAATGTCGACTGGCGGCCCCCAGGGGGAGGGCCTTCTCTGTGGGGGCACCCACTATCTGGAATGAGCTCCCCCCAGAGATACGGAGGATCCTGGATCTGCGCACTTTCCGCCGTGCTCTTAAGACCCTCCTATTCCAGCAAGCTGGCCTGGCCTAATTTTCTCCCCTGTTTTAAAATTCTTTTAAATCAAAATTTTAATCTGTTTTAAATTATTGGGATTTTTAATTGTATCGGGCTAAATTATTTAATCTGGTTTTAATTATGTTTCTAACTTTTGTATCTATGTATTTTATTTTGTGCTTGTTCACCGCCCTGAGTCCTTTGGGAGTAGGGCGGTATATAAATTTAATAAAAAACAAACAAAAACAAAACAAACTACCGGATTGCAACGGGGCCGTGGACGGTTCTGTGCATGTACAGAAGCTTCCTGATGACATCGTGGTCAGTGGGTGGAGCCTCCTGCTGGTTTTACTACAGATTCTTGCGAACCGGTCTGAACCGGGGGCAACTCACCACTGGATTGACCCCAAATCACCTAGCCAGATTTCATGGCTAAGATGAGACTAGAACTCATGGTCTCTTGTTTTCTAAGTTAGCCCACCTTAACCACGACATCAAAATGGCTTCTTCACCTGAAGTTTTCCAGATATGGGAACAATGATCCATGGGGAGAAGATACTTTTTTCTGCCATGCTAATTAGCCTTAATTATTGCAGCTGTGGCCTAGGACATCCTCCAGGCATCAGATCGGGCAAGACTTCAAATTTTATGGATTGGAGATAAATGTTAATCATTGTGGCAATATGGACGAGGGATTATGGGAGACACAGGCTTGAACATCTGGAGGGTACGAAGAATGTACAAAATGTTCCAAGCTTCAAACATTCCAACTGAGAAATGCTGGTTGGGAGGATTCTGGCAGAAGCGTCTCCATGTAATTTATGCAGCCCTGATTATTTTGTACTTTATGTTAATTTTTTATAAATTGGCATCAGATGTGCATGATCAGAAAAAAAAATATGGCAAAATTTGAGTCCGCTGAGAAGCTTATTTTGATACGGAATAGTCTTTTTAAGTTGCTTGCCATGCTCTGAAGTGGGGTAATGTGGAAATTAATTGGAAAACATTCATTTTCATATATGCATTCAGAAGAGTAGATCTGTAGACAATCATAAAGTCTGGTATCAAAATTCTCAATCCTGGGTGTGGATCTATTTATTCATTTATTTGTATCTTGCCTTTATTATTTTTGATAAATAGCAAGGCGGTGAACATATTCAACACAACTTCCTCCTTCTATTTTCCTCGCAACAACAACTCTGTGAGATGAGTTGGGCTGACAGAGAGTGACTGGCTCAAAGTCACCCAGGCAGCTTTTATGCCTAAGGCAGCACTAGAACTCACAATCTCCTAGTGATTGGTCAAAAGTCACTCAGCTGGTTTCATGCCTAAGGTGAGACTAGAACTCACAATCTTCTGGTGATTGACCGAAAGTCACCCAACTGGCCTTTATGCCTAAAGCAAGGCTAGAATTCACAGTCTCCTGGTGATTGGCCTAAGTCATCTAGTTAGCTTTCATGCCTAAGGTGAGACTAGAACTCACAATCTTCTGGTGATTGACTGAAAGTTACCCAACCGGCCTTCATGCCTAAGGCAGGACTAGAATTCACAGTCTCCTGGTGATTGGCCTAAGTCATCTAGTCGGCTTTCATGCTTACGGCAGGACTAGAACTCACTGTCTCCTGGTTTCTAGCCTGGTGCTTTAACCACTAGATCCCATGGCAGGCTGAGTGTTATAGAGTAGAGCAAAGTGCCAATGGAATCAAAACAACTCTTCTCTTTATTACAATAAAAAAAAAGACCCTCAAGCACATTGCTTACCCAAACCTCTCAATAATTTCACAACTTCATATGTGGTGGACATGCCCTGAAGCAAAAAACTATTGGAATAAAATTAAAACCTGGCTGGAAGAAATGACACAATTACATACTGAATTCAAACCAGAGTTGTTCCTATTGGGTATCCTACCTGACAAAATTAAAAAAGAATATATTTATTTGATTATACACGTAATAACAGCTGCAAGAATTGTTTATACTCAAAATTGGAAATTAGAGAAAATACCTTTGGAAGATTATGTAATAAAAAAGATTTTAGATTGTGCAGAAATGAACCGATTAACTTTGTTGATGAAAAATATGGAAGAATCAGAATACTTTAGAATATGGAATTATTTTTATTGTTGGTTGGAAAAGAGATATAAATTATTAATTTTATAACTATGTGTAAAAATTTGATGGCAAGAATATGGTTATAGGAATGAACTTTTATAGTGGTTTGGATGACGATTAAGATAGAAGAAACTGTTGGAACAAGAAGAATAAAAAGAACTGAAGAAGTCAACACCGAGATGTCACAGGGGAGGGATGATTGATGTATTAAATGTTTGTTTGTCGTAAAAAATAAAAAACTTTAAAAAAATAATTATTTCACAACGGTTTGTATTGTCTTTCTGCTTTAGCTGTCTTTCAAGCTTTGTTTTGTTGTGGCCCAGTCAACGCAACTCTCTGGTATTTTACCAAGGTGGGAAGCGAGGGAAGAGAAAGGCCAAAGGATACATCTGTCAAACATAACAGCCTTTTCGAGGACAGTTTATTAAACAAGGACTCACATGGGTGAAGGAGTGGATAAATTTGAAGAACAAAAGAATATTGACGATAGAAGGGCATGAATTACAATTGGGGTGGCATGCATTTGTATGGTATGGGAAAAGTTACTTCCAAAGGCACTACATCAGAAATGCTCTGCTGTCAGTGTGGGAAAAAATCAAACAGAATCACTCTAGGAAAATACTGGTCTGGCTATCCACGATGGAAGCGCTAATATCAGTGGTGAAATTCAAATTTTTTTACTACCGGTTCTGTGGGTGTGGCTTGGTGGGCGTGGCTTGGGCGTGGGAGGGGAAGGATACTGTAAAATCCCCATTCCCTCCCCACTCCAGGGGAAGGTTACTGCAAAATCCCCATTTCCTCCCGATCAGCTGGGACTCGGGAGGCAGAGAATAGATGGGGGCGGGGCCAGTCAGAATTTTTACTACCGGTTCTCCAACCTACTCAAAATTTCTGCTACCGGTTCTCCAGAACTGGTCAGAACCTGCTGAAACCCACCTCTGGTTCACATATTGCCAACCAACCCAGAGGTGGGTTCTACTTACCTTTACTACTGGTTCACAACAGGCCTGCGTGCGCGTGCTCACTTCGCTCGCGCAGAAGCATTTTGATGACATCGGGGTCAGTGGGCGGAGCCTCCTGCCAGTTTTACTACCGGTCCTATAGAACCGGGGGCAACCCACCACTGAACCAACCTCATAAATGGATAATAAACGGTGAACTTTTTTTCTTCCTTGCATTGAACTATAGCACAGAGATTTACCCAGTTTTTTTTGTTGCTTTTTTATTTTGCTGTTTGTTTTTTTTCACCAGATCCTCAGCCCATATCCGAAGGCCCATATCCATAACAGGTGCAGAGATTAGTAACTTAATAACGAAAGAAGATCAACCAAATAGAAATAGATATATATATATATGAATAGATATTGTAAGTAACAGTAATATTGGAATGTATGGGATTATAGATTAAAACATATAGAATGATAAAGACATAAAGTGTTATGGTACAACTGTGAAAATAATGGTTATAGCTATGATGTACAACATTATGTATTTAAATTGTCACAATATGACAATAGTCATATTGTATGACTATGAGAATAATCTTAAGGGACGTGGTGGCTCAGTGGCTAAGATGCCGATTGAAAGATTGGCAGTTCAGTGGTTCGAATCCCTAGTGCCGCATAACGGGGTGAGCTCCCGTTACTTGTCCCAGCTTCTGCCAACCTAGCAGTTCAAAAGCACGTAAAAAATGCAAGTAGAAAAAAAGGGACCACCTTTGGTGGGAAGGTAACAGCGTTCTGTGCGCCTTTGGTGTTTAGTCATGCCGGCCACATGACCATGAAGATGTCTTCAGACAGCGCTGGCTCTTCGGCTTTGAAACGGAGAGGAGCACCACCCCCTAGAGTCGGGAACGACTAGCACATATGGGTGAGGAGAACCTTTACCTTTTATGAGAATAATAGTTATACTCAGGGTGTATAATACTAGTTGTACTTAAACAATGTAGGCTGGTGACCCCCAGGGGGAGAGCCTTCTCTGTGGGGGCACCTACCCTCTGGAATCAGCTGCCCCCAGAGATAATCCAAGACCTCAGTGCCTTCCGCCGTGCCCTTAAAACCCACTTTTTCCAGCAAGCCGGGCTGGTTTAGGAAGAAATTTTTTAAAAATTGTTAAATGTTTAATTGGTTTGTGGTTTTTTAAATTTTGGGCCAAATTTATATAGATTTTAATTGTTTTTAATATTTGTATTTCATGTTTTTAATTCTGGCTGTGTACCGCCCTGAGTCCTCAGGGAGAAGGGCAGTATATAAATTGAAAAATAAAATAAAATAAATAAATAAAAAGGACTTGATACAGCCAGTACACTGGTGTTGCAAAACTGGAAATGTAATGTGATATATAATAAAGGAAAATGTATAATAAAAATATTTTTTTTTAAAAAAATAAACAAGGACAATGTCTATTCTCATTGGTTTTCAAGTGTTCAGCTTTCATATGCAACAGGTGTTATTCAAATAAGCGTCACTGCCTTCCTCAAAGCTCTGAATAGAGAATAGAACTCGAGCAGAGACTCAACACCTTTCATCTGAATCACAGTCCTCGCCACTAATGGATGCTTTTCAAATTCTGTATTGTTTCTCACAAAACTTCAAGGACAAGTCCCTGTAATTATCACATGTAATATGTTGAATTCCTCTCCAGAGAGTCTTTTCACGTCATGCCACTTTCCAGGAATTCACCATCAAACAAATGAGGAACTATAGGAGATAAAAATAATTAGGACGCAAAATTAAAATTGCAGTGCGTTAAAAATAGTTAATATAAAAAGTAGACCTTAAAAGCAGGGGTGCGAGGGATCAGTGGTTAAGAAGCTAAGCTTGGCAGCTGGAAAGCTGTCAGCTCTGGTTCGAGACCCGAATGCTGCATGAAGGGATGAGCTCCCCTTCCTGCCCCAGCTCCTGCCTACCTAGCAATTTGAAAGCATGCGATTGCGAGTAGATAAATAGGTACCACTTCAGCAGGAAAATAACAGCCTTCTGTGTTTTGCCCGATGCTCTGCAGTCCTCAACTTACAACCATTCATTTAGTGACTGTTCAAAGGTCCAATGACATCAAAAAAAGTGACTTATAACTGTTTTTCACACTTATGACTGTTGCAGCATCTGTAGGGTCACATGGTCAGATTTCAGATGCTTGGCAACTGGCAGGTATTTATGACAGTTACGGTGTCCTGGGGTCACGTGATCTCCTTTTGCGACCTTATGACGAGCAATGGGGAAGCTAGATTCACTTGACAATCCTGTTACTAAGTTAACAAGTGCAGTGCTTCAGTTAACAACTGTGGGAAAAAAAGGTTACAAAAAATGAGGCAAAAATTCACCTAACAACTGTCTAGGTTAGCAGCAAAACATTTTAGGCTCAATTGCGGTCATAAACCGATCAATCGTGGTCTATATACTTAGATCATTCCCATCGCTGCTGAGGTGATACTAATATAAACAAATGGAAAAACTAAAGAAAAGATAACTAAGAGATATGCAATGGTATTTACCCCTTAAGGAATAAGCATGAAATCTAGTTAACACTTCCCTGCCACCTTGAATATTTTCAAATATACTCAATGCAGTGGTGGGATTCAAATAATTTAACAACTGGTTCTCTGCCCTAATGACCAGCTGGGTGGGCGTGGTCATGGTGGGCGTGGCCAGGGGGTGTGACACAGGGGTGGGTTTTACTTACCTTTATTAACGGTTTGAACGGGGCCGCGCACACGCGCTTGCTTTGCACGTGTACGTGCGCGCGCTCTTCTGCGCAAGTGCAGAAGCTTCTGCGCATACACAGAAGCATTTTCATGACGCCAGGGTCAGTGGACAGAGCCTCCCGCCAGTTTTATTACCTGTTCTATAGAACCGGTGCGAACCGGAGGCAACCCACCAGTGGTATGACAGGCAGCACTCGGACTCCTGCACCTCCCTGGGAGCAACAACAGGGTGGGGGGGGGAATGCGCTGCCCCCGTGTGCCCCATTTTGGGCCTAGTCGGCCTCCCTGAAGCCTCCTGGGAGTGAAAACCAGCCGTGGAGGGGGGCGCTGCCCCTTCCACGCCCCATTTTGGGCCAAGTAGGCCTCCCTGCACTTACCTGGAACCCAAAATGGGGTGCATGGGGACTCCTGGAAGGGGCGGGGCAGGAGGGGTGGGGCCAGCCAGTAATTTAACTACCGGTTTGCCCGAACCGGCCTGAACTGGCTAATCCCACCACTGACTCAGTGTCTTTTAGCGGTAGATGTTTATTATTATAGTGGTTCATGCCTGTAATTTTGAATGCAGGAAACATTTGTTTTAATTGAATTTAATTCCGAGCAGCCCTTGCCTTCAGAGATATTGTTCACTTTCAGACTTCATTTTCTAATGGCAACCTAACCAGAGCTTGCGATATAGCTATTTTTCCCAAGAAGCCTTCCCTTCGGAGTGGCAGCCTTCTTCCTTCAAAGTCTCTCCTTAACTCTCTGAAAACGTGATTTGCAATTCATGGCTGGATTAACTGAGGCACCGGTTAGGAAAGAAAACATATAAAGTGTTTCTCTTTAAGATGAATATTTATGGAGTCCTGAAATCAAAGCATCATGTTGCATAAATTGGAACCCTACCAGAATTTTAAAATCACCGTGAGCTTAAAGATGGAGCTTTGGAGATTGCGGCATCAATCCCCCCCACCGCACCCCATTCCATCTGGATTTAGTTTGGAAAACATGAATTTTTTACATTCCAAGACAAAAATATCCATATATTTTTAAATCTGATGGGTATCTCACCAGTCTTAAACTGCTACTCAGATCCACATCCATCATAAGGCTCTGAAATAATCTCCGCTGTATCTGCACAGACCTATTTAGCTCAACTATATCAGATTAGTGAGACGCTGGAAATAAAAAGGACTTCTTCTCCTGGACTTTATTTTTACTTTTTCTCCTAAAGGTGTTTTTTTCTCCCCTTTATTTTCCAGAGAGCTACGGAAGGATCCCTTCTGAGATTCCTTCTCCCATTCTTTCTGTGAGCTGAGATAGCTCTTCTCAGACAGATTAGATAGATAGGTGGTAGGTGGGTGGATGAATGGATAGAGAGATGATAGATGGATCCTAGATGATATATGATAATAGATAGATACAGTACTGGCCAAAATTGGGGAAAGTGTATTTTCTAAAACTAGCTAATAACACCACTTTTTTTGGGGAGTAGTACCATAAAATTAGATATCAATGGAAAGATAATTTAATCAAGAATGCAATGCAATCACTTTTATGAAGGAGTTGCTATTAGAATAGCAGTTACAGTATAAAGAAGAAAAGTGAAACACATAGAAAAAAACGAGATATACAAAAATGATCACCATGGAAAAAAAGACATATACAAAAATGATCACCGTGTTAGTAAATACTTAGTTGGGTAACCTTTAGCATGAATGATGGCTTTACAACGTCTTCCCATGGAGGGAACCAAGTTTTTTAGTTCTGCAGCTGTTATAATATGAAACCAAGATTGAATGATGGCTTCTATTAACTGGGTTTTTATTGTTGGGTTGCTTTTGACTAACAGGATTGTTTAGTCGGCTCCACAGATTTTCAATTGGGTTAAGGTCTGGGCTATTTCCAGGCCATTCCAGCAATGAAATACGATTATCTTGAAAGTCCAAAAAAAGTGGTATTATTAGCCAGCAAACCTCAAAAATACACTTTTCTCAAAAGTATTCCACAATTTTGGCCACTACTGTAGATAGATAGGCAGACAGGCAGACAGATAATATATAAACAGACTAGAGGGTAGGGGGGTGGATGGATGGATGGATGGATAAATTTATTTATTTATTTATTATATTTCTATACCGCCTTTCTCCCATAGGACTCAAGGCGGTGTACAGTCAAGAAAAATACAGACACACAAACATCATAAAATTGCTAATTAAAATTATTAATTAGTTTGGTCAATTAAATAAATCCCAGAATTAGATAACATTTAAAAAATCATTCACATGTTCGTATGTTTAGCCCCGCCTGTTGGAACATCAGGGTCTTGAGGGCACGGCAGAAAGCACGGAGATCAGGGATATTCCGTATCTCCGGGGGCAGTTCATTCCAAAGGGTTGGAGCCCCCACAGAGAAGGCCCTCCCCCTGGGAGTTGCCAGTCGACATAATTTGACTGACGGTACCCTGAGTAGTCCCTCCCTGTGAGAACGAACTGGTCGGTGGGAGGCTATTGGTGGCAAAAGACGGTCTCGTAGGTAGCCAGGTCCTAAGCCATGGAGTGCTTTAAAGGTGATAACTAACACCTTGAATCGCACCCGGAAGACCACCAGGAGCCAGTGCAGCTCGCGTAGGAGAGGTGTTACATGGGCGTAATGAGCTGCGCCCATAATCACCCGCACGGCTACGATCTGGACCAGTTGGAGCCTCCGGGTGCTTTTCAAGGGGAGCCCCATGTAGAGAGCATTACAGTAGTCCATACGGGAGGTAACTAGGGCATGAGTGACTGTGCGCAAGGCGTCCCGATCCAGAAAGGGATGCAACTGGCGGATCAGGTGAACCTGATAAAAGGCACCCCCGGCCACGGCCGTCAAATGATCTTCTAAAGATAACCGTGAATCCAGGAGGACACCCAAGTTGCGGGCCCTCTCTGTGGGGAGCAAGATCTCATCCCCTATTGTCAGTGATGGCACCAGCTGACTATACCGGGACGCCAGAAGCCATAGCCACTCGGTCTTGGAGGGGTTGAGTCTGAGCTTGTTTCTCCCCATCATTCTCCAAATGAATGAAGGGATGGAGAGATGGATGGACGGAGCGATAGACAGACAGACAGATAAAAAAGGCTGTTTTCTTCAGCCTTTTCCCTTTGTATTCTCTGTATATTAAATTCCCCTGAGTGTTTCTTTTTTTCTGTAATGGAAAAACATGCAGAGAAATGCAGATAGTCCTCCCTGAAGGACTAGCTCCTATGCGAATGACAAACCCTCCAAAAGTTACTTATGAGCCAGTTCTAAAGATCCAATGGGGCACACTCCTGTGGTCACATGCACAATCTGGAAGTCCTCCTGGACTGTCAGACCTGCCCCAGTCGGCCCCTCAGGAAAGCAAGACTCTTGAATCCATTGAGTTGAATCAAAAGAACTTTTACTGAGAGTAACTGGATGCAGTAAAGTCAGACAGAAACTGAAGTTCCTGAGCAAAGCACAAAGTACCATATTTTTTGGAGTATAGGACGCACTTCCCTTCCCTAAAAGGGGGTGAAAATTTGGGTGCGCTTTACACACCAAATGTAGCCCTACCCACATATGGGTCCCCACCCTTTGGCCTTTGCCTCCCAGCAATTTACCTCCTTGCAGCAAGCAGCAAGAAGAAACAGCCTGTTTTAGCTTCAGCACAGCCTAATTAACACAAGTTGATCATAGGTTGAATCAGCCTCCCAACCCTCAACTGTTTCAGGCTGCAGGGATTGCCATTGCCTACTGCTTGTGTGGGCCTCTGCTGCTTGTTGCAAGGAGGTAAATTGCTGGGAGCAGATTTTTTTTTTCTTGTGCTAATCAAGCTATGCTGAAAACGAAAATGAAAGTAAAGCAGGCTGTTTGCTGCAACGAGGCAAAATTGCTGGGAGGCAGAGGCAGATTTCTTTTTCTTGTTTTCCTCACCAAAAAAAGGTAGGTGCATCTTATAGTCCGGAGCATTTTATACTCCGAAAAATACGGTAATTCTTTTGGTTTCCCAATCCCAAACCGCCTGGCCAGTTCACCGGCAGCCAATGTGATGCCGGGAAGATGTTTTGAGAACACTGAGGTGCTAGGCAGATAATAGTTCACACTCAGAGCGTGACGGCCTTGGAACCTGGTGGAAACTGGCTGGGAAAGAATCCGGCCTGTCTCCGAAGACAGTCTCCCTCCCTAATTCCCAAGCAAACAGCAGAAGCAGAAAAATCCCAAGGATGCCCCTCCCTCTTCCCCCTTAGCACAATGGCAGAACACCAGAGCACAATGAAGGACCTGACACCTGGGTTCACAACCTCTGCTCAAGGAGCAAGTGGCTGTCGTGGCTAGGAGGGCCTTTGTTCAACGTTGTGTTGTACACCATTTAACTCCCTTCCTGGATCGGGAGGCTTTTCTCTCAGACACTCTTGCCCTGGGTCATTTCCTATCTGGACTACTGCAATGAACTCTACATGGGGCTACCCTTGAAGACTATCCAGTAGCTTCAACTGGTGCAGAATGTAGCTGTGTAAACAATTTTGGGCACTCCAAGGATGTAACCCTTTTGCTGTGAGAGCTGCCTTGGATGTCGGTTTGCTTCCAGGTCCAAAGGCTAGTTACGGCCTTTAAAACCCTACATAGCATGGAACCAGGTTATTGGAGGGACTGCAGGGGTGAAATGCTCCCGGTTTGGACCGGATTGCCCGATGGTGGCGGGTGGTTCGGAGAACCGGTAGCAAAAATCCTTGCGCCTCCCCCCACCATGCCCAGCTGAGCCGCACGATCATCAGAGGCTGTTTTTTTTTACTTTTAAAAGAATTTTTTCTACAACCTCTTCCGACGAAAAAATGCTTTTAAAAGTAAAAAAAAAAGCCTCTGATGATCGTGCGGCTCAGCTGGGATCATCAGAGGCTTTTCAAAGCATTTTTTTCTGCAACCTCTTGGCCGAAGAGGTGGTAAAAAAAATGCTTTGAAAAGTCTCTGACGATCCCAGCTGAGTTGCCTGATCGGCAGAGGCTTTTCAAAGCATTAGAAAAAATACTTTGAAAAGTTAAAAAAAAGAAGAAAACTTGGCCATGCCCACCCAGTCACATTACCCCACCACCACCAAGCCACGCTCACAGAACCGGTAGTAACAAATTTTACATTTCACCCCTGAGGAACTGTCATATCCCCATGACATCAATCTATCTCACCCAGGCAGGCAGGGAAGATATGTTGCAGACCCTGTCAGTTAAAGAATTTGTTCGTTTGTTTGTTTTATTAGATTTATATACCGCCCTACTCCCGAAGGACTCAGTCTAATAAAACAAACAAACAATTCAACATAAATCAGCACTTATTGGTTTTTTAAAATCACATTTTAAAGCCATGAATGATTTGGAGATTGGAATTTATTGATTTATTAGTGTTTTATATTGCCTTTATTACTTTAGAAGCAACTCAAGGCTGCAAACATAGATAATACTCGTTCTATTTTCCCCACAACAACCCTGTGAGGTGGGTTGGGCTGAGAGAGAGGGACTTGCCCTATGGCACCCAGCTGGCTTTCATGTCTAAGGCAGGACTAGAACTCACCATCTCCTGGTGATTGGCCCAAAGTCACCCAGTCGTCTTTCATGCCAAAAGTGGGACTAGAACTCACAATGTCAAAGTCTTCCAGCTGTTTTTCATGCCTAAGGCAGGTCTAGAACTCACACTCTCCTGGTTTCTAGCACTGCATCTTAACCACAACAGCAAACTGACTCATTGTCTCATGGTGATTGTCCTAAAGTCACCCATTTGGCTTTCATGTCCAAGATAGCACTAGAACAGATGGTGTTCTGTTGATGGGCCATATCACCAAGCTGGCCTTCACACCTAAGGCAATACTAGAACTCACAGTCTCCTGATGTCTATCCTAATGTTACCCAGCCAGTTATCTAGTCCCTAAGGCAGGACTAGAACTCACAGTAGTCTCCTGGTGATTGGCCCAAAGTCTCCCAATCAACTTTCATGCCTAAGATGGCACTAGAACTGAGAGTGTTCTGGGGATGGCCCAGAGTCCATACCTAAGGCAATACTAGAATTCACAGTAGCCTGATGACTGGCCTAATGTCACCCAGCCAGCTTTCATGCCTAAGACGGGACTAGAACTCACCATCTCCTGGTTTTTAGGCCAGCACCTTAACCACTACACCAGAGTGGCTCGCCATTTTACCAAGGATAACAGCTGGCCGCTGTTATGAACTTATGTATTTTATTCATTCCGTTTAATTTCTTATTCTCTGGATTCTCAAGAGAAGTGTGCACAATACTCAAATTTTCCCCTCAACAAAAACTCTGTAAGATATGTTGAGCTGAGAGTGAAGATGTGCTTATATAGTACTTCTAATCAGATAAATTATGGATCTAATCATTTATTTGATTATGCACTCAACATTTTGCCAATCACCTTCCCAAGATCAATCCCCCATTGTTTTTGTATTCCCTTTAGATACAAAAAGAGAAAAAAAAAAAAACCCAATTAGAAACATTTACCAAAATCTACATTATCTCCTAACTGGCAACCAAAATAGATTCTTCCCGGAAGAGGTTATGATCAAAGTATTCTATCTTTAATCACAATGGTATCATCTTTACAGCTTTATCCTCATTCCGATAATGCATAGAAATAATCAATTACCTGAAACCGATTGGTTTACAGTGGAACTGGGATTGTCTGTAATTGTGACATTTATAAAGCAGGATAATGTAGGAGCTGGCTTCTTTACAGTATAATATGGCACCAATAAGATAAAATTAAGTTTAATGTAGATCTTAAGAATTGGACCTATTTCGGTTTCTCCCTATTTTCATTTTAAAATAGTCAAAGAGTCAGCTACATTTTCCGATTAGACAAGTTTTGACTTTAGTTATTTCAGAATTAAAATCCATTTTGTGTTATTTTTCACTTACAGAAAAAGGAGACAAATTCTCCTTGCTTCTCCTTAAAAAAAAAACACTCTAATTTTGTAGAATTAATTCTGCCTTCCTCTTGCCATATTTTCCTTAACATTTGCTAGGTTTTTTAGAATAGTGATTAAATTATTTGATTTTTTTCATAATTTCTTGCCATTTGACAGTCCTATTTCCCAAAGATTATAACATTCCTTCTTTTGTATTTTTCCTTCTAACTTAGACACTAGGTAAATCTTTACATGAGTTTTGGAAAGTTAATATTTCAATTGAAAGCTTCAGAAAGACTTATTCAATTGTTTATTTGATTTTTTTTAAATCTCAGCTTTATTACTTCGTAGGTAACTCAAGGTGGCAAATGTACCTAATACGCCTTCCTCCTCCTATTTTCTTCGCAACAACAGATCTGTGAGGTAGGCTGGGCTGAGAGAAACTGACTGGCCCAAACTCAGCCAACTGGCTTTCATGCTTAAGGCAGGACTAGAACTCACAGTCTCCTGGTGATTGGCCCAAAGTCACCCAGGCGACTTTCATGCCAAAGGCGGGACTAGAACTCACAGTGTCAAAGTCTTCCAACTGTTTTTCATGCCTCAGGCAGGTCTAGAAATCACGCTCTCTTCTTTTCTAGCCCAGCACCCTAATCACGAAAGCAAACTGACTAAGAAATTACTTTTAACTAAGTCAGACAAAATAAAATAGAATAACAGAGTTGTTAGTCACAACTTCAGGAGGGAGTTGATATATATGTCCGCAGAAGTAGACACACTAGAAATCACATATTTTTGGCTTACCAGGCATAATAACCAAAGCATTCATATGTATATTTGAGAAATGGCAAAAGTAAAAAAAAAAAAAAAAATCCCAATTACAACTGATCTGAAGATGGATCTTCTGTATAGAATAGTTCAGTGGTGGAATTCAAATAATTTAACAACCGGTTCTCTGCCTAATGACCGGCTGGGTGGGTGTGGCCATGGTGGGCGTGGCCAGAAGGTGTGACAGGTAGCACTCGGCCTCCTGCACCCCCCTGAGAGCAAAAACAGGCTGCGAGGGGGCCGCCCCCCCCAGCCTATTTTGGGCCTAGTAGGTCTCTGTGCACTTACCTGTGAGCCAAAATGGGGCACGTGGGGACTTCTGGAAGAGGCGGGGTGGGGTCAGCCAGCAATTTAACAACTGATTCTGCCGAAGTGGTGCAAACCGGTTGAATCCCACCACTGTAATGGTTGCTCTGTATAGATGAATCAATTGTTTTTTTTTATGTCAGTGAGATTCTATTGTTAATTTTGTTTTTTGGCTTCCGGTGACCATTTTTATTTCATTTTGTTTTGTGTCGGTCTGATGGCACTTAGAAAATTGCATTATATCCTGAGTTTACATTCACAAATTGGAGCTTGTCCAAGGAAGAGCAGCTAAAATGAAAAAGGGCCTGAATGGAAAAATTAAAAAAAAGAAAAAGAAAAGATGAGAAAGATGTAGAAAATAAATTTTTTAATGGTGTTCAACCATGTTGAAACAGGATTGGAAAACTATAAAGGAACCTGGATAGTGGGTTCCTATGCAGGTAGGAGGAGATTTCCATGGTACCTTCCAAATTTTACATCACACAATAATATGACTGAATGTTGATTGTGCAGAATAATAGAATAACAGAGTTGGAAGGGACCTTGGAGGTCTTCTAGTCCAACCCCCTGCTCAGGCAGGAAACCCTATACCAGGGGTGTCAAACTCAAGGCCCATGGGCTGGGTGTGGCCCATGGGGTGCTTAAATCCGGCCCGTGGGGCAGGCCTGGAAATATCAAAGGACTGGCCCACGATGCCTCTGGCGGCTAAAATGGGCTGCATGTGCCCCCCTGCGCCTCATTTTCACCCTTCATGGCCTCCTGCAGCACTCTGCCGACCGAAAACGGGCTGAAGATGGCCCGAAAAAGGGCCTGAAAACCCACCGTACCCTGTTTTGGCCAGCAGGGTGCTGCAGGAGGCATCCATCCCACACCCCAATGCCGCCCCCCTTGGTCCGCAGAGAAGAACTACAATGCTGATCTGGCCCTCAAAGAAATCCAGTTTGACACCCCTTCCCTATACCATTTCAGGCAAATGGTTGTCCAATCTCTTCTTAAAAACCTAAAATTCTTAAAAATTCTCTAGAGTTTTTGGACTTACTTGGTCTAGGGTACTCACAGTTTCCCAGTTGTAACTATGGCGAAGTCTCTCCACATATTATGCCATTAAGTGGTTTTCATCATGTAGAACACAGAACATAGAATAACAGAGGTGAAGGGACCTTGGAGATCTTCTAGTCCAACCCGCTGCTCGAGCAGGAGACCTTATATCATTTCACACAAGTGGCTGTCCAGCCTCTTCTTAAACATCTTAATATGTCTTCTGAACTGGTTAAGACACCAGGCTACAAATCAAGAGACTGAGAGTTCTAGTCCTATCTTAGATATAAAAATTGTCTGGATGGCTTTGGGCCAATCATCAAGAGACGATGAGTTCTAATCCCACTTTGGGCATAAATGCTGGTTGGTTGATTTTGGGCCAATCACCAGGAGATGGTGAGTTCTGGAATCCCGCTGTAGGCACAAAACCAGTGGGGTGACTTTAGGCTAGTCATTCTCTCAGGGGCCCAACTCACCTCACAGGGTTGTTGTTGAAAATAGAAGGAGGGAGGAAGATGATTTGAACATGTTCACTTCCTTGAGTTCTAATCCCACCCTAGGCAAAAAGCCATCTGGATGACCTTGGGCCAGCCCTTCTCTCTCAGCCCTAGGAAGGAGGCTATGGCAAACCTAACTTGCCAGCCCTTCTCTCTCAGCCCTAGGCAGGAGGCAATGGCAAACCTAACTTGCCAGCCCTTCTCTCTCAGCCCTAGGCAGGAGGCAATGGCAAACCTAACTTGCCAAGAAAACTGCAGGGACTTGTCCAGGCAGTCTCCGAAAACTGGACACAATTGAATAGAAGAAGGAAAGAAAAAAGACTACTGTATACAAAAATATTATAGGGAAACAATAATAAAGATAGAATATAAGATACTGATATACTAGATTTAGTAAAAGCTTGTTATTCTGTAATCATTAGGTTCCTGTAACATATATATTGTGCTTTTGTATTTGTATCGCATATATTATTCCTTTCTATTTGTATCTCCTGTTACAAACATATTGTCATTAGGCCTCTGAAATATATCTGGTATTTGTCAAACATATGTCCCTGCCATTTGACCTGAACTCATATCAATCTCTTTCTGTGCCATCTAAAAGCATGGTACGTATCTCTGTTGGAACTACAACCATCAACAAAGGGATAATTTACATCTCAGCCCTAATTTATGTTTGATCTGGATAAGATCTTGTCCTCCAGAGCCAGGGGCTAAGTGGCCAATTAAGTAAACAAAGAAATGCTTAAGATAAGACATAATTGGAAGTTTAGATTCCTTTGCAGGGCAACAACGAATACACAAACATAAATTAGGGGCAAGAGTTGGGGACCTAACTGGTGCTTTAAAGGTATAAAAAGTGGTTACATCTTCTCTGAAGGTGTGAACCCACCCATATACATATCTCTTCGTATGTGTTTGGAATGGTTTTACCCAGCCTTTTGTCTTTGATCAAAGATTGAATGTTGATTCTTATTCAAGCCTCCGTTTAAGTCTTTCTTTTTGGTTCACTGAGAGCTTAAGCGTATAGCCGGACCTTACAATATAATCAAATAACAGAACATAAATTGAATGGTAACACTGGTGTTATTATTCATATCACATTTGCTGGCTGGGTGGCAACCAAAATAATCTTACACAAGCTTCCAGCGTAATTTCAGCTTTTAGCAACTGGACCCTGCTATTTATTTTATTTTTTAAAAAAAAGATGACGAAATTAAGCCACAATCCCATAAAAAAAACCAATGGCCACGACCAAAGATTAAAAACGCAGGGCTGTTTTATTTTCGAAGTTCAGTGAAAGAGCATACCGTACTGTACAAAGATTAGTAGCAGAAAAGAACCGATATTTAAACATGGAACTGTTTATATTCGTTGAGACCGCTTCTTATTCGATAAACGGAGAAGAGAAAACACTCTATCCCCCCTCCTTTGTTTTCTTTAAAACACAAACTATTAACAGGGAGATAGGAAACACTCGTGATTATTTCATTTTATTTGACGATAAGACACTTTAGATCAGGGGTCTCCAACCTTGGCAGCTTTCAGACTTGTGGACTTCAACTCCTAGAATTCCCTTCTGGGAATTGAAGTCCACAAGTCTGAAAGTTGCCAAGGTTGGAGACCCCTGCTTTAGATGACTAACAATATAAGGTCTCTGCTGTTTCTTTAAATTACACTTTTTTGTATTTCTGCCACAAAAACAGAATGAGAGCCAAGCTGTTACATTGAGCAAGTATATGAAATTTGCCAGCACACAGATGTTTTAGAAGCCAAGATTGCTTCGTTAGTTGTAATTGCCATCTTATTTTTATTTCCCTCCAGAAGACCCAGGCAAAGTTCACCTCACATTGTTACACGTCTATGGAGATTGTCCATCATCCAGGTCATGGTTGTCCCAAAAGAGGCTTTTTTTCAAAAGGCAACTGGACTTCCTTGTGTGTGTGTGGTTTTTTTTTCTTTCTTTTCTTTGAAAACGTTTTGCTTCTCAGCCGAGAAACTCCTTCGGTTCTTAACACAAATGCAACGGAGATTGGGGTGCAACGGAGAAGGGGGTGCAATGGAGATTGGGGCGCAATGGAGACTAGCCACATTGCGGTGCACCAGGGGTGAAATGCTACCGGTTCGCTCCGGTTTAGGAGAACTGGTAGTGATAAAAACTACCTGTTCGGGCGAATCAGTAGTTAAAAAAAGCTACTGATTCGGGCGAACTTTTTTACTACCGGTTCTATGGATGTGGCTTGTGGGCGCGGCATGGCGTGGTGGGCGTGGCTTGGTGGGCATGGCAGGGGAAGGATACTGCAAAATCTCCATTCCCACTCTACTCCAGGGGAAGGTTACTGCAAAATCCCCATTTCTTCCCGATCAGCTGGGACTTCGGAGGCAGAGAATAGATGGGGGTGGGGCCAGTCAGAATTTTTACTACCAGTTCTCCGAACTACTCAAAATTTCCGCTACCAGTTCTCCAGAACTGGTCAGAACTTGCTGAAACCCACTTCTGTACTGGTTCCTCTGAACCGGTATTTCCGACGATCAGCTGTGCTGCACGGTTTAGTTTTGCTAGAAAGCAGGAAATACTGCTTTCTAGCGAAGCTAAATCGTGCAGCACAGCTGATCCCCCCTCACTGTTCTACTTACCTTCCCAAGCCTCCTTTTGGTATGCAGCGCACATGCGCGGCCAGCGAACCAATAGCAAACCGGTTCAGATTTCACCACTGCGGTGCACCCCGGGAAATGTGACTTCGTTACAACTAAATAATGTAGACACACTGGCTGCTGGATCTCATAAGGATTGCCCATCAAAAAAGCAGCAGCATGAAGACTGAAAAATATAATAGCTGAAATGATAAATGGTGGAATATGGGTAGTCCTCGACTTACAACCATTCGTTTAGTGACCGTTCAAAGTTGCAACGGCACTGAAAAAAGTGTCATGATCATTTTTTACACTTATGACCCTTGCAGCATCCCCATGGTCATGTGATCAGAATTCGGATGTTTGGTGACTGGCTCGTATTTATAACGGTTGCACTGTCCCGGGGTCATGTGATCCCCTTTCGCGACCTTCTGACAAGCAAAGGGGGGAAGCCAGATTCATTTAACGACCGTGTTCCTAACCTAATAACTGCAATGATTCATTTAACAACTGGAAGAAAAAGGTCTCTGAATAGAGAAGAGAAAAACAGAGGCAAGAAATGTTGTAAAATGGGGCAAAAATCACTCAATAACTGTCTCGCTTAGCAACAGAAATTTTGGGCTCAAATGTGGTTGTGTGTCAAGGACTACTTATACTAATTGAAGTGGTTGGCAAAGGATGAAAAGAACTTGTTGTAAAGGTCTCTTACAGAGGACCCCCATTGAGTTGTGAATGCAAATATCATTTATGAAGTTTTTCTGTCTTCCCCAACACTTATATAAATTCAATAGAATAGAACAGAACAGAATAGAATTCTTTATTGGCCAAGTGTGATTGGACAGACAAGAAATTTGTCTATGGTACATAAACTCTCAGAATAAGTGAGTATGTGCCTGTGTGTAAAGCTTAAGCAATTGTAATTATTAAAGCTTTTGTAGGTTAATAGTGACTCCCTGCATATTGGGTTATCTCTTGAACATTTCATTACTGTCTAAGACTTCCCAAACTTCAAATATGTAACACAGGAAGGTCAACTGAGCAGCCTTAGGAGAAAAAGCAGCAGGTGAGCGTGAAGTTGTAGAACATCTCCAGAACTTTGAGTGAATAGTATTGCATCATGTAGCATGTAGTGATCCACACCAGGGGTGGGTTCTAAATATTTTTACTACCGGTTCTGTGGGCGTGGTTTATTTTGTGGGTGTGGCTTGGAGGTCATGTGACTAGGTGGGCGTGGCTGGTTGGTCAGAGTCATTTCTGGAAGGTCCTCGCACTTACGACCGACTCATTTGTTTGCTTTTAACACTGATCAGCTGTAGGGCAGCCCTTTGAAGCCCCATGGCAAGAGTTTAAACAGTTTTTTTCCCTCTAGTCATCAGCTGGGACTCAGGAGGCAGCAATAGATTGGGGGTGGGACCAAATAAAAGGTAAGAATTACGTGGGTGGGTGGGTGGGTGGTGGGGGAGAACCGGTTCGGTGACATCATATCGTCACCGCTACCGGCTCGGCCAAACCGGACCGAACCGGGAGGAACCCACCACTGATCCACACACTACATCATCACTAACAGCCATGTGAGCAAGGGGGCAGGCTTGCCTGACAATTCATTACAGTATATACATCCTACTTCGGGGGTGGTACGGTGGCCTAGAGGTGGAGCTCTCGCCTCACAATCAGGAGGCTGTGAGTTCGATCCTAGGTAGAAGCAGATATTTCTCTCTCTGGGCAGGCTGAGAATATATCTGTCGAACAAAACTCTGCATTGGCAACAGGAAGGGCATCCGGCCGGTAAATACTCAGCTCCATTCAGTTGCCCAGACTCCATCCCGCAAGGGATTATGGGTTGTTAAAAGAGGATGATGATATACATCCTACTTTGGAATAGTTTAGAAGTAGTCCTCAATTTATAACAGTTCATTTAGTGACCATTTGAATAGACAACGGCACTAACAAAAATGTGACTTACTGTATGAACGTTTTTCATGCTTACAACTGTTGCAGCATTCCCAAGACCACGTGCTCAAAATTCAGACGCTCGGCAATTGACTCAGATTTATGACGGTTGCGTTGTCCCCGGGGTGTGTGTGTGTGTGTGTCATGCGATTCCCTTTTGTGACTTTCTGACAAGCAAAGCCAATGGGGAAGCCAGATTCACTTGACAACCGTGTGACTAACTTAACAACTGCAGGGGTTCACTTAAAGACCGTGACACAAAAGGTCGTAAAATGGGTGTTGTGGCCCGTCAGCGGCCTGAGCAGCTAGTAGCTGATTCCAACAGTGAGGAGGCTGGTGTGGTGTTGCGCCAGCAGCCTGTGCAGCTGGCACTCGAGTCAGACAATGAGGAGGCTGGAGAAGATGTGGTGCCAAAGGCGGGGATTCAGCCAGGGCCTTCAGAACCTCCAGAAGCTCCCTTAAGTGAAGAGGAAGAAGAGGAGGAGCCTCTTCTCAATGCACGGGCATGCAGAGCTGCCAAAAGGCAGGAGAGGCTCCTCAGGAGGAGGTCTCCTCGAGAGTAAGGCTTGGGGCTAATTGGCCACTCCCTTAGTCTATTTAAGGAGGAACGCCGACTGAAGCAATTTGCAGGGAACAACTTCGTTCACATACCTTCATGTCTTGTCTTGCTTATCTTATCAGCTTCCTGCAAATTGATTCTGGGCATTCTGCCAACCATAGTAAGATTACGATTATTTAGTCTTTGGATTCTTGTAGGCTGTTAAGAAAGTTAATTAACGGCCTTTGTTTGAAAAAAGACTGATTTAATTTAGTAAACTAAGGTTTGTACAGACTTTGTGTGTGCTGCGTTCTTTGGGGTCCGTAGCTGGGGCAGAACAATGGAGGCAAAACTCACTTAACATATGTCTGGCACAAACATAGGGCTCAATTGTGGCCATAAGTCGTGGACTACCTGTAATGATAATAATAATAATAATAATAATTTTTCCCCCTGTTCTTTTTGCTTTGTTTTGGTGGCTTAGGTTTTAAATATAACCCTCCATTCTATGGAGGATCCAGAATATTGTCCCCGTGCCATGGTGCTCGCTGTGATATGTAGCAGAAGCAATTATCATCAATTAACATTAACTAGATCCCTCTCCTTTAAGCTCTGGGAGCAAAATTTTCTTTATAGCAGACATCTGGATGCTTGTTCCTTAATGAAGCAATTAACTCATTGGTTCTATACTTTATCTCTCTAGTCTAGCAAACATTCCCAGCTCCCTTCCCCTATGAAATTCCTATCTTTAGGCATCGTATATTACACCTCCGTCCGTGGATCAAGAAACAGAGCACTGGTGCCGAAAAACAAAACTGACACTGGTAGTCCTCGACTTACAACAGTTCATTTAGTGACCATTCGAACTTACAACGGCACTGGAAAAAAGTGGCCGCTGACTGTTTTTCACACTTTACAACTGTTGTCCATGGTTATTTGATCACACCACTGGTGGTATTCAGCTTTCATTCTATTCATTCATTCTATCTGGTTCGGGTGAAACGGTAGTGGCAGCTGCGGGAGACTCCGCCCACCCGCCCGGACGTCATCACGTCCTGTTTTTAATGCTCTGCACATGGACGGAAGGTCCTGAGCATGTGCAAAGGTGTCGCGCGTGTGCTTACATTTGCGAACTGGTAGTGAAGGTAAGCAGTGGTGGGTTTCAAATTTTTTTACTACCGGTTGGTTCTGTGGGTGTGGCATGGCTTGGTGGACGTGGCTTGGTGGGCGTGGCATGGGAGGGATACTGCAAAATCCCCATTTCCTCCCGATCAGCTGGGACTCAGGAGGCAGAGAATAGATGGGGCAGGGGCCAGTCAGAATTTTTACTACCGGTTCTCCGAACTACTCAAAATTTCCGCTACTGGTTCTCCAGAACTGGTCAGAACCTGCTGAAACCCACCTCTGTACCGGTTCCTCTGAACCGGTTTTTCCAACGATCAGCTGTGCAGCGCGGTTTAGCTTTGCTAGAAAGCAGGAAGTCAATACCACCCCTGGATTCAGGTGTCATATAGTCATATTGATGACTATTTTTCTGTTCCAGTGCAGGTAGCTCTTGACTTACAACAGCTCATTTAGTGACTGTTCAAGGTTACAACGGCCCTGAAAAAGTGGCCTATGACCATTTTTCTCACTTACGTCCGTTGCAGCATCCCCGGGGGGGTCCCATAATCAAAATTCAGATGCTTGGCAAACTGGTTCATACTTATGACGGTTGCAGTGGCCCGTGTGTATGTGTGTCATGTGATTCCCTTTTGCGACCTTCTAACAAGCAAAGCCAACTTCACAACCCCGTTACTAACTTGAGAACTGCAGTGATTCACTTAGCAACCGGGGCAAGAAAGGCGATAAAATGGGAAAAAACCACACTTAAGAAATGTCTCGTTTAGCAAAGGAAATTTTGGGCTCAGTTGTGGTCGTAAATCGAGGACTACCAAGAAAGAAGGTGAATCCAAGTGTTGTTCTTCCAAGCTAGATTCATAAGGACATTGTGGCTTTATCAAAGCATTTCTATTTCTGGCAAAGAAAAAAAAATTGAAGAGGGGAAGGGGTCCAAACTTAATTCTCTACGTAGGATATGAGGTTTGAATGCAGCCTGATTTCCAAAAACACAGAAACAACCTCATTTTCTGAGGATTGTGTGGTCTTTACTAAAGTTTGCATTCCTCTTTCTGTAAAAACTTGTGGTATGGAGCCTTTCCCACATCCTAAAATTAAATAAATAAATAAATAAAGACAGGCAGTCCTCGAATTACGACAGTTCATTTAGTGACGGTTCAAAGTTACAGCAGCCCTGAAAAAAAAAAGGGACTTAGGGCCGTTTTTTTCACACTTTTATGACCGTTGCAGCACCCCCATGGTCATGTGATTAAAATTCAGGCCCTTGGCAACTGACTCGTATTTATGACGGTTGCAGTGTCGTAAGGGATCGTTTGGTCACTTACTGACAAGCCAAGTCAAAGGGGAAACCAGATTCATTTAACAACCGAGTCATGAATTGAACAACTGCAGCGATTCACTTAACAACTGTGACAAGATAGGATGTAAAATAGGGCAACATTCACTTAATTGTGGTCGTACGTCGAGGACTACCTGTGCATAAAACCACAACCCTGTGGTTCTTTCCTACAAAAATGAAATCTTGCCCATTTTTTCGCCTCCTCTCTGCATTTTCAAGATAACCTGGTTAAGTGATTTTAAATCTCCTTGCTGATGGCACTTCTAAACTGAGAAACCGAATGAGTACAGTAAGAGAGTTGTAGGCTGAGCCCGAGCGAGGGGGCCAAGCATGTCATAAGTCACGAATCCCTGTGCGCTGCAAGAGATTGAAGTCCACCCCACCTTGAAGGCCTTCTTATCTCCCGCTCATTTCCCTTTAACGGACAGTGGGTCAGATTCTTCTCGGCAGCTTAAGATCACAATAAATATTTATACTCATTTGAATTGCCTGAATCTTCTGATTTCCCTGGTGCTTGGCAAGAGGCATTCAAAGCTTGGCCAACATTGACTCCATAGATGAGAAAACTTCTTGGAGAACATCAACAGGCAAACCTCTATGCTGGATCAAGATGACAACACATGGAGACATAACTCACAAAAAGCCAGAGGCCAAGGCAGGAACATCGCCTCAATGTTAACCATGGACACGTATTCATTCCAATGGACAGCAATCAGCTAAACATATTGATGCGGCGGTGAAGTTGGAAGTCATGTCTGAAAGCAGGACAGACCCCCTTTCACTAGTTCTGTTTCCTTGCTGGAACCTTTTCCCTTCCTTCCTTTTCTTCTTGGGAATCCCAATATCTCAATAGGTGGTTTCTCTGGTGACCTGGCTAGAAAAAGTATGGTTACTAGAAAGGCTGTTGGACTTCCTGTTGAACTTGGTTCTCTTCTTCTTCTTTCGCCAGGGCAGGCATATGGAAATGAAGGTGGAGAAGAAGATCTGGCGGAAGTTGGTGGAGACCAAGTTGTAGAGGACCGGGTTAATCGCCGAACTGACGTAGAAGAGGATGTTCGTCAGCATGTAGAAATAGTGGTAGAAGTCGTAAAGGAAGCTGAGAGGAAAGAAAAAAAAGGGGGAAGATATTCTCAGTGGAGTACAACTGAAAAATATACAAGTGGCTTGCCCTTATTGCAAAGTGTAAACACAGCTCAATTCCAAGAACCATCCAAGAACACTCTAGCACTGATGAAATTGCCTAGTTGGGTAATGAAATGTTGGCAAGAAAACCACCAAGCTCAGGGAGCACCAAGGACCTCCCAATCCTCCTGCTCCTGCCTAGTTGGGTAATGAAATGTTGGCAAGAAAACCACCAAGCTCAGGGAGCACCAAGGACCTCCCAATCCTCCTGCTCCTGCCTAGTTGGGTAATGAAATGTTGGCAAGAAAACCACCAAGCTCAGGGAGCACCAAGGACCTCCCAATCCTCCTGCTCCTGCCTAGTTGGGTAATGAAATGTTGGCTAGAAAACCACCAAGCTCAGGGAGCACCAAGGACCTCCCAATCCTCCTACTCCTGCCTAGTTGGGTAATGAAATGTTGGCAAGAAAACCACCAAGCTCAGGGAGCACCAAGGACCTCCCAATCCTCCTGCTCCTGCTCCTCCTCTCCACAAACCCCACTCTCTTCTAGCCCTGATGATGTCACCAAACATCTGTAAGAAAACCCCCAAAGATACAGAGCACCAAGGACCTTACAGTCCTCCTCCTCTTCCTCCTCCTTCTTTCCAGTGGTGGAATGCTGGAAAAAGGCCTGGAAAACAGCCGGAAAATGGCCCAAAAAGTGGCTGGAAAATGGCCCCCAAAATGGCCAAAACCAGGCCATTTTTCAGGCTATTTTCAGGCCGTTTTTGGGCCAAAAAACAGGCACGTGCGCGCTGGCCAGCTGGTCTTCCAAGTTTCCGGTGCTCTGGCATGCGCACATGAATTCACATGCACTTGCGTTCCAGTTTGGGCATCCGGTGCCGAAAAGGTTCACCATCACTGGTCTAGACTTTTAGCCTGCTCATCTCTGTAAAACAACAATAGGAATCAAATTACTTACTCTGACCACTGATTTTCTGAGATGTAGCAATACATAAGCCGCCGCACATGGTACGGAAGCCAGCACACCACAAAGGCAATCACAACAGCACCTGAAATGGAGAGGGAAGGAATAATGAAGTTAGCTACTCATTTTGTAAGGTAAAAAAAAAAGGCAAAGGGAAAACAATTGTGTCCAACTACAGCTGGGCAGTGCTGATCTCTGTTTCATAGCCAAAGGAGCCAGCGTTATCCAAAGACATTTCCTAAATCATGTGACCAGCATAATTATAAACCAAGATGGAATGCTGTTACCTTCTCACCAAAGTGGTACCTATTTATCTACTTGCATTTGCATGTTTTCAAACTGCTAGGTGGCCAGGAGCTGGAGCAGGGAACGGGAGCTCATCCCATCATGCGGCACTTGGGTCTTGAACTGCCCACCTTTCGGTCGGCAGCTCAGTGTCTTGACCGCTAGGCCGCCATGCTCATTCTGTATATTTATCTAATCCACAGTGTTTATACTGCAATGATTCAATCCAGGGGTGAAATCCAGCAGGTTCTGACAGGTTTTGGAGAATCGGTAGCGGAAATTTTGAATCGTTCGGAGAATCGGTAAATACCACCTCTGGCTGGTTTCAGAGTGGGGTGGGAATGGAGATTTTGCTCGGGAGGGGAGGAGGGAAGCATAGATGGGCAATAATGCTGTGTGTGTATGTGATGGACAATAGGGAGTGGGGGGGGGAATGACAGGTGATAAAGACCAGAGACGTTTGGAGTCAGTTTGTACCAGCATCCAAGGCCGGGCACCCTGAGAAAGAATGTGGATTACTCCAAAACATCTCAGCATTCTCAAAACACTTTGGCGAATTTCGATTGGCTAAAGACAGACTGGTCACGGATGGAGGGTTAGGATGAGGGGAAACCTTTCTGTATCTTTTGTGCGTGGGAAAGCCAGAGCTTGCCTGATTTTACTGTAGCCAAGATCTTTTTGTAAAAGAACCTTTCGCTTCAACCAAACGGAGTCGAGGGTCTTTCTTTCCCAAAGGATCAGATTGGGGCAGGTCTGACAGTGAATCACTGCAGTTTTTAAGTGAACCAACCCATCATTAAATAAATCTGGCTTCCCCCATCGACTTTGATTGTCAGAAGCTGGCTGGGAAGGTCACAAATGGCAATCATGTGTCCTGAGGATGCTGCAACCATCGTAAATAGATGCTGATTGTCAAACACCCACATTTTTATCATGTGACCACTAGCATGCTTCAATGGTTGTAAGTGCAAGGAACAATCGCAATCTCATTTTCAGTACTGTTGTAACTTTGAAGAGTCACTAAATGAATGGTCATACATTGAGGACTGTATAATCATAATGATGATATTTTAGCCCTGTAATTTACCAGTCCTTGGGACGTTGGCTTGTTTGTTTTTAACTTCCCTGTCTAGTCCAGAATTTTAGGATTATCTGGTTGATTCGCATCTATGTCAGACTCTAATGTGAGTCTGTTCAGTCTCTTATTCAATTCTTTATGAGATGCTGCCAATTGTAATGCTTTTCTGTTGGCAAAAATTGTTGGGTATTTGGCACTAACCTCTTATTCCACCACTTGGAATACAAGCTGATGACTTGTTTTTCTACTGAAGTGTGAAACTTGCCAGAATTGCGGCTCCTGATTTCAATTATTGAAGCCCAAATGGCACACTGCCTTGAAAAACCCATCTCTCTATTTGAATTTTAACCAGCTTTTTTTTTTTTTTTTTTGCTCAGGGGACATTGTCAACACTCTTAATGCTGCATTTCAATGAAAGGCCTTAGCCAGATTTGAAAAGAGAATGACGTTTGGGTCATATTTAAATGACTTCATTAAGGTTGATAGGTCTGGGCTGTAGCTCCTGAAATGGCCACTCGGTGGCAGCAAAGAGATATAAACAGTCTAACTCTGCTTCCATCTGGTGGTCACCTGGAATTGTGCAGCAGATCTGGTACAATTAGTCTTCAACAAGCAGCCATTACGATCATATGATTGTGAAATTTTACAACATTTTTGTGGTGGTCATTAAGTAAATGTAGTATTCATTAAGTGAACTAATAGTTTGCTATGGACTCCGTTTGCACTTAAACTGGTTGTCATACCTGCCCCAGTCGGCCCCTCAGGAAAGCAACACTCTTGAATCCATTGAGTTGAATCAAAAGAACTTTTACTGAGAGAAACTGGGTGCAGTAAAGTCAGGCGAAATCTGAAGTCCCTGCGCAAAGCACAAAGTAATTCTTTCGGTTTCCCAATCCCAACCCCAACCCCCCTTTCCCCCCACCGGCAGCCAATGTGATACCAATAGCACTTAGACTTAAATACCACTTCACAGTGTTTCACAGCCCCCTCTAAGCGGTTTACAGAGTCAGCCTATTGCCCCCAACAATCTGGGTCTTCATTTTACCTCAGAAGGATGGAAGGCTGAGCCAACCTTGAGCCTGGTGAGATTCGAACTGCCAAACTGCAGGCAGCCGGCAGGCAGCAGAAGTAGCCTGCAGTACTGCACTCTAACCACTGCGCCACCAGAGCTCAGAATAAATACATAAAATATACGACCTATATTATGATTTCCATGACAGACAAAGGAATAGCTCTTTCTGTAAAACAAACAGAATTTTATACCAATTGCTAAATTTTGGATCAGGATGGAGAAATGATGAAATGACGTTGTTCAACGTAATCTTGGTTTTTTGCATTTGTTATTATGTCTTTCACATTTCCTCTCTTCAGAAGACAGAACTGGATGAGGCTTTTTCCCCCTGCTTATTTATGCTCTCTGATATTATTAGGCACAATCTTATATTTTATTCACTCATCTATCTAGCCATGTCTTGGTAAATGAGTAATCAATTAGCAAGGTCTTTATGCTAATTTGTAATATTCTATGCCATCCCTGCTATCAACACTTCATAACTAGAGGAAGCTGCGCCATTGGCTGTACCTTAAATAAATTTGCAGATCAAGGAAGAGTGATAGTTCAAAGTAGAGCAAGAATTCGCTGTCCTTGGATACATTATTTGGACAATACTATGCAGGCAGTACTGAGAATTATGTTACTGCCTTTTTCTTTTAGGCATCTTAACATAGTTTGATTAATAAATTAATAATACGTGATTGTATTCCAATTTTTTAAATAAATGTGTATTTCTTTGAGTTTTATGATGTATTTATTATCATAGAAAATGATGCATATTCTATTGGAAAATGGGTGAAAACTGTGTATTTTTGGGAAAAATACATATACAGTTCATAATTGCGTTTGTAGAAAAAAATCTATATGGATTGTTATGCCTTTTTAAAAACCAAGCAATGGTTAAATGGTGATTCATCTATCTATCTATCTATCTATCTATCTATCTATCTATCTATCTATCTATCTATCATCTATCTATTATCTATTATCTATCTATCCATTATCTATCTATCATCTATCTATTATCTATCTATTTATTATCTATTTATCTATCTATTATCTATCTATCTATCTATCTATCTATCTATCTATCTATCTATCTATTTATTATCTATCTATCTATCTATCTATCTATTATCTATCTATCTATCTATCTATCTATCTATTTATTATCTATCTATCTATCTATCTATCTATCTATCTATCTATCTATCTATCTATTATCTATCTATCTATTATCTATCTATCTATCTATCTATCTATCTATCTATCTATCTATCTATCTATCTATCTATCTATCGTATCTATCATCTCTCTCTCACTCTCTCTCACACACACACACGTCTGTCTGTCTATGTAAGCTATCACTCTTTCCTTATCTGCAAATTCAAGATACAGCCAATGGCACAGCTTCCTCTAGTAACAAAGTGTTGATGGCAGGGATTGCATGGAATGTTACAAATTAACATACATACATATGCATTGTATATTTATTTAAATTAATATTTGTACAGTATATCAGTGATTGCTTGACCTCTGTAGATGCCATACGCATCATCATCATCATCATCATCATCATCATCATCATCATCATCATAATAATAATAATGTGTTTCCCCCAAAATAAGACCCTGTCTTATATTTTTTTGAACCCTGAAATAAGTGCTTGGCCTTATTGCGATGTGCTCAAAAGCCTGATTGGGTTTATTTTCAGGGGAATGTCTTATTTTGAGGGAAACAGGGTAATAATAATAATAATAATAATAATAATAATAATAATAATAATAGTCATTTGGAACATAACACGCCAGATAACACGGTCGTTGAGGGCCAAAGCGTACAGTTTATTAATATCGCTGTACCAGGAGATACCAGAGTAGAAGAAAAAGAACTGGAAAAAATCACGAAATATCGCGCCCTGGCCATCGAAACTACATGGCTATGGATGAAACATGTAACAGTGATACCCATTGTCATTGGGGCACTTGGTACCATGTCCAAGAATTTTACAAAATACATCAAGAAATTGCAGCTTCCTGCAATAACACCAGTGGAACTGCAAAAAACTGCGCTACTCGGAACATCGTATATTTTAAGAAGGTACTTGGTTGATACCTAGGACGCTGGCAGCAACCCGTATCAACCATTAGCACCAGTCAGTGGTATTTGTGATGCATTTTTGAATGTTCAGTTGACTGTGTCTCATGTTTAATGAATAAAGTAAATAATGATAATATAAATCCACATCTGCCTATCACAGGTCCTTGGTAAGGACTCGATAGGTAGACAGAAATGCCAAACCCAGTCTGAACATCTGGCTGACTGTGGGATGATCAATAATAATATAGTTTCTGGACCTCTTATCATCTTTGTTGTTTTTTCTAGTTTGTTGACAATGGGATCCAAAGGACGATCTCTTGCGAAGAATGTGCAACACTGCCCCCTTCAGGTCATTGTGGAGTGCCACAAACAGGCATCAAGCACTACTTGGACCCAACCCAACTGTTGGGAGTATTAGAAGTTTCTTCTCTGGAAGAAACAATACATCATTTCCAAGCCACAGGGGCAAGGCCTCAGCCGTACGGATAAACTGAATATCAGATAAGAGGAAGGTGGCCTCAAATCAGAGAGGTACGTACGTAGAACTCGAACTCCATGCTTCAAGGTTTGAACACGGCCAGGTTCCATGGACATGCTAAGCATGGTCTGCTGTCCTCCAATTGTGCACACTTGGTGTTCTTGGGCCGCTTGCTTGAACATGATGATAAGCTGGTTAGCTATGATGGTGTTGAGGACAGAGATAACCGCCATTGGGAAAACGAAGGAGATGAAGACGTTGACCTGGATGGGACAGGAAGAGAGGAAACAGAGAAATCTTGTTAGCATCTAAAAGGGGAGAGAAGAGATTAGAAATTTGAGTGCTGGTGGGATCCATTCTTTTCAGTAAAAATGCTATCACAGGTGGTCCTCGACTTACAAACATTTATTTAGTGACCATTCTAACATTATCTAACAAAATGAAATTCAATGTAGAGAAAGGTAAAGTTCTACAACCGAGCAAGAAAAAACGAAAGTACACAGATAGACTGGGTGAAATCAGGCTCAATAGCAGTAATTGTGAGAGGGATCTTGGAGTCTTAGCGGACAACCAGCTAAATATGAGCCAGCAGTGTGCAGCAGCTGCCAAAAAAGCCAATGCAATCCTAAATTGCATTAACAGAGGGATGCAATCAAGATCAAGTGAGGTACTAATACCATTCTATGAAGCCTTAGTAAAACCACACCTAGAGTACTGCATCCAGTTTTGGTCACCACACTATAAAAAATGATGTTGAGACTCTAGAAAGAGTAAAGAGAAGAGCAACCAAGATGATTAGAGGACTGGAGCCTAAAACATATGAAGAACGGTTACAGGAACCGGGCATGGCTAGGAGAAGGACCAAGGGAGACATGATCGCAGTCTTCCAATATTTGAGGGGCTGCCACAGAGGAATAATGGATGGAAACTGACCAAGGAGAGATTCAACCTGGAAATAAGGAGAAATTTTCTGACAGCGAGAACAATCAACCAGTGGAACAGAAGTTGCTTTCAGAAGTTGTGGGAGCTTCATCACTGGAGGCTTTCAAGAAGAGATTGGACTGCCATCTGTCAGAAATTCCAACTCTGGAAGGGACCTTGTAATCATTACAAGATGTAATGACAGTAGGAGATGACCAGGCTGAACTCGAGGGAAGGAACTGGCCTTCAGTTCCTGAGAAGAAGGGAACCTCTAACAATATTTTTGTGTTACAGCAACCTCTACTGGTTTGCCAGCTCCTACCAAGGAAGGAGAGGTGAATTCCTTTGAGACGGCCTACCTTCTGCCTTTGCCAAGTTCCTGTTAGAATTTAGACTTTGAAGACACAACACAGGAAGGGGAAAGCAGCAGCAAGGAAGAGGAGGGGGACCAAGATGGAGGGAATGGGTGATGTTGGAGATGACCAGGCTGAGCCTGAAGGAGGGGTCAAATACGTCATCAATCTCAAATCCCCTTGCCCTCACAAGAGATTTAAATCGAGCCTACCTGTTGACTTTTATCTACCAGCCAATTTGCTTGGACCATTCAGATTCTTTGTCAGATTAGAGCTGGAAGGGACCTTGGAGGTCTTCTAGTCCAACCCCCTGCGTAGGCAGGAAACCCTATATCATTTCAGACAAATGGTTATCCAGTCTCTTCTTAAAAACTTCCCATATTGGAGCATTTACAACTTCTGGAGTCAAGTTGTTTCACTGATTAATTGTTCTCACTGTCAGGAAATTTCTCCTTAGTTCTAGGTTGCTTCTCTCATTGATTAGTTTCCACCCATTGCTTCTTGTGCTTTGGAGAATAGCTTGACTCCCTCTTCTTTGGGGCAGCCCCTGAAATACTGGAGCACTGCTATCATGTCTCCCCTAGTCCTTCTCTTCATTAAACTAGACATACCCAGTTCCTGCAACCGTTCTTCGTATGTTTTAGCCTCCAGTCCCCTAATCCTCTTTGTTACTCTTCTCTGCACTCTTTCTAGAGTCTCCACATCTTTTTTACATCGTGGCAACTAAGCTGAATGCAGGATTCCAAGTGTGGCCTTACCAAGGCATTATAAAGCGATATTAACACTTCATGTGATCTTGATTCTATCCCTCTGTTCATGCAGAGAGATATCAACAGTCGTAAGTCACTTTTTCCAGTGCTGTTGTAACTTTGAACGGTCACTAAATGAACTCTGGTAACTTGAGGACTACCTGTATTTTATTCCCAGGGTAGGATCCTGTAGTTTGGCTGATCTTAAAAAGATAAGCGGGCTTGGAATGTTCTAGAACATGAATGAGAGACCACTAGGCGATTTCTGAACTGCTGATAGATCAAGAAGTCAAAGAAGACAACACTGTGATGAAAACAGGGGACAATCACTTCCGTGTGATTGCTCAGAAACGAGAGGAACGTGTCTGTGAATTCACAGGAAAACCCCCCCACAAAAAAGTCATTTTTGCTTTCTGTCCACTGCTGAAAGCGTCCTTTTCCTGAGTAGTTCCTAGAGCCCCAAATCTTAGTCAGAACTCACTGCATCGAACGTGTAAATAAATAAACCAACCACAGAAAAGCACAATCATTAAATCAGTAAAACTTTACAATAAAACCCTGCAACATAATAAATGGCCCTATAAAACTGTACGGTAGAATCCTAAAATAATATGATTGATTTGAAAGCTTAGGGGAAAATAAATCTTTTCCACTCTCTGCCTTGCTTCTTGGGCAGCTGCTGAACTCTCAGAATGTCACCAACGCTCCACGTAAAGAAGCGTACAAGAAAACAATATAATTAAATCACTGGGACGCTACAGTAAAGCAGGACAATGCAATCGATAAATATCACCATAAACTTCACCATAGTGAAGTTGGAAGTCTTTCCCCCTTGGCTGTCCAGTATCAAAAGTGGCCATCACTGACTAAGCTACTGGAGGCCCAGAATATTATATCCCAGCTCTGTTGACATCTGCTGTGGACATGAATTTATTTAATATTTAATTTATTTTCATCCCACCGTTATTAAAAACCTTCTTTTTCCAGCAAGCCGGGCTGGCCTAACACTTTTTAAAATGTTTTTAATTGTCTGTTATTGTTTTTAATCATGGGGCCAAATTTATATATATATCTTTTTAATTGTATTTTAATGTTTGTAGTTTATGTTTTTACTTGGCTGTTCACCGCCCTGAGTCCTCAGGGAGAAGGGGGGTATACAAATTTAAAAATAAAATAAAATAAATAAAATAAATTACTTTGTAAGTAACTCAAGGAGGTGAACATTCATAAATAATAACGAATATTTCTTCTTCCTTCTATTTTCCACACAACAATTTGGAATTGGGTATGTCTAGTTTGATGAAAAGAAGGACCGGGGTGACATGATAGCAGTGTTCCAATATCTCAGGGGCTGCCACAAAGAAGAGGGAGTCAAGCTATTCTCCAAAGCACCTGAGGGCAAGACAAGAAGCAATGGGTGGAAACTAATCAAGGTGAGAAGCAACTTAGAACTAAGGAGAAATTTCCTATCAGTGAGAACAAACAATCAGCCTCTAGAAGTTGTAAATGCTCCAATACTGGAAGTTTTTAAGAAGAGACTGGACAACCATTTGTCTAAAATGGTGTAGGGCTTCTTGCCTGAGCAGAGGGTTGGACTAAGAGACCTCCAAGGTCCCTTCCAACTCTGTTCTGTTATTCTGTTCTGTCATTCTGTTCCGTCATTCTGTTCTGTTATTCTGTTCTGTCATTCTGTGAGGTTGGTTCGGCTGAGGGAGATGGGTTGACTCAAAGTCACCCAGCTGGCTTTCATGCCTAAAGTGGGACTACAACTCACAGTCTCCTGGTGATTGGCCTAAAGTTACCCAGCTGGCTTTCATGGCTAAGACAGCACTAGAACTCACAGTCTCCTGGTGACTGGCCCAAAGTCATCCAACTGTCTTTCCTGCCAGTCAGTTTTGGGAAGAGGGTGTAGAACTCACGGTGTCCTGGTGCCTTCAATTGTCAATCCATTCAAAGCTTCGGGCTCCAACATGTCTAGCGGTGCCAGCTTTATCCTGGCTAGACCCTACCAGTATCTGAAAAAAGTCACCAGGATTCATAACTGACATATCTCAGGAGCCAGAGAGAGGGAAACTAAACTCAGTCAAAAAAAGGGGGAAGGAGATCACTTCATCATAAAAAATAGGGAAAAAAATGAAGCCACATCCAGACAATGATTTTGGTCTCTAAAACTCCTCATCACACTGAATGTTCTTGGAAGGTTCTTGAGTTGGAATAAATCCACAGTAAAATTTAGTATCTCAGTAGGCTTGCTCCTATAGCATAGGATGAAGGATTCCTACTGCCACCCCAGACAAATCCATAAGATAATCAGAATGGAAATATTCATTGCTAAACTGAATGTTGATGTATCTACCTGTTGTGGTGTCTACCTCAATGATGTGCTGGATGAAAAACCTAGTTGTTGTCCCCGTCACACACACACACACCAACAGACGTTCAAGAGTTAAAGACCAAACCAGCCGGCAAAATCCTTTTCCTTATGATAACGGAACTTGGCAACAACCTAGTGGCTGCCTGCCAAGAATTTATTACGTACGAAGAGGAGAGATAACTTCTCCCCACTTTTGGTACATCAAAAGAAACAGCTCAATAATTACAGAGTCAATCAAGTCCAGAGATAATCCAGCAAAGTCTATAACAAAAGTCCGGCAATGCAGAATGGCGTGGAAGCTTTCAGTTTTGTTCGTCACAAGGTTTGACTGGCCACCACACTCCCTTTTATACCTTGTGGGGTGTGGTCCAGTGACTCAGCCTAATCTCGGGCACGCCCTTTCTTCTGTTGCGCGCACTTATCTCTGCGATGCTGGCGTGGATCCAGCCAAGACTCATTACCCTCATCACTGTCCATCTGTGGCTGCGTGGACGTGCTTGGCCCTGGCCCTATCTCTTGCCCTTCGGTGGATACCGAAGGCACTGCCAGAGAGGAGGGTCCTGGAGAGGGAGGCCTTGCCAACTCCTCTCCTTCACTCTCGGAGTCCTCTCCTGCCGATGACACAGGCTCAGGTAACGGAGCCACAACAGGGAGACAGTTTATAGAGCCCTATACGAGTGATGGTGAACCTTTTCGGCACCAAGTGCCCAAACCAGAATGCGTGCACATGTGTGCGCACCAGAGCACCAGAAACACAAAGACCAGGTGGCTGGTGCGCATGTGCGTGCCAGCCTGCTGCTCTTTAGGTTTCTGGCAGGGGTGAAATCCAGCAGGTTCTGACAGGTTCTGGAGAACCGGTAGCAGAAATTTTGAGTAGTTTGAGCGGCAAATACTACCTCTGGCTGGCCCCAGAGTGGGGTGGGAATGGAGATTTTGTAATATCCTTCCCCCAGGAGTGGGGAGAGAATGGGGATTTTGCAGTATCCTTCCCCTGGAGTGGGGTGGGAATGGAGATTTTGCAGTATCCTTCCCCTGCCATGCCCACCAAGCCACACCCACTAAGCCACATCACGCCCAACAAGCCACACCCACAGAACCGGTACACGTATGCCGTAGGTTCGCCATCACGGCCCTATAGGTTTTTGTTAGTGTGGGTTCTTCAGATGCACAGCATTTTCTTGTTATTTCGTTCTTGTTTTTCCTTTCCTGCTTTGATTTAGCTTGCTGCAAGCTGCCCAGAATAATTTTGGAGTTGTGAGCTTTTCTACATCTCAGCATAAATAAATAAATATATTTTATCTGGATAGGGAATTATTTATACCAGGCAGCAAAGTATTGTTGAAGTCAGGGATGGAGAAATCTTTTGACCATAGGGGTAACTTTGAGATGGTCTCATGGGATCTGTATCAAAACCCTGCCAAGGTAGAAATGCCCAGGTTCACAACGCTCATTTACCAAAGGAAAAATTGGTGAACGTCTTCACTCTCCAATGTTCTCCTGGGATGCTTCCTATAACAAGTTCTGAGAATGTCCTGGAGCTAAGAAGCACTCTTGAAAATAAAATGGAGGCCAGAAACTTGGGTTTGATGGCATTTCTATTTTTTGTTTTGTTTTTTAGAATGAGTAAATAAAGTTCAGTTCAATTCAAGACAGCTGAGGATTTCATAGACACGTCAATGCAGGTGTAGAGGCATCACGATAAAATTATAAGAACAAAATTAACAGAACAGAATAAAGGGGCCTTGGAGGTCTTCTAGTCCAACCCACTGCTAGGGCAGGAAACTCTGTACCATTTCAGACAAATGGTTGTCCAACATCATCTTAGAAACCTCCAATGATGGAACACCTACAACTTCTGGAGGCAAGTTGTAGTTGTCCCACTAATTAATTGTTCTAAGTGTCAGGAAATTTCTCCTGAGTTCTAGGTTGCTTCTCTCCTTGATTAGTTTCCACCCATTGCTTCTTGTCCTGCCCTCAGGTGCTTTGGAGAATAGCTTGACTCCCTCTTCTTTGGGGCAGCCCCTGAGATATTGGAACACTGCTATCATGTCACCCCTAGTCCTTCTTTCCATTAAACTAGACATACCCAATTCCAGCAACCGTTCTTTATGTTTTAGCCTCCAACCTCCTAACCTCCAACCTCCTAACCTCCAACCTCCTTTGCTGCTCTTCTCTGCATTTTAAAAAATGTTTTAAAATGACTCAGATGTCACCAGTTTGATTTTTTTTCCAACCCCAAATCTTGAGTTTTGGATTGAAGCAGGCCTCAAATCTAATTGGATTTTGTGATCTCAGAAATTGCGGGCATTTCTAATCCATTTCTTAAAAGTCCTTACTAAGGGTATAGGCCTTCTAGACATCACTTAAAGGGGTCTTACACATGACATGGCGGGAGACTCTATACTGCCAACCCACCTTTTCTGAAAGTGATTGAGTGAAAATTTTAAAGGAAAAGACCTGATCTTAAATTCTATTTGGACACCCTTAAAGGTGCTTATTCTTCATGTCAACTTGATCGCTTCCTAATCTTGTTCAGGAGTTTCAGAAGCAGAATAAGGGAACAGAATAACAGAACTACAGAAAAACAAGAGTTAAAAGCAGGGGTGAAATCCAGCAGGTTCTGACAGGTTCTGGAGAACCGGTAGTGGAAATTTTGAGCAGTTCGGAGAACCAGCAAATACCACCTCTGGCTGGCCCCAGAGTGGGGTGAGAATGGAGATTTTTCAATACCCTTCCCCCAGGAGTGGGATGGGAATGGAGATTTTGCAGTATCCCTCCCCTGGAGTGAGATGGGAATGGAGATTTTGCAGTATCCTTCCCCTGCCATGCCCCCAAGCCACACCCACCAAGCCACACCATGCCCATCAAGCCATGCCAACAGAACCAGTAGTAAAAAAATTTGGATTTCACCACTGGTTGAAAGGGAGGTCTTCTAGTCCAACCCCCTGCTTAAGCAGGAAAAAACTACAACATTCCAGATAAATAACTGTCCAATCTCTTCTTGAAAATGTCCAGTGATGGAGCAACCACAACTGAAGGCAAACCGTTCCACTGATTAATTATTCTCACTGTCAGGAAATTTCTCCTCAGTTCTAGGCTGCTTCTCTCTTGACTATTTTCCATCCATCTGTTGGCTCTGGAAGCCATCTTTTTGTTTGGATCTTCAAGAACCCTGACACCATTGATTCTTGTTCTGCTTTCAGGTGCTATGGAGAACACGTTGATCCCTGCTTCTTTGTAGCAGCCCCTCAAATATTGGAACACTGCTATCATGCAAGCAAAAAATAAATAATTTCTTCACAAGTACCCAGGGTAACCATTTGTACAAGTAGTCCTTGACCTACAATCCCAGTTGAGCCCAAAATTTCCATTGCTGAGCAAGACAGTTGTTCAGTGGGTTTTGCCCTATTTTATGACCTTTCCTTACCACAGTTGTTAAGTGAATCATTGCAGTTGTTAAGCTAGTAACACGGTTGCAAAGTGAACCTGGCTTCCCCATTGTCTTTGCTTGTCGGAAGGTGGTAAAACTCAATCACATGACCCAATGTCAGGGATCCAAGTAACACCCCCAACTAAATAAGACTCTGAGGCAATCAGTTCCTCAAAGTTCCATTTTATTAGAGATGTCATATTGGCACATCTGAGGAAACCCGAATCTGAAAGCTCCCAGGTTTTCCCCACCCAAAAGAAAATCAAAGTCCTTTCCCCTGCACCTACATGTCTATCTCATGGTCCAATCAATCCACCGTCCCAACTGGAGATGCCTCCCAGTCACGCCTCACCAGGTGCAGGCTGAACGTCCTTGACTCCCAGAGAAAAGAATGTTGTTATGTCTAGATATCTCTACCAACTCCATACAATCCCCCTCCCACTTTCCCACAGCACTAAGTGTGGCAGCCCTGAAGATCCAAAGAAAAAGATGGCCTCCAGGACACTGCAACTGTCATATGTATGAACCAGTTGCCACGCGTCCAAATTTTGATCTCTAGATCATGGCGGTGTGTGTGAAAAATGGTCATCAGTCCCTTTTTTCAGTGCCATTGTAACTTTGCTTACCAGAAGGTTGCAAAAGGCCACCTATCCAGAGAAATGGTAATCTTTGCCACCCATATCATCCAAACACTACAGAAGTCAACCTACGCCCTTCTCTTGATCAAATAAATGAAGCCATCTCATCAAGAACTTCATAAATTGTTCTTCAAAACTTAGCAACAACTCTAGTTGCAGAAAAGGAATGCAGTATACGTGTTTCTCTCCATCTACAGTATAAAGGAGGAAAAAAAAACCCATCAAAGCTGGGAGATTGACAAAAATGTCACAACTCTCTCTGTATTTTGTTTGCCTGAAAGATGACAGGCTCCATCTTGGCAGTTCTTGCAGTAATAGTGTTCCTTATTCTCAGGAGGAGGAGGAGGAGGAAGAAAAAATCTTTTGAAGTTTGACACATATAAAAGTTTTATAAGACTACAAAATTTAAAAAGACATTTCTGTACTTTTTCTCCCTTTTCCAAAGGTAGGGGAAGTAGGAAAAGAAATGAAAAAATAATTCTTGACAAGAGTACAAGCAGGCCAAGAAAAGCTTATCGATTGGTTGGTTGATTATGCACCATCAACTTGGTGTCAGCTCTTGGAGGATGGATGGATAGAAAGCTAGTCAGGATAGATAGATAGATAGATAGATAGATAGATAGATAGATAGATAGATAGATAGATAGATAGATAGATCTAGATGAATAGATAGGTAGATAGAACGACAGTGATAGATAAATAGATAGCGGGATAGATAGGTAGGTAGATAGATAGATGTGGATAGGTAGGTACTGTAGGTAGGTAGAAACAGTGAGGTATAGAGTTATAGATGGATGGATGGATGGATGGATGGATGGATGGATAGATAGATAGATAGATAGATAGATAGATAGATAGATAGATAGATGGATGTAGGTACGTAGAAACATTGCGATAGATAGGTAGCAGGGGTGAAATCCAGCAGGTTCTAACAGGTTCTGGAGAACCGGTAGTGGAAATTTTGAGTAGTTTGGAGAACTGGCAAATACCACCTCTGGCTGGCCCCAGAGTGGAGTGGGAATGGAGATTTTGCAATATCCTTCTCCTGCCACGCCCACCAAGCCACGCCCACAGAACCAGTAGGGAAAAATTCTGGATTTCACCCCTGAAATGTAGCTATAGTTGGATGGATGGATAGATAGATAGATAGATAGATATAGATAGATAGATAGATAAGAAAGAAGGAAGGAAGGAAGGAAGGAAGGAAGGAAGGAAGGGGAGAGAGAAAGAGAGAGACACACAGAGAGAGGAAATTTCCTTGATTGATTGATTATAATGCCATCAAATTGTGACCATATAAATAGGGAAGCTCATATGCTGGCTGGAAATTCTGGGAATTGAACCCACATCTTAAAGTGGCCAAACTGCTGTATACATTGATTTTACTTAACGAGACCGGCAGAATTCTTTTATAACATGCTTCATCATGCCTAGGGATGATCAATCGGATGAATTATAATGTTATAAACTTGTTCAGTGCTAGTTTTCTTGTTAGACCCAGCTTGCTTGCTTAGCCTCTGGTTCAATATACATTATTGTTCTGTCCCAGAAAATTAGATAATGGAATTACCCACTCCTTCCTTGTACCACTGATGATGTTACGTAATATGGTAATGAAATGTCTGCAAGGAAACCTTCAAGCTCAGAAAGCACCAAGGACCTCAGAAAACTACAGATACCAGTAATCAGGACTCCTGGTTTTCTCCAATAGGCAAATCTAGCCTAAATGTACTGAGATGGGTATTTCTGGAGAATCTATACCTCCGAGAGTAGAGAATATTTATAACTAGGGATTGAACTGTGGAGTTCTTGATGGTGAGCAAACAACCAAGTCCAGAGAGCACCAAGGATTTCTTAAATCTATACCAGTGATGGTGAACCTATGGCACGCATGCCACAGGTGGCACACGAAGCCATATCGGTGGACACTCGAATGTTGCCCTAGCTAAGCTCCAGTGCGCATGTGTGCGCCGGCCAGCTGATTTTTGACCCTTCCGGGCCCACTGGAAATTGGGAAACAGGCTGCTTCCGGCCTCCGGAGGGCCTCCGTGTGGTGGGGAAGGCTGTTTTCGCAACTCCCCAGGCTCCTAGACCATGGGGAGAGCGAAAAACGGGCCTTCCGGTCCCACTGGAAGTCGGGAGATGGACCATTTCTGGCCTCCAGAGGGACTTCAAGGGGTGGGGAAGGCCATTTTTGCCCTCCCCAGGCTCCAAAAAAGCCACTGGGGACAGAGAAAAACAGGCACTTCAACCTGCATTTACTCTAGTGCTGACATAAGAAGGAGAAGAGGGGGCATCTGGCAAGAGGACACTTGACATTTCACCTACTTATTTTCCTTGAAGATAATATCCCCTAGGAGATGAGAGGGAAGGGGACATTCCTGGGAACTTAAGTAGTAGATATGGGGAGAGTGATTTGGAAGAAGGCCAATGAGATGCAGAGATTTGGGGAACGGAAAGGGAAGGTGTGGGGGCAGGAAGTCAGAGTTGGCTACGCCACAATCGGGGGCAGATTGTCGTGCTTAATAAAATGAAAGATTTCTTCAAAGACTATCTGTTTGGAAATGCTATTTATTTTATTTGAGACGATATCAAAACCTGACACCTACCTTGCCTACCATGCCTTCGCATGCCAAAAGTGGGGGGAGCGCAGGGAAGTGTCACGCATGCATGCGTGGGGGGTCGGGGCACATTGAATTATGGGTGTGGGCACACACGTGTGCGATCCCCCCACACTCCCCCCGCTTTTGGCACGTGACGGCAAAAAGGTTAGCCATCACTGATCTATCCCTTTCAAAAGATCTTCCACTGCCTTCCCTACTTCCCCTAATAAGAGAAATATTTGGCAAAAATAATAGAGGGATAGCATTTCTTCAGATAGGGAAAGTGAGTTGCACGATCTGCCTGATCCTTCTGTCTCCAAAGTTTATGATGACTTGGTTTCACTTCAAATGATAAGATTGTGACTCCTTCATTGACTGAAATGAAATTTTCATCCAATACCCAGTACGGAGCCTTTTGGCATGGATGTAGAGAGCCAGTTTTAGTTAGTGGTTTAGGCATTGACCTAGACACCAGAGGAGACAGTGAGTTCTAGTCCCATCTTAGGTATGAAAGCTGGCTGGGTGGCTTTGAGTCAATCACCAGGAGACAGGGAGTTCTGGTCCCATCTTAGGCATGCTGATTGGCTTTGAGTCAATCACCAGGAGACGGGGAGTTCTAGTCCCACCTTAGGTATGAAAGCTGGCTGGGTGGCTTTGAGTCAATCACCAGGAGACGGGGAGTTCTAGTCCCACCTTAGATATGAAAGCTGGCTGGGTGGCTTTGAGTCAATCACCAGGAGACAGGGAGTTCTAGTCCCATCTTAGGTATGCAAGCTGGCTGATTGGCTTTGAGTCAATCACCAGGAGAAGGGGAGTTCTAGTCCCACCTTAGGTATGAAAGCTGGCTGGGTGGCTTTGAGTCAATCACCAGGAGACGGGGAGTTCTAGTCCCACCTTAGGTAGGAAAGCTGGCTGGGTGGCTTTGAGTCAATCACCAGGAGATGGTGAGTTCTAGTTCCACTTCAGGCATGAAAGCTGGCTGGGTGACTTTGGGTCAATTGGTTGGGTCAATTACCAGGAGACAGTGAGTTCTAGCCCTGCCTTAGATATGAAAACCAGTCCTTCTCTCTCAGTTCAACCCACCTCCAAGGTTGTTGCTGTGGGAAAAATAGGAGATTGAGGAGAAATAGGAGCATTATGAATGTTCACCGCCTTGAGTTTTTATTTATAAAAATAGTACAGGTGAGATAAAAAAAATCTGCCAACCAACCAAAGTAAAGCAGAATTTTACAATATTCATAATTTCTGAGTCACAGCTGCTGGTTCACTCTTCTTTTTTTTTTTATTATACTAATTTCAGCCATCTATAACTCAAATTTATTGCCCAAAAAAGCTGCTTGTTTTTTTTTTAAAAAAGATTTTATGACAGGTTTTAGGAGTCAGTGATTTAATTACTTTGTGTCCTGGAAGATTAGCATTGATCAGATTAGCATAGTGGTTATAAAAACCTAGTGTTTATAAATCCAACACATATTTTGGACAGGGAGGCGGGGTGAGGTTGGGAACCCAAAGGGAGATAAAATTGGGGTTAAATCTAATAGAAGATACATTGGCATCAAATACAGTCAAAAAATCTTCCATGCAGGCTCGTTTGGCTCATAAATCTGCAGTGCAATTTTAAACGGTTTTGAAACTAATTTAAATAACCTTCATCCAATTACTTTGGAATATAATTTAAACAGTTGCTAAAATCCATTTCACACAATCCTAAGAGATCCGTAAAGGGGGTGTGCTTAAGAGCACCAGCGTGCCTACCGTCCCTGTCTTCCTGTCCCCATTTATCTGTACTTACTTCCTTTTTTTAATGTTTATGTTTATACCAGTGGTGAAATCCTCAGCAGATTGCCACTGACTCGCTGCCCGCCCATGAGCGCTGCTTGCCAAATGCGCGCTGTGCATGCACATGCAGAGTGTGCACCAAAAGCATGCTGCGTGTGCATGCGCATTTCACACCGAGCACACGCTTCGCGCGGAAAAAGAAGACTTCACTAGCAGGGGTGACATGTAAAATTTGTTACTACTGGTTCTGTGGGTGTGGCTTGGTGGTGGTGGGGGTAATGTGACTGGGTGGGCATGGCCAATTTTTTTTTTTAAACTTTTCAAAGCTTTTTTCTAACGCTTTGAAAAGCCTCTGCCGATCAGGCAACTCAGCTGGGATCGTCAGAGACTTTTCAAAGCATTTTTTTTACCACCTCTTCGGCCAAGAGGTTGCAGAAAAAAATGCTTTGAAAAGCCTCTGATGATCCCAGCTGAGCCGCACGATCATCAGAGGCTTTTTTTTTTTACTTTTAAAAGCATTTTTTCTACAACCTCTTCCGACCAAAAAATGCTTTTAAAAGTATTTTAAAAAGCTGGGCATGGTTGGGGGGAGACGCAGAGATTTTTGTTACCGGTTCTCCGAACCACCTGCCGCCATTGCTACCGGATCCAGTGATCCGGTCCGAACTGGGAACATTTCACCCCTGTTCACTAGGTAAGTAGAACAGCGAGGGGGGGGGAAATAGCTGTGCCGCGTGATTTAGCTTAGCTAAAAAGCAGGATTTCCTGCTTTCTAGCGAATATAAACTGTGCGGCACAGCTGATCGTCGGAAATACCGGTTCGGACAAATTGGTAGCTTTTTTTAATCACTACACCTGAACCGGTGCAAACTGGTAGCATTTCACCCTGGTTTATACCTATACCTGCTATCTTGTACATGTTTGACAAAATAAGTAAATAAATTTTTAAAAATCTCAAAAATAAGTCCTTCTAGAGCAGTGATGGCTAACCTTTTTGCCATCGCGTGCCAGGAGGGGGGGTCGGGGGGGTCGTGCGTCTGTGTGCCTACACCCATAATTTTATGCACCCTTAGCATGTACGCACGATTCCCCTCCGCTCCTGGCACGTGATGGCTTGGTAGGCCCGTTTTTCTCTCTCACCTGGCTCCAGAGCCTTTCTAGGAGTCTGGGGAGGGCAAAAACGGCCTTCCCCACCCCCTCGGAGGCCCTCCAGAGGCCAGAAATGGCCCATTTGCTAACTTCCGGTAGGACCGGAAGTTGGCAAACGGGCTGTTTTCAGCCTCCAGAGGACCTGCAGGGGGGTGGGGAGGGCCATTTTCACCCTCCCCAGACTCCTAGAGAGGCTCTGGAGGCTGGGGACAGCAAAAAATGGGCCTTCTGGTCCCACCGGAAGTTGGCAAAAAGGCTGTTTCTGGCCTCTGGAGGGCCTCCAGGGTGGTGGGGTAGGCCATTTTCGCTTCCTAGAAAGGGTCTGGAGCCAGGTGAGAGAGAAAAACGGGCCTTCTCCACCACATCCTGAGGCCCTCTGGAGGCAGGAAACAACCTGTTTCCCTACTTCTGGTGGGCCCAGAAGGCCCGAAAATCAGCTGGAGCTGAGCTCACGTGCCCACTGATATGGCTACATGTGCCACCTGTGGCACGTGTGCCATAGGTTCGCCATCACAGTTCTAGAGACTAACTACTAAAAATTCTCAAAGGTTGAGAGTGACAGCGTTCCAGAAAAACCTCTGCTCCAATTAAAAACTCTGAGGTAAGCATTTTCTCAAAGTTCCATTTATTAGAGTAGGTATACTGGCACATCTTGGGAAAACCCGAATCTGAGAGTTCCGGGTTTTCCCTCAGTAAATCAAAACCGCCCAAGCCATCCCCTCACTCCTCAATCGATCACATGCTCCAATCACCATCCATTCCATCTCGAGACAGCACTCCAACCACTCCTTCTCCAGATGCAGGCTCGTCCTGACCTTGACCGACGGGAAGAATGCTATGCTATTTTGTCTAAATACAAACCCTCAAATAAATCCCCCTTCCTACTTTCCCACACATGAGAAGGTGGCAGCTTGGAAGCTTCCGGCATAATATGGCTTCCAAAGTTGACAGAGAGCAGTACCCAATAAAACATTTCGGTGTTTAACAAAGACAATCGGTAAATATAAAAATCAACAAACTCTGCCTATATATCCATTCAGATCCCTCCAGCAAAATTTCTCTCTTTGATCTTTGCGCCTGCAATTTGGTCTCAGTGCATTAAGGTACCCCAAATTGCCTTGCTTGTTTCAGCTCACAAATAGGTTTTTAAGGATTTGTTGCAATAGGACATACGGATCTGTGTACATCACTTCCACTTAACTTTTATTGGTTTTATTTTGATCCCAAATTCTTTGTATCCCATTTCTTAAAAAATCCACTGATATAGATAGATACAGGCCCAAAAGTCTAACGTACCTCGTCCAATGGAGTAACTGTAACAAGGAGGGAGACTTTGATGTATTTACTCTTAGGTAACTTTTAAGATCAGAAATCTTGTAAAAAAAAAAAAAAAGATAAGTACTCAAAGTTTAGGAGCCACTGGTTTAGTGGTTAAGGTACTGGCCTAGATACCTGTTGTGACTCCGACCCCCGAGCCCGTCTTATCGGAGGGAGAAGGCTCCGAAAGTGAAGGAGAGGAGTTGGTCAGGCCTCCCTCTCCAGGACCCTCCTCTCTGGCAATGCCTCAGGTGTCTCCCGAAGGAGAAGAGATTGGCCAAGAGCCAGGTATCGCCGAGCAGTCGCAGTCGGACAGTGATGGAGATAAGTCTTGGCTGGATCCACGCCAGCATTGGAGAGACAAGCGCACGCAGCAGAAAAGGAGGTGTGCCAGAGATTAAGTTGAGTCACTGGACCACACCCCACAGGGGATAAAAGGGGGTGTGGTGGCCATTCAGGCTCTGTGACGGACAAAACTAAACAACTAGCGAGTCGCATTGTATCTCTGAAACTACATTATCTGCCTACCTTGGATTTAATACAGACTGAACTTGACAATTCTGTGGCTTTGTGTATTTGTTTTGGTTTATCTGACGGAGGAGGAACACCTCCCTCTGTGAGTAAAGTTCTTGGCAAGCAGCTACTGGGTTGCTGCCAATCCTGTTATCGAAGGAATTTATTGTCTGCAAGTTTTATTTAACCCTTGGCTGACTGTTTGTGTGCGTGTGTGAGACAAGGACAGAACAATACCAAAAGAGATGATGAGTTCTATTCCTATTTTACAGTTGAAAGCCTT